>NC_041395.2:100399049-100718487 GCF_900747795.2 Erpetoichthys calabaricus
ATATACATCCTTTAATGCATTTCATCTCATAAATGATATCAAGAGTTCCAAGAAGATAGCTCTTGGAAATCTAAATTGACTTAGAAGCCAGTCATCATCATCTGTAAATGCGTGCTCTCTTGTATTGAATTGAATCAAATTCCTTTATTGTTATTGTATGGTAGAATGAGATTCAATATGCAAATCCTCCATAAACTTATTTTCCTATAAAATGATAAAATAACAATAATAATAATAATATGATAAAAAACAATGGAAAATATACAATATGAAAGCATAAGTACAATATACATGTACATATAGTGCTGATAGTGCAAATCGTTCATAAAGTGGCTGAGGTTGTGCAATATTACAATGTAGTGCAAGGTTACAGTGAGATAATTCTACTTATAAATACAAACAGTTTTACCAGGAGCACTTGATGGACTGATTGAGTGTGTTTATTGAGTGCTTGGAATGAAACTGTTTCTGAACCCTGAGGTCCCTACAGGAAAGGCTCTGAAGCGTTTCCCGAATGGGAGAAGTTCAAATAGACTCATGGCTGAGGTAGAGTGTGCTATAAATGTACTCCAGGCTAGAATGTTGTATTCCGATAATCCTTTGCACTCTCGAACAACTACCATATAGCTTTCCGATCAGCTGCTGTACAGCTATGATTCCACACTCAGATGCAGTGGTTTAAAATACTCTGAGTGGTGCACTGAGAGTATCAATGCTAAATCAGCTATGGTATTTGGAATAGTTTGGCCATTCCATGTACCATTATATTGTTACAAGTTGATTACAATCAGATTCTTTAAACTTTTAAACAATATGCGGTTAATTTCAGTGTATTTGATAAATTTAGATGTGTAATGCATCCATTTACTGTATATGCTCACATATAAGTCAGTTCTTGAAACCTAAAAAGTGTATCATAAAATCAGACCCCAACTTATACGGCCATTCAAAATTTCTTTTTTTTACATCTTCTTGCCTCCTCCAATCTCGCATCAATTTCTCAGACGCATTGAATTTTGTTGCTGCAGCGCAGTTACCCATTTCTTTCGCTACTTCAACGACGTTTAATTTAAAACCAGCTTCATATTTTCTTCTGATCGAACACTCCATCGTAGATAAGGATGCTCTTACGATAAAAGTGTAGTGCAAATCAGTGCAAACATTACTTTGGAATAGTTTGGGTATTACCGTGTGGTCACATAGGCACAATAGAAAGCGTGAGCGAGAGAGCAAGTGAGAGAGAGAGAGAGGTTAGGAGCACGCGCTAATACAGTGCATTGCTGCACGCACATAGAAAAAAAGGGAGTGTGCTCCGTGGTTACTGTTTCTGGGCCTTAGCATATCATAATCCGTTGTACCAATAGCGTGAGCTTTCCGCATTCGACTTGTACGACCGACATTATAAAATACCAGAAATTATACTGTAAAGTCAAGTCCCGACTTATCTGCGGGAGAACTTATCCACGAGTATATACAGTATTTATTTCCTGAACCCACTTAATACAATTTATGGACAGCATATTCTAGCAAGCTTTATGATATACAGTATATTACACAGTCTCGTCTCAACCTACGACCACATCTGACAGCTGCTACAGAAAGTCGTAATTATTGATACAATGCAAGATCTCTAAAGCCTGGCAACTCTAGTGATTGGTTTGACAGATTTATTTTATTATACTGATGAGATGTCATGAAGAAGTGCACTACATAAACTGAAAATGACATGTCATGGCCTTCAACAATGGGAACTGGAGTCTATTTTTCATTAAAACTGTTTCTTGTTTATCTCTGTTTTCTTAGATTCTGCTGGAGTCTCTCATTTCTCTTGTCAGGTAACTTTTACATCAAAGCTGTTAATAGATACTAGCAGAACATGTGGACCCATGGTCCTCAAACAAAAGGAAATTGAAAAGGGTGGAGTCCACCAATATATTGATGAACTTGAATATGAATTTCGAACATGCAGGTACTGTGTCCTGGGGGATTATCAATAGACGCTCCCATGGATGGTAAAGATAAGGAGCTGTTGATACTGTATATGTGTTTGTCTGGTCCTCAAATAAAATGGAATGGAAAATGTAGTCAGAGGTGGTATAATGAGGAAGCCCAAAATGAAAAAGCAAGTAAAACACAAAGATGAAGCAATGCAAGAATGTGATGAAACATTAAACTAAAGGCCTATAGTATTGTGTGTTATAATGGTGTCAGTTTTGTATAAAAGCGGTGAGTACTTTTTACCTTGTGGAAACTGTATGACACTTGTTTATGCTTGTAGCTTACTGTATATTATTCTATAAATTGTGTTATATTTGTAAATACTTGGATGGAAGAACCAATTTAGGCATCAGTAGTAGGATGGGTAATACAGGACATCAGCAATAGCAGTGTTTGATAATGTTATAAAGTTTATTTAAAGTTGATTCATTTAAAGCAAAAAAACAGGTAAAAAATGTACTGCTGACTTATTGCATAGTAGACTTCAATGAATGTTGTAAATTGCCATGGATAAAGGTGTCAGCCAAATAAGTAAATGTAATTGTAATTTCAGAATTATTGTTATGTATGTTGTACACATGTAAACAACATGCATTCTTGACCTAGTGTATGACTATAGGTCAAATCTTGCTGCGTAGATGATGTCCAATATAACATCATAATAGGCAGTGATTATCAGCACTGTATAAGCCACTTTTGGACTTATACATTTCTTTGAAAATGGTGTAGATGAAAATAAAGGGGGAAAGTGTCCTTTCTAAAGGAAGTTTACTAAACACCACTGAAGATGGAGCAAAAAAACATTCTG
Organism: Erpetoichthys calabaricus; assembly: GCF_900747795.2. Classification (NCBI taxonomy): domain Eukaryota; kingdom Metazoa; phylum Chordata; class Cladistia; order Polypteriformes; family Polypteridae; genus Erpetoichthys; species Erpetoichthys calabaricus. Next base: position 100,401,856 of record NC_041395.2, read on the forward strand.
TAATATAAAATCTGTAATCCAGTGAGGCAATGAAACTCTCATCACGTAGAGGTTGAAGAAGGAAAAAACATAGGAGTTCCTACCTCTAAAAACATCTCAGACTTGCCAATGCTGCCAATTGTCCACTGCAGAACATATTAGGAAGTGTAGTGTTCATGTCAGTGCTGAATTAATTGCTCAAAATAGGCTGGTCAAGAAACATCATAGTTTAAGCACTGTCTTTTCAAAGTGAACATGTTTTCCTGCAGACTACCTTTCACTGGAATCGCTGGCAAGTCAGTATAGGCTAAAAACATTTTTGTGATCATGAGTTTTAGCTATAATAAGCAAAAAAAAGAAGTAATAAATTAATCATAAGAAACTAAGATAATAACTATAACTATAACTATATATATATATACTTCCTTGGAAGGCTGGCGTCCTTCAACATCTGCAATAAGATGCTGCAGATGTTCTATCAGATGGTTGTGGTGAGCGCCCTCTTCTACGCGGTGGTGTGCTGGGGAGGCAGCATTAAGAAGAAAGATGCCTCACGCCTGGACAAACTGGTGAGGAAGGCAGGCTCTATTGTTGGCATGGAGCTGGACAGTTTGACATCTGTGGCAGATGTGCACTCAGCAGGCTCCTATCAATTATGGAAAATCCACTGCACCCACTAAACAGTGTCATCTCTAGACAGAGGAGCAGTTTCAGCGACAGACTGCTGTCACTGTCCTGCTCCACTGACAGACTGAGGAGATCATTCCTCCCCCAAACTATGCGACTCTTCAATTCCACCCGGGGAGGTAAACGTTAACATTATATAAAGTTATTGTCTGTTTTTACCTGCATTATTATCAATCTTTAATTTAATATTGTTTGTTTGTATCAGTAAGGTGCTGCTGGAGTATGTGAATTTCCCTTTGGGATTAATAAAGTATCTATCTATCTATCTATCTATCTATCTATCTATCTATCTATCTATCTATCTATCTATCTATCTATCTATCTATCTATCTATAACATTGATTCCCCTCTGTTATGAAGCCCAGCTCACTATTTATTTTCACCCTGTTGAAAAAAAGAAATAAAAAGTGTCTGTGCAACACCTTGGAGAGAAACACTATTGGATGCCTGGTCCAATAGGGATAAAATTTAGGTAGAAAGAAAGAGTGAAAGAGAAAGAGCGATAGCTATAAAAAAGAGAGTACAGTAATCCCTCCTCCATCGCAGGGGTTGCGTTCCAGAGCCACCCGCGAAATAAGAAAATCCGCGAAGTAGAAACCATATGTTTATATGGTTATTTTTATATTGTCATGCTTGGGTCACAGATTTGCGCAGAAACACAGGAGGTTGTAGAGAGACAGGAACATTATTCAAACACTGCAAACAAACATTTGTCTCTTTTTCAAAAGTTTAAACTGTGCTCCATGACAAGACAGAGATGACAGTTCTGTCTCACAATTAAAAGAATGTAAACATATCTTCCTCTTCAAAGGAGTGCGTGTCAGGAGCACAGGCTGCCAGAAACAGAGAGCAAAGCAAACAAATCAATAGGGCTGTTTGGCTTAAGTATGCGAAGCACCGCGGCACAAAGCTGTTGAAGGCGGCAGCTCACACCCCCTCCGTCAGGAGCAGGGAGAGAGAGAGAGAGAGAGAGAGAGAGAGAGAGACAGAGAAAAATAAAGAGTGAAAAATCAATACGTGCCCTTTGAGCTTTTAAGTATGTGAAGCACCGTGCAGCATGTCGCTTCACTAAGCAGCTGCACACAGAAGGTAGCAACGTGAAGATAATCTTTCAGCATTTTTAGACGAGCGTCCGTATTGTCTAGGTGTGCGAACAGCCCCCCTGCTCACACCCCCTACGTCAGGATCAGAGAAAGTCAGCGCAAGAGACACAGAGAAAAGTAAGTTGGGTAGCTTCTCAGCCATCTGCCAATAGCGTCCCTTGTATGAAATCAACTGGGCAAACCAACTGAGGAAGCATGTACCAGAAATTAAAAGACCCATTGTCATCAGAAATCCGCGAACCAGCAAAAAATCCGCGATATATATTTAAATATGCTTACATATAAAATCCGGGATAGAGTGAAGCCGCGAAAGGCGAAGCGCGATATAGCAAGGGATCACTGTATAGAGCAGGGGTGGGCAAAGTCAGTCCTAGAGCGCCACAGTGGCTGCAGGTTTTTGTTAAAACCAATTTGCTGAATAAGAAGAAGTTCGTTGTTCAAGTATCACTTCTTCATTTTAGTTGTCTCGCTCTTTAAGATTTCGAATGCTTATTTCTTGTTTTAGTCTTAAAAAGCTGTGTTCTCAGTTTCTAATGGCTTTTTATTAGCAATAAGATACAAAGGACAAAAGAAGCTAGCAGTTCTCCATTTTGCTTTTTCCATTTACACCTATTTGTATTTATCAGTTCACTATTTGGTTTAATTAAATACTTTGAAGGTAAGGGAAAAGAAAAAAGTGAAGGACTGAGAATTACTCATCCATTTTAGGTTCCAAATTATTTGGATGATATCGTTAGAAAGGAAAAAAGAATATCTAGGTTATGAGAATGACCTGACATTGCAGCGTTAAAACACTGACAAGCCATGAAATTAAATTATTGGCAAGGATTGTTTCCTAATTAAGCAACTGGGTTGGAACAAAAACCTCCAGGACTGACTTTGTCCAACCCTGGTACAGAGTAATGTGTTTCCCGATGTCCAGGCTAAATTGCCCACCTCAGCGTAGTTATTCTGAACCCCCTATTTGTCCCCTCTTTCTAACTGGCTAACTATTACTTTCACCCCTTCACCACCTGATAACTAATGGGTGGTCACTCCCCACTCTTTTTGTAAGGTGCTTTGAGTAGTGAGAAAATGACTAAATAAGTTTAATGTCTTCTTCTTCTTCTTTTTCATTACCAGACACACACAGAAGTTGTCCCAAAGCACAACATTCTGCAGTATACACTACTTTACCTGTTGATCACTGCTGCTGTGCATTCCGCAAAGGTACAGTTAAACAATTAACCTTTCCAGAATATAAAAGAGAGAAATTTGTAGTGTTGTGGAAAAAAGTTCCTCTGTTTTCAAAGAAGCCATTCATGGAGACCAGATGAATATGCAGAATGGTTCTTTATTTGCACATACAGTAGATATGCACAAATGTCTCAGTCCATGGAGTGAGCAATCAATAATACAATTAATTCCTTTTTATACTTTTCTATTATCATTACCTTATCTAATGCATCACGTCATCTGACTCTTAATATGCAGAATTTAACCAATCAACTACAGCCACCAGTAACTTTGTATAACCGTAGATTGTTCCATCATTCTAAACACTGCTTCATTAATAGGGGTGTCTTACGGGTTTCCCATTAATCTTATCACTGCTTCAAAATAGGGTTGTTTGGACTTTCTCGCTAGTTTGTTCTCGCTTTTTAAGGACATATTAATTACAAATCTGCTTCATTTTAACCTTAGCAACTATCTTGGTAGCTCCTATGAGATGAAGCAAAAGCCTCACGTGCCTAGACTTAAAACAACATTTAGTTAATCCTTTAGTTACATTCAGTTCTTACCCTTTTGTTTAATAATTCATTGCTATAACTTCATATAAGTAAATACTTGTAATAAATTGTAAAATTGTATCATGTATTGATTAAAAATATTGATTAAAATTGTATAGTAGCTATTGTTCCCAGATAAAACTCCCTTTGTTGGATGGATGATTGGTAAAAATTCAAGAGGTCTAGTAAAAGAAAAAATGATGAAGGAAAGAATGGTGAAAAAATTAGCAATGGATACTTAAAAAGAAGAGACTGGGGGACACTCCAGAGATCAATGGGCAGACACATTGCAAAACACTTTCAAGGAGTAGAACACACGTGGTGAACAATACAAAATTGTATATTTTGGAGATTATGGTTATTAGAGGAATATGAAAGAAATGGTGAAAATAGATTTCCATGAGAAGAGGGGTGATGAGGGAAAGTCCTGCTGCCACACAGAGTCCAAAAATACATGGTAATGCAGTGCCTCTATTTCCTAAACTGATGGATCACATTTTTTTCATATTATTTCATTATATTATATTTCATATTTCATTAATCTCCTTTTCCTATCACTTCATCAAATTTGATTTTATATAGGATTCCATTTGGGAGCATGACTGGGCAGAGATTAGCAGAATGATTGTGATGGAATATGAGTGTGCCCCGAGACTGTCATGATCAGGGTTGGTTGCTTGCTGCCAAGAACTACTGGGATAGGCTGGCGCTGTTTGTGACACTGAATTAAAATAAGTGGAATCAAAGAATAGATGGATGGATGGATAGCAAGTTTCCCATATACACCATCATGAAGTCCTTTAGGAAGCAGGTAATGATACACTGATAGTATCATTTAACTCACCATCCTTTGTCACATCATCTAATTGTTTATCACAGTACATTAATTAGTATAATATTTAAAAAAAAATACTTATTAGCACACTGGCAAATCGTTTTTCTCATTCAATCTCTGCAAAAAAATTTAATGTTTTTTCTGATTGCGGTTATGGACATAAGGTTTATACAGCCCAGTCTGTACTTTTGTTTTTTTTTTCTGCCAAATCTGCTTCATGTCTCTGTCACTGGATCCACATTAAATTGTATTGTCAACAGTTTGCTAGCCTCTGTGCTGTAATTGCCTGTTCAGAATGCAGCTTCACTTCCTACTCATCATCCCCTTGTCACTTTCCAACTAACAACTTCATACTCTAACTGAAACTTCCTGCGCTTAGGTGCCTAGTACCTTTTTCTTTCTGTGTAGAGCCTCTAATGGCTAACCTGCATTACTACTAGGTTTGTTAAAACTGTATAAAAATGCCAACTTTCCTTACTGCAATAGAACACAGAGTGCGCAAGGTACCAGCAACATCACAGCCTCAGCAACCAAAAACACTGTGAGATATATAAAATGGGATTTGTTTATAACAATTCTTGGATTCTCTGGGGTTGGGAAAGGACTTCATGAATATAGTCAAAACACCGTATTTCTCCCCTATCTCAATTGTCGCAGAAATTCAAACATCTGTCATTCCTTTCCAATATCTAAGTGGGCCAGACATGAATGTCCACTCTCTTAGTTACTTTTCAATTTCTAACTTGTGTCCCTCACTATTGCTGTCCATTATCATATTCATATTTCCCCAAAAGTAGGCTTTTGTACTCAGGCTTGTCTGGAGTTGAAAACCGGCATACTGTATTACTGAATCAAGCTATAACTTTTCAATTACATTCCCATTCTCAGTTTTTTCTTTTATTCATAAATCCTTCTTGAAACAATATGCCATGAAGAGACTTCTATTCACTGTTCACCCAGACTAGCATGTGTATCTATTCTTCTGCCACTAGAGGAAGTACTTCATAAAGATGGGCTTGACCTACAATATCTTTTATTCCCTCTTTCTTCCTAGCACAACATTGCCAGTTCAACAACCTGTCATAATAACAATAATAATAGTAATAATAATAATAATAATTGCATTTATACAGCTCTTCTCTATCCTACTCAAAGCACTGTACATAGACAGTGGGAACCACTTCAACCACAACCAATGTGTAGCATCCACCTGTATGATGTGACAGCAGCAATTTTTGGACCAGTATATGCACCCCAAATTAGCTGTTAGGTGGTGAATGGGTTAGAGAGATAGTTTGCCAATAAGGAACAAGGGATGATTAAGGGGCCAGAATAACAAGGCCATGGTGGGCAATTTTGAAAAGACATTGAGGAATATCCTACTATAGAAATATGCCCAGGGAACTTTTATGACCACAGAAAGTCAGGACCTCAGTTTTATGTCTCATCTGAAGGATGGCACCAATTTATATAGCCCAGTTGCTGCACTGGGGCATTGGGATCCACACACAGACCACAGAGTAAGCACCCCTGATGGAAACACTTGCAGCAACCCAAGCATTTGCTGGATGATCTCATATCCAAATACTGGCAGGGCTCAAACATGTTCAGGTTCAGGTGGATTACCTATTCTGAAGTGCAGGTGGTATGGCATATTCATACTCAAACAGGAACATACTGTGTGTCAGTCAAAGATTTATGGAAACATTGGTCTCCCCATTTAAAATGAAGCTGTGCAAATACTGTAAATAGTAATGTGTTGAGAGCCGTTGTAACAGTTTTCCTAATCAAGCAGAAAACGTCCATTGATATGTAGTAGGTGAAGTAAGACATGCTGCTTAGTTATCCCTTTAACTTTTACAAGTTCAGAAAGTCCAGACACCAGTTATAAAGGTTGTGCTGGTGGCGTAGCTAGTATTGAGAGTCCATGTCTTAGAAAGGGACACAGCAGACCGAATTATCAGACATCCTGTTGGAGAAAAAACTTTATGTTAAAACTTAGTGTTCCCCTAAGTTGCTGTCTTGTAATAAGGCTATGTATATGTTTACTATGTATTTATATTTATGGAGTGGCACCCTACTTCAACCTTAATGCTACTCTGTTGGGCCCTTGAAAAAGGCCCTTACCCTGAAAATTGCTCTAGGGGTGTTGTACAATGGCTGAACCTGCACAAATACAGTTTCCCCTCAGGGATTAACAAAGTGAATCAAAAATGGCATATATGAACAATTTGTTACCTGTCCTCATGATTTTTTGGTTTTGAAAACATGCTAATTTCAATGTTATGCATTTTTTACATCTTTAATTCATTCTTTCTGTATGATCATATTTTTTATTATTATCTTATTAATGTTCCTTAAAATCCATAATTGAATTTGTTTTCAATCATGAGCGCTGCCACTTTATGCATTTTTATGAACAGTGACAGCAACCCGTTACCATCACATGATGGCCAGAAGTTGCTTCATGTGATCACATCAAGCTGACACCATTTAAAATTATGGTGCACTGTCTTGTGCTTCAGAGCTTTATAATTGAATTCAGAACATTTATGTGATAGGTAGTTTAAAATATATTTAAGGAATTAGAACTTTTTGGTTATTTTATGACTTTGACTTTTGGTGTATGTATTGGTCTTTTGCATCTTTAACTTCTCAGACATTATATTCCAGATACGCCGCATGTATACTGTAAAGTCACAAACCTTTCCTATAAAAACTTTAAGAAGGACAGTTTACACTCCACTGCTCTGAAAAGAAGTAGCTGTTGGGTAAAGTCTTCAGCAAAGCTAATTCTTACAAAGCTACAAATACTGGGATGACACAATCTTCTTCTTCTTTCAGCTGTTCCTGTTGGGGCCTCCATATTTCAATATCTTTCTGTCCTCTGCATCTTTCTCTGTCACACCCATCACCTGAATGTCCCTCTCTCACCACATCCATAAACCTTCTCTTAGGCCTTTCTCTTTTCCTCTTACCTGGCAGCTCCATCTCTAGCATCCTTGTCCCAATATACCTAGCATCTCTCCTCTGCACTGCCACCATGTCCAACCCATATAACATAGCTGGTCTCACCATCATCTTGTAGACCTTCCCTTTCACTCTTACTTTTACCTGTCTGTTGCAAATCACTCCTGACACTCTTCTCCACCCACTAGACCCTGCTTGCAATCTCTTGTTCACCTCTCTTCCATGCTCCCTGTTACTCTGTACTGTTAATCACAAGTATTTAAACTCATCCATCTTCACCGGCGCTACTCCCCGCATCCTCACCATTCTACTGACCTCCTTGTCATTCACACACACATGTATTCTGTCTTGTTCCTACTGACCTTCATTCCTCTCCTCTCTAGAGCATATCTACACCTCTCCAGGGTCTCCTCGACCTGCTCCCTCCTCTTGCTACAGATCACAATCTCATCATAGTCCAAGGGGACTCCTGTCTAATCTCATTTGTCATCCTGTCCATCACTATTGCAAACAAGCAAGGGCTCAGAGACGATCCCTGATGTAATCCCACTTCCATCTTAAATGCATCCACCACTGCAGACCTCACCACTGTCGCACTTCCCTCATACATATCCTGCACTACTCTTATATACATTTCTGTCACTCCTGACTTACTCATACAATACCACAACTCCTCTCTAGACACCCTGACATATGCTTTCTCTAGGTCTATGAAGACACAATGTAACTTCTTTTGGCATTCTCTATAGGTCTCCATCAGCATCACCAGAACAAACATCACATCTGTAGTGCTTTTTCCCAGTATAAAACCATAATACTGCTCACTAATAATCACCTCCCTTCTTAACCTAGCTTCCACTACTCTGTCCCATAACTTCATACTGTGGCTGAACAATTTTATCCCTCTGTAGATACTACAGTTCTGCACATTACCCTTATTCTTAAAAATCAATACCAGTACACTTCTTCTCCACTCCTCAGGCATCCTCTCACTTTCCAAAATTGCATTAAACACTCTGGTTAAAAACTCCACTGCCCTCTCTCCTAAACACCTCCATGCTTCCAGAGGTATGTTATCTGGTACAACAGCCTTCCCATTCTAGATCCTCTTCATAGCTGTCCTTACTTCCTCCTTGCTAATCTGATGCACTTCCTGGTTCACTATCTCCACATCATCCATCCTCCTCTATATCTCTCACCTATGAGTATGTTTCCATAGTTATCCTTTATCACCCCAACCTGTTCCTCAACTTTCTCAGCTTGGTCCCTCTGCCTACCCAATCGGTACAGGTCCTTTTCTCCCTCCTTAGTGTCCAGCCTATCATACAACTCATCATACACCTTATCGTTAACTTATGTCGCCTGTCTCTTCACCTTATGCCTTATCTCCTTGTACACTTGTTTACTTTCATCATCTCTCTGACTATCCCACTTCTTCCCCAAAATCTTTCTCTGTATTCTCTAATGTATTTCCCCATTCCACCACCAGGTTTCTTCGTCCTTCTTCCTCTGTCCAGATGTCACACCAAGCACCCTTATAGCTGTCTCTCTTACCACTTCTTCTGTAGTTGCCCAGCTGTCTGGTAACTCTACACTGCCACCTAGTGCCTGTCTTACCTCCTCCCTGAACTCCACCTTACAGTCTTCCTTTTACAACTTCCATCATTTGATCTTTGGCATTGCCCTCACTCTCATCCTCATCTTAATCTCCAATTTCATCCTACAGACCACCATCCTTTGTTGCCTAACTACACTTTCCCCTGCCAACATTTTGCAGTCTCTAACCTCCTGCAGACTAATCCTCCTTCTTGGGATATAAACCATCTCTGTGCATCTTCCTTCACTCTTGTACATCACACTGTGTTCCTCCCTCTTCTTAAAATATGTGTTAACCACAACCATGCCCATCCTTTTCGCAAATTCACTGCCATCTGCCTTTCCTCATTATTCTCGATACCTTACCTAACCATCACCTCCTCATCCCCTCTGTTCGCTTCACCAACATGTTCATTGAAATCTGCTCCAATCACCACTCTCTCTCCCTTGGGCACACTATCTACCACTTCATCCAACTCACTCCAGAAATCTTCTTTCTTATCTAGTGCACACCCAACTTGCGGTGCATATGCACTAACAACATTCATCAACATGCCTTAAATTTCTGGCTTCATAATCAATGCTGTCTGATGCTGTTTTCATCTCCAAATCACTATTAACATACTGTCCCGACAGGATAACCCCTACCCCATTTATCCTGCCATCCACATGATTATAGAACAATTTGAATCCACCTCCGATCCACCTGACCTTACTCCCCTTCCATTTAGTCTCTTGTATACACAATATATTAACCTTCCTTCTCTCCATCACATCAGCTAACTCTGTCCCCTTACCAGTCATACTGCCAACATTCAAAGTTCCTACCCTTAATTCCACTCTCCTAACCTTTTTTCTCTCCTCCTGCGCCTGGACACACCTTACTCCTCTTCTCCTTCTTCCAACATTAGCCCAATTTCACCCAGCACCCTGTTGGCTAGCAGTACTGGTGGCAGCTATTGTTAACCTGGGCTGATCCAGCATGTAAATCTGTATTGTTGCCTGCATATTGTTCTGGCAAAATTTTACACTGGATGCCCTTCCTTACGTAGCCCTCCCCATTTATCCAGGCTCGGGACCAACATGAAGAAGCACACTGGTTTGTGCATCCCCCGTGGCTGGGGTGAATTGTGACAACACAATCTATTACATTATAAAATTAATTTTGAGATTTTACAGAAAAAGATAACTGAATTATGTTATTCATTAATGAGATACACTTGCAATTAAATTGCCAGTGCTGATTATTGGTCTAGATAGGTTTTTCTCTTCAAAAGCATTAATAGTGAAATTATTCTTGATTTGACTAAAATCTTGCTCCACAATTCAGAGCCAGGTTGACTGACTATTCTAGATTGGGCCACTATAAGTTAGTGTGAGTGTGTTCAAGCATCCCCCTCTTGTCTTGTGACTCAATTCCTTGTGACCCTGTAATGAAATAAATGAGTTTTTTTTTTTTTTTTATTTCGTCTTACACGATTTCTCGTATTAGAAATTTGTTAGTTTTCACATACCCCTTGGGGTCAGAGCGCAGGGTCAGCCATTGTACAGCGCCCCTGGAGCAATTACAGGTTAAGGGTCTTGCTCAAGGGCCCAGCAGAGTAGGATCTCTTTTTTTGGCAGTGACGGGGATTCGAACCAGCAACCTTCAGGATACCAGCGCAGATCCTTAGCCTCAGAGCCACCACTCCACCCCAAAGACAACGTTAAGACAATGGATGTAAAATACTGATAATCTTTTATCAGATGCTTTTGATAGTGAGTCCTATCATTCTACAGAACCTGAAATTGTATTGAGTGAGTTGAGATTTTTTTATGTGGTGTATTATATATTATTACTCATGACTCATTGTAAATGTCTTTTCAGTACTTCTAACTGTAGTTAATTTCAGCTTTGTTTAGTATTTAATATAAGGGTTTATTCATATTTTTCTTAATTGATTTTAAAGAGACTTTCTGGTAATAAGCAGTATGAAAGGCACCCCAAAGTAATTTAGTCCAATATTAATCTTCGTTCTTTGTACTGTGCTGAATTTCATATATGGAATATTAATTGTTGATGTTATCTTTAATGGCACTCTGAGTCAAGCTTTTTTGTATCTTTAAGAAACACAAACATTCCAAATATTATGTGTAAAATGTTACTTCATTGCTGTTCTTTTTTTTTTTTTGAAAATCAGCTCTAAATAAGCAGGCTTGGTTCACTGCACAAATTGCCCTTAAACCATCATTCCTTTTGCATCCTGTTAGCTATTTCCAGTTACAGTCATTTGTGTTAAACACATAACCTGAACTGCTTGCCATCTTTGTAAGTTCTACTGCACTTCATGCTGAATTTGATAAATTTGTTTATTATAAGATATTTTGGTGTAATTCAGTGATGTTCTTAACATCAATAAAGACTGCTACTTAACAGAAATTGGCAATCACCCATTTAATTTCACATATTGGTAACAAATGCTGGTTTTAGAAAGATGCTGTTAGATAGTCAGGAATTTCAGACATCCAGACATTTTTGCAGATAAATAAGGATTCATTTTCCATCAGGTTGGTTGAGCTATTGGCAGGAGTGACCAGCAACTATCCAGTCTGCTGAAATTTTGAAATGCAGTTTTATTTGTATGGTCTAGCATCACACCTACTGTATAATAATACAGCAAAGCGTTCAAGTTTTAATAAAGTAAGATTGTCCTGAAATAAAGTTCCTTGTGGTTATTTTGTACTTATTGTGCATGGCTACACAAGTTATAGCACATAACCCTACAGCTAAATAACTAGAGGTTAGAGTAACTGGAAAGTCTTTGCCTAATATATGACTTCTGTGGTCAGTGAGCAACACCATAGCAAATAGACTATAATCTATTGTTTTTCTAGGCATTTTGTGTTTCTTTCTTTTTCTTTTTCCATAAACTGTCTGACAAAAAACACACAGTATTAAATAGCCACACCACTGGAGTGACCATTGGTATTTCAAACACAGACCTACCTAATGGCTAACTTGATTGTTTAGTCAATCAACAGCCTCTTTTCTATCTGTTCCTTGATACTTGAATATTAGGAATGTTGTTTTCATCCCTTATTTACAAGATATTTAAGAGAAGGGAATACAGTGGAACCTCAGTTTACGAATGTCGCTGAACACGTACAAATCGGGTTACAACCGAAAAGTTTGGCAAACTTTTGCATCTGTTCACGACCACACACTCAGTATACAAACAAGCCAGTTTCCCTTTCAGTTTGTGCGTGCCGATGATTTCCGCACGTGTTCAGACTCTCCCTGTGCATTCCCTGTGCAGCAAGCGAGAGAGTGCGAGAGAGAGAGACAAACACACGAGAGAGAAAGAGGGCTGGACGCATAAGGCCAAGAAGGCAGTTAAAGAATGCACCAGGCTTGTTTTTAAAGAGACTGATTCGAGCATTGTTTTAACCTCGATTTTTTTCTATTGGATTTTAACCTCCACTTCACTTCTGTTTACAGCAATCGGTTCGTAGCGTGCATTGTTGCAATGTTACTTTAAATTGGTTGTTTATTAAATTATGGATTTTTCAAATGTTCATTTTTTTCCCTGTGCTTTTAGCGAGCGGTTCATTGTGCTATAGCGCGAACTCTTGCAATGTTAGTTTTCTCTGTTGTTCAAGGTTTTCTCAGTGTTATTCAATGTTTTTACATTTAGTTTACCATTACGCTGTGCATTCAATTGTATTATTAACAATATTTGTGCTTAAAAATCTTAAAAAAATATATATTTTCATACAGTTCGTATGGTCTGGAACAGATTAATTGTATTAACATTCAATCCTATGGGGGAAATTACTTTGGGTCACGACCAAATCGGGTTGCGACCAGAGTTTTGGAATGAATTACAGTCATGACCCGAGGTTCCACTGTACAAAGAAATCTTTCCCCATGATGTTTTCAGTCATAGATGCTCACAGTCTTGGTGCATTCCTTCTTAAATGTCTCATCACTTTCTTCTACTTCAAAAATGAATAAACAGCAAATTCCATAAACACATACATTTTAACCATAAATTATTACCATAAATGCCATTTTAAATATATAAATATCAGCAGTTTTATGTGTTATAACATAGCAGACACTAAAGTGTCAGAAAGAGCTGTAACTTAAACTCTAGCATTAACTGTGAAGAAACACTTTTAAAGTGATGAGGCTAACAGTAGTTCTCTTTTCAAATACAAAAAAAAAAGTACAAATATAACATTGAAAACCAGATTAACCCTGTTACATCAGCTCTACTCCACACAGACAGTTCAGAGCTCATGATTCTGGAACTCATTTGTGCTGCTTAAAATATAGCATATTGTATTCAGATAAGCAGACTCTACATAAAAATGTGGGGAAACAACAAAATAACAAAGTGCAATTCCTAACTCTTCTAGGATATTAGTTTCATGTAAATCATTGCAGTATAATAAAACCATTATTTTTTATACTGCATATGCTTTAATCAAAGACACTTTGTGATCTGTGTATAGTGGCTAATGCACACTACCCTGTCTAAATTAAATTAGGAACTGTCAAAAGTCTGAATGAATAATTAAAAAACATTAAAACAGCATAGAAATATCAAACACAAGTTAAAGCTGATTGTCTTTCTCTATAATTGAGAAATATTAACAAATTAGTAAGCCAGTCAAAATAATTATAGGCAGCAGATAAAATGGGAGCAAACAAAATTATTTGTTAATCATAAACATAAAGAAAATAAAAAATAACACAAACATTCAGATTACTAAACCAGGAAACTGTCTATTTTCATCATTGGCCCAAGATCAAAAAACTACTTTACAATAATACTTAACTAATAAAATCAACATTGATTGCATGTTTGTACAACTTAAATGTGATCAAGTAGCAATTATGTCTTTTTGTTTTATGTTAGATAATTTAACAGCTGTTTGACATTCTACCACCTGAAGGAAATTAGTGTGCTTTTATACAACACAGATTATCGTTTCATGGAAGTCATTTACCGGTGAATAAAAATGAGAAATACAGCGTTTATTTTTCAAAGTAGATATTTTCAATAAAGACGTGTGTATAATTACCAATACACATTTATGTGTCAAGTTACAATCTCTTAGCCACAGCTATATCAAAGATGCATTGTAAAACAACAATCACAGAAATGTTTACTCTTCAATAAAGGCAACAAGCATGCATAATGTAATGATGTGTATATATTTCAGGTAGAAAATTGTTTGCAAAAGAGATATAAAACTGGTTAAAATGGAAAATATGAAAGGGAAACCAAACAAATACCTGCAACAAGAAGCAAGATTTTGATATTTTAATCACCTGTGAAAACATGGAGGTGTTTAGGAGAGATGGCAGTGGAGGTTTTAACCAGATTGTTTAATGGAATCTTGGAAAGTGAGAGGATGCCTGAAGAGTGGATATGCAGGACTACAGTAACTACATGCCGTGGCTCATCAATTTTATCCCCCTGAAGTTATGGGAAAGAGTAGTGGAAGCTAGGTTAAGAAGTGAGGTGATGATTAGTGAGCAGCAGTATGGTTTCATGCTAAGAAAGAGCACCACAGATGCGATGTTTGCTCCGAGGGTGTTGATGGAGAAGTATAGAAAAGGCCAGAAGGAGTTGCATTGCGTCTTTGTGGACCTGGAGAAAGCATATGACAGGGTGCCTCGAGAGGAGCTGTGGTATTGTATGAGGAAGTCAGGAGTGGCAGAGAAGTATGTAAGAGTTGTACAGGATATGTACGAGGGAAGTGTGACAGTGGTGAGGTCTGCAGTAGGAGTGACGGATGCATTCAAGGTGGAGGTGGGATTACATCAGGGATCGGCTCTGAGCCCTTTCTTATTTGCAATGGTGATGGACAGGTTGATAGACGAGATTAGACAGAATACATGTTTGTAAATGAGAGAGAGGTCAGTGGAATGGTGAGGATGCAAGGAGTAGAGTTGACAAAGGTGGATGAGTTTAAATGGAATAAGATGATCCGCTGTGGCAACCCCTAACGGGAGCAGCCGAAAAAAGAAGATAGGGAGAGCTGCCTGGAAGTCTTTCTTCAGGTTCAAAAAAGCATTAAAGTACTATAGCATTCAGTTAAGCGCACTCACACCACCAGCCACCAAACTTTAACAAGTTTACCTTCCACATTTTAAAATGGTGCATGTTAGGTTAATTGGCGATTCTAAATTGTCCCTGTTTGAGTGGACAGGCCAGGATTGGCTTCTGCCTTGTACCTAATGCTACTAGGATGGGCTCTGGTCACCTATGACCATGAATTGGACCAAATAGGTTTTAGAAAATCATTTAATGTAATCACTAGACGGTATTTATGTTGCAGCTTACTAAATATTTAAGGATCCTTTGCATACAACAAATTGCCTCATAAAATACTGCTTATGCCTAAATTCTTGATAATCCATTTCGAAATGATATAGTATTTAGCCATTCTAAACCCAAAGGACACAAAGCTTCCATTTGCTTTCAGTACACAGAAAAGATTTCAGGAAACTTAATTGTTTTAGTAAGGATAAAATACATAAACCTTTGTATATTTACTTTTACATCGCTTTTTAGGTTGCTTGATACCATTAAAAGGACTGCTCGTGGTTGCTGCACTTTGACAGGCTTGTTGTTTTTATAGGCTCCCCTGCAGTAATCTCTGAAGCTGCTCATTTGCATGATGGAGTGTCAGCTCATAGTGGTGCTTACTCATCCCAAGCTAATGCAACATTACATTACTCCCTTCGCAGTCACTGTTTCCAGTAACCACTTCCAATTTCTTGCAACAGCACACAAACCCTTCAAAAAGGAGAGACAGTCTTTGTTTCCACTGCAGTTGTGTGGTCGGCGACAAAGTCACATCAGTGGGGTATCTTGAGTGCTTCGTTGTCAGATGAAATAGTAGGAATGTTAAGTTCTGTGTTGCTGGATTGCACAGCAGGGATGTTGAATTCTGCTCTTTTGTGCGGTGCAGCAGAGGTATTGAATACTGTATTCATGTGCAGTGATCTGTCCATTATATGTGGGCAGGTGAATCACCCTGTGTGGAGCTTCCAATGTATCAGTCACTGTCCTTCAGCTGAAGTGACACTGCAAGCAGTGTTCCAGAGATAGATCTTAGCCTTGAGACTCTGCCTCCATGGCTGCTTTGTAATCCCTGTTTGTTTAGCCTCACCTCTTTTCCCACAGTTTTACCACCCACATTGCTTCATACTGCTCATCTGGGGTCAGTGGCAACTCTATTAGCCAGACTTTTCCCCTGCTCCATGAGTTTGAAGCTTTACCAGCAAAAGCAGATGGAGAAACAGCGAATGGAGCTGAATGGGTAGCAGTCTCTCCTAATTACTAATTCAGACTGTAGGACTACTTCTGATCCCATTACTACCATCAGAGTAACATTGTGCTACTGCAGTGCTTATCAATGTAGAGTGCACAATGGATTCTTGCCATTTACATCACTCATGTAAGTAGCCTGCTATCCTTAAAAGGACTGCTAATTGTTGTCAAACTAGATGGAATTCATATGCAACTTTGCAGGCTTGCTATTTTTATAGGATCCCCTGGAGCTGGCTCTGAAGCCGCTCATTTTCATGTTCAGATGCCAGCACATAGTTTTGGTGACGCATCCCTAGGTTGATGCAACTTGTCAAGCTGCTACCCTTAAATTAGAATAGTAAAAACACCTTGCTAGTTTTTTCTTATTTAATTTATTAAGAATATGCTAAAAACATGAATTAGCCTCAGACAGAAGCATACCCCAAAAATAACAGTGGTCCACCTGAAGTGATCCTCCTTGTTTTCCACATTGCGAAAATAGAAACTAAGAAGCATCAGGTTTAAATTACAGCATATCTGACCTTTGCATTGTGTGCTTTAACTAAGCTGCATTATCATTTGTCCTTCAGAGGAAAGCATATGGAACAACAACTAAGGAGTCTTTCAATTCAATTTTGTTTTACAAGGTCATTTCCTTCTGATTTCTCCTAGTCTACTCATAATGTCTCATAATGACTTTCAGTTTTTCCTAACTGTAAATACTAAACACATATTGAGTCAGGCAGCTTTGTGGTATTTTGCTTCATCAAAAGTATGTATTTTGTATGTGTTTTAATAATTCCACCAAGCCTGCATCATATAAGTAAACATTTACAACCAGCTTGAGTGCTCCTAATGCTAAACTGTTAAAGGGATTTAAGGATTTGCATTATGATGTTACGAGCTTATCCATCTGCAAAGCTCAGTAATTATTTGTTTGGGTATTAAACACAAAATTCTTTTTAAATATTATATAAACTGATTGGATTGGAGTGCCTTGCAGGCAGAAATATGTTTGATAAGATTATGGCAAAGACTGTATTTCCTATCCTATCCTATTTTCCTTTCAGGGAGAGAAACCAGCAACCAGTTTGGATCTATGACAACAGATTGTATAGTGTGTCACCCTGCTGTATCACAAGATGGATAACTCCATTATATGAACTAGTAAGCAATGACATACAATGCAAGTAACGGTTGGCTTATTTGTCAATATATCTTCTCATTTTTACCTATTATTTCTGTATTAGCCCCAATCCATTTTTCATTTACAAAGAAGACCCTAAATGGTAAGTGATGAGTATATTTCCTTAGAAAAACTAACTCAAAGTTCAGGAGTTAATTTTGTATATTATTTCAAATTAATATATTTCCATGGAGCATATTTTGTAAAGATAAGCTCAGGGTGTTGCATTGTACATGTCCAAGAATGTCATCTTTTCAAAACCACTAATATAAAGAATGTGACACATTGGACTAGCAGGTACCATAAGTCCAATGTGTCTCTAGATACTTTCTCTTCTTTTATTTCCTGCTGCAGTCCCTGTCAATCCACAAATTAATATCACAGGAGATTCCACCAAACAGTAAACCTCCCAAATGTGTATGACCTGCTCTTGCCCTCTTTTCACTGCGCTTCACTCTCTCACTTTCATTTGATCTATCTGTCTGTTGGGCTCATACTCTGGGTATCTGAGTAGCCATTCCTCATACACTCTCACTCAAGACAGGGACTTGCTACCCACTCAACACCTTTTATCTTCTCATGGACATAATTAATAGAGTCTGGATATCAGGAAAGATTTTATCAGTAGGGGAAGGATGTGCAAGCATGGTGCATCACACTAAAGCTAAAGTAAACCCCAAAATATCAATCAATAATGTTACAAATTACCATTTAATAGAGCACAAAAATACCATATGAATATGCATTCAAATATACACATCAGGGATCTATTTTATAACAAGGTTCTTAATTCATTAAATGCTAGCCACAAAAAGAAAAAATAAGATATAAATATATGTGGTTAAATCCACTAAGCATTAGAGGAAAGAATAAGCAAAACTCCACTTTATGTAAACTAGATTCATGATCATTAGGAAACCGTAAAGTCAAAGTTTATCTGTTCAAAGTCAACTTGTTCAACCAGATCCTCCACTGGTATTCTCCTGTGTGCTGAGTTTAGTTTCCATACTTTTGGTGAAATATGATGAAGGAACAGACCTGGGTGAGCTAATTCCTTTATTCACTCTGAGGTGTCTTTCCAAGGCCACAGTAAGCACAACCGAAGGACGCTGGCACCAGAAAGGCAATTAAGCAGATTAAATAAAAGTCAAACTCAGTGAGCAGGACTGGCATGTGGAGTAAGGCAACATGGCAATCACCTCAGATGGCAATAATATTAAAGAATAAGTAACAACAAAACAAGGTAAGTTCAGATGGCTGGGAGGACAGAAAATAAACAACAAAAAAAAACTACAGTTAAGGTGGAGAAAAAAAAACAAAATCAGCAGGTGTTATAAGGCCAAAAGATGACCTAGCCCAACTGGGCATTCTACCTAACACAGCATCCAATCAGAAACACTGCTCAGAGAGCCAAGAGCATCAGGGTCATCAAGCGCTATCAATAAATACAGTTGTGTGTCATCTGCATAGCTGTGGTAGCACACGTTGTGCTTTGAGATAATCTGACCTAATGGAAGCATGTAGATTGAAAAGAGCAGCGGACCCAGAATAGATACTTGGGGTACACCATAAATGATATCAAGGATCTCCGAAGTACACACAACTCACAAAGAATTTTCTACCCATTAAATAAAACTGAAACCAATTTAAGATGCTGCCAGAGGCCCTCCCATTGTCTAAGGCTATTTATAAGACTGCTGTGGTCTGTGGTGTCAAATGCTATACTCAAGTCTAAGAGAACAAGAACAGATATACGGCCTCTGCCCACATTATCTAGCAAATCATTTACTACTTTAAGCAGTGCAGTTTCTGTACTATGATTTGGTCTAAAACCTGACTGCAACTTGTAGAGAACAGAATGCTAAATCAAGTAATCATTTAGCTGCTTAGTTACTGCCTTTACTGCAGATTAGAAATTTGTCTAAAATTATCAAAGACAGAGGAGTTGAGATTATTTTTCTTGAGGGGTAATCCCCTCTGTTGTGGGTTTTAACAACTGCAGTCTTTAGACAGTCAGGGAAGACCCCCGTATCTAATGATGAATTCATAATGTCAAGTACAATATCAACAGGGGCATCAGAGACTTCTTTAAAAAAAGCCTGTTGGTATTGGGTCACGGATGCAGGTGGAGAATTTCATCCGAGAAATTATTCTGCGTAGTTCAGGTTAATCTATTCCTGTGAAAGAATTTAACTTGCTTAAAAGGATATCCATCCATCCATCTCCCAACCCGCTGAATCTGAACACAGGGTCACAGGGGTCTGCTGGAGCCAATCCCAGCCAACACAGGGCACAAGGCAGGAACCAATCCCGTAGAATGACAAATTACTGAAAGGAGAATAAACTTTTTTTTCCACTATCCACGTCCATGATTGCACTTTTTTTCCTATCATTCTGCTGTAACAGGAGACGCAAAGAATTCATTGTCACATTGCCCTTCTGCCTTCTTTAGTTATTTGCACATTCACCTCCTATTATGCCAGCCTTAAGCCTCCCTTAGGGCTCTGCTTAGGGCCTCTTCTTTTGCATCATTTACAAATATAATTATGATTCTTTTCGTTGATTTGTCAGCGTGATGGCACATTTAATTTGTATGCGGAACATAATGAAGATGACATCACCCTGGGCCTGCTGCTGATTTAACTGCTGTGGTGCCCTGCAGCTGCTTACAGGTAAAAAGATAAACCATGGATAGTATGGAGATGGTTGCAGCTGAGCTGTCAGAGCAATCACAGTTGTTTTGAGCCCTGATGGCTGTGAGATATTAACACAAGATTTGCAGATTTCTGGTGAGTTCCCATATTGTGTAACACAGATGAAAAGAGCTTGGATTCTTTCCAATATATGCCTACTAAAGCAGTAAGTATTCTGCATCATGTCTTTGCTTCACCAGCTGTATATCACATACACCTCTGTGCAATTCTAATATTTATCTGGAGGCAGAAAATACCCATAGCATGCTACTTCTGAAATAACAGACACATTTAAAAGGAAATGTTCTTGCTCTAGCTCTAGCTATACAAGTGTCAAAACTGGTTACCCTTTTTCCAAGTAATTGCCTAGAAAAGAGCCTTACTTCAGTAAGACTTTCAGGTTTGCCACATGTGTTACTGGCAGAGGAGCAATAGAATCTGCACTATGCAAGGTCATGAGAAGTCACAGAGGTACATTTGCATAGAGTTTGTTTTCAAACATTCTGTAAGTCTGCTCTTCAGATAAAATGAGTCCAAAAATGTGTGAAAAGATCATTTTAGCCTTCTGCTTCAGAACAAATGGAGCAAAGACATTTTTCTTATACATAACTGATACATATCTTATTTACATTTAATTTATTTACTGTACCAATGAAGCATTTTCTTTTACAGTTGCCTTCTTCACTAGCATAAATAATGTAAGTCATCATATGTCCTCTCATAGTGTACGCTACCTGCTCCATTTAGGTGACTGAGGAGTCTTGATGGAGTATTGGTGGGGGTTTTCAGAGATTCAGGTCTCTCAGAGCCTGTCATCCCTTTTTAAGAAAGAATCAGAACTGACAGGTTCAGGACACAGCTCCAAATAGATATTGGCTGCCTCGCAGATTTAAGCTCACCAGAGGTGGGTAGTAACAAGTTACATTTACTCCGTTGCATTTACTTGAGTAACTTTTTTAAAAAGTTGTACTTCTAAGAGTAGTTTTACTGCACCATACTGTTTACTTTTACTTGAGTACATTTGTGAAGAAGAAACGCTACTCTTACTCCGCTACATTGGGCAACACTCGAATCGTTATTTTTTTTCCATTAGATACGCTATATTTTTGCCAGAGAGAAGCCGCCAGTTGATCTACTGCATGACTGTTTCACAAATCAGACGTAGCAATAATAATCACAAGACTCCGTTTCACCAATCAGACAAAGCAACAATAATCACATGGCTCCGTTTCACAAATCAGACATAGCCATGCAGTCACATGACCACACACAAACTGCGGCGGCATAGCGGCCCAAACTCCTCACAGACAGCAGACAGGGAAAGAAAGAATATAACTGGAACCTCGGTTTGCAGGCATAATTTGTTCCGGAAACATGCACGCAATCCAAAGCACTCATATATCAAAGTGAATTTCCCCATAAGAAATAATGGAATCTCAGATGATTTGTTCCACAACCCAAAACTATTCATATAAAAATGATTAATACAAAATATAAAGTAAAAATGTATAAAACAAATTAACCTGCACTTTACCTTTGAAAAGAATCATGGCTGGTGTGGGTGAGTTTCTAAACTCTTGTGGGATTTCACCCAATGGGACGACACGCAGAAGAGCGTCTCGAAGCAACCGCAGGCACCCAACTCTGTAGCAGTTCGCCGTAAAAGCGAATCTGAAAAGATCGCGGTCATGCTATAAGCACCTGCTGTTGATGGGTGATACAAGGAACAAGGAACATTATAAATGCCCAGGGCACAGTATTACTTGGCCAATAACCTGGGCATGACCCTGCCTGACTGTTGTGTCTGTGTATAGGAGAGTGGCAGATCCCACTACAATAAATAACCGCGCTGTTCCGGCAAGACCTCGCTCGTTTATCAAGTCAAAATTTATTAGCAATTTTAGCTCATCTTGCAAAACACTCGCAAAACAAGTTACTTGTAATCCAAGGTTCCAACTGGGACTCCCTAGGTGGATGGACTGACATAAAAACCAAAGAAGAAGACCTTACCTGGATGGGTAACCCCCAGGCCAATGAACAGGCATCCCAACCGGACATGTTTGTATTACCATCCTACTGGCCAGGATTAAAGGGAAAAATGGGGAAGGACTGGCTATAAGGAATGTTCATTTCCACAGGATACTAGATGGCAGCAGCCATGGAGATTGGTGCCCATACAGACACCAGCAGGGAATGCTGGGAATTGTAGTTCGGTAGCACAGCCCTGGTGGGGTCCATGGGCACTGCAACAGGGCACTGCAGGGAGATATACTCCCTGTTATTTGGGACTTCCATATGACCTGGTAGTGCTTCTAACGGGCAAAAGCCCTGGCACTGTAAGTACTCCCAGGCCCTCAATAAAAGGGACCTAACTGCCTTGTCCAGGCGAGTCAAAGCTGGGAGGAAGGAAGGCACTGGAGGAGAGCAGTGCTGTAGACAGATGAGAGGAGACAAAAGAGAAGACAACTCATTTTGTGCTTGATATACAAGGTATTCTTGTAATAAAATACCCTTTATTTGAGCACAGGACTGTCTTCTATGTTCGTGTTTGGGGTTGGGGGCTCACTATGTTCCTCCTTCAAATGGGACTGTTCAATGATTTAATTTGTAATTATTATGTTTTTATGTCTTTTGCTGTCATTCCTTGTATTTAATGAGTGGAACCTCAAGAGGTGAGGCCACCGTTATGTCAGTCCTGAGAGACCACCATCAACCAATACATTTGAGGCATGAGAGTCCATTTATAAAGTTTGCATACACACAAAAAGAGGCTCAAAATGTGTGTACACAACTTCCCATGTACATGTCAGAGTTTATAAAAGAAAAGTTGATGATGGAATATATTTATATTTACAGCAATGCTGAGGCATGCGTACGCAACAATATAGAGATACTGGGAAATGATGACTCCCTTGATAAAGTACAGAAATGCAGTCAAAGCAGCTAAATCATGACTCACACACATAATAATTGATATCACTGAGTACAATTATACTGTATATGGACAACTCCTAGAAGGAATGTCTTTATGTAATTGTAAATAAAATGCCCAGCTTTGCTGAAGTTTAGTACTTTTTTTTATGCTGAGTCTTTTGTTTGGCTAGGTTTTCGACATCAGTCACAATATACAGTAATTCTTTATTGACTTAATATAATTAAGCTTGTTTTATGAATCCTTTCTTATTGATTTGCATATCCAATTTGATAATTACGGACCTCCCTTCTTTAAAAGACATGTTTAGAAATAATACTTCATTAGTAAATATTTTTCAAACACTTAAGTCTGTCCTGAACACATACATAGACTTTTCATGTATGCATGAGAGCTCTAAAATGCCATAATTTCATAACGTCTCACAATGCACGAATGCAGCAAATGCACTAAACTATCATAACAGACACATATAACGCGAAGCAATGCCCCAGACCAGGGGCCTCATGCATAACGCTGTGTGTAGAAATCATACAGACAAAAGCGGAAATGTGCACACACACAAAAAAATCCAGATGCACAAATCTGTGCGTGCGCCAACTTCCACATTCTTCTGCTCCATAAATCCAGGTCAGAGTGAAAAGTAACACTTGTGTACGAGCCTCTCCAGCTCCTCCCAGAATTATGCCTCTTTGAATATGCAAATCAATATAAATAGCCCCTTTTTTTTTGCGCTCTGTGAAAAGACAATGGCAAAAGCACGGGGAAAAAGAAGAATTTTAGCAAATACCAAGTAGAGGCAAGGAAAAACGTACTATTTGTTGGTTTAAGCAGTGATGTAAACAACAAAAGGAAGTTGATTGAGTGACAGAGTGGCAGAGAAACATGAAAGTTCAGAAAGTTGCACAGTGCCTGAAGTAAATAAGAAGTTGTCAGATATCAAAGTCGCCGTGAAAAGGTGAGTCATAGCCCACCGCCTGAGTCTCATATGGAAGTGTATTAGGGTACAGATAAAAGAAAAACAAAATCAGGACACAATGGATAAAAATGTCCAAATGTCAACTTTAATCTCGAAATTTCCATTTTAATCATGTAGCTAATTTAGTCATTAAAGTAGAATGTCAAAAACTTCGTCTTAAAATCGTTTAATTTACTAGTATCTCAAACCACATCGTAATTAAAGTAGCCCGTTAAATTCTTCGTATTCTATGTGTTCTTCTATTTACTCTATGTGTGTGAATCACTACGTGCTCCTTAAACGGGCTTTCTCTTCCACCGACAGGACACAGAATACATTACATTCATACATTACATTCATGATATTACAGCTCTCTGAACAATTTAAATACTAAGATGTATATTTGATATCATTTTCATAATCATAGGAATTAAAGCATGTATTAAACATTTGAGGACACGGTGGCGCAGCAGTAGCAATGAGCTGGCGACTCGTCCAGAGATTGTTCTTGCCTCCCGCTGCGTGACCTTAGATGAAATAATTTATCGTGGCAGTACTGTCTCTCTCAAACGTACTAATTCCCAATTCCTGTCCTTCCTTTTCTTTCTCCAAGTAACAAATCGACGCACAATCAGCTCTGCAACAAGATGTCAAGCCATCTGTAAGCTTAGAATGCAGATTCTTCAAAACCTTTATGGAACATTGAAATATCTTCATAGTGTATATTTAATTATTCCATCCATCTATCCATCCAGGGTCACGCCAGTCCCAGCAAGCATACAGCGTGAGGCAGGAACAATCCCTGAACGGGGCACTAGCTCATCGCTACCGCTGTGCCAACGTGTCTTCACATGTTTAATTATTAACAATATAGATTATTTAAATGAAGTTAAAAATTTATCTTTATAATGTAATAAACATATTTTACTGTATTTCATCTTGAAAATAATATCAAGAACTCCAAGAAGATAGCTCTTGGAAATCTAAATCGACTTAGAAGCCAGTTGTCATCATATGTAAATATGCTCTTTATAAAGTGGCTCAGGTTGTGCAATATTATGACTGTAATGCAAGTTTACAGTGAAGTGATTGTACTTATACGTACAAACAGTTCTACCAGGAACACTTGATGGACTGATTAAGTGCGTTTAGAGCTCTTGAGATGAAACTGTTTCTGAACCGCGAGGTCCCTACAGGAAAGGCTTTGAAGCATTTGCCATATGGGTGAAGTTCGAATAGACTGTGTGCATGGCTGAGGCAGCTGTATCCTGATAATCCGATCAGCTGCTGTACAGCTGTGATTCCACACTCAGATGCAGTGGGTTAAATACTGAGTGGTGCACTTTGAGTAACAACGCTAAAGCAGCTGTGATATTTGGAATAGTTTGGCCATTCCCTGCACCATTATATAGGTACGGGTTGATTACAATCAGATGCCTTAAACTAATAAACGACATGCAGTTAATTTCAGTGTATTTGATAAAGCCATGTTGTGGATGTGGATCTAAAAAAGAAAGGGAAACCACACAGGAACAGTAGCACTGCTTTGACGTTGGATGCCGCCAGTTTGCAAAACCGAGTGGAGAACTTGCATATGTAATGGATTGAGCTGGCGTGAAAATGTGTATGGCTTTACACCAAGTTTAGTTTTTATACATCGCAATGTAAGCATGGAAATGGGCGTACACAACATTTTTGTGTGTACACACCGTTTATACATGAGGCCACAGATGCTGAATATTTTACACCTACCAGCTGTGTCCAGTAGGGGTGCTAGCTCCTTGGGAATGAATTCTTTAATAATTCATGTGTTACTTAACCCGAATCTATATAGATTATAGATTCATAACATAAAAGGAGATAACCCTCCCTAGAGATACGGTGGTAAGAAATCACACAGGAGAAATAACTTAGCTTTATTTAATGCCAGTTTACTCTACATATCAGACGAATGAGGCCAGTGACAAAGCCTGGTCCGGGAGTAGCAGCCCAAGGCGTAGAGTCTGTCAGTGTCATCGGTGCAGTGGACAGCATTTTCAGGAACAGGTGGCATTATCTCCCATCTATTTGTTGGCTTCAAAGGTGTGCCGGGCAATGTTCCAAGGCTTTATAGTCTTTCCTCACATCCAGCGCCCCCTTCAGATGAGCATGCAGTTCCAAACAAGGTAACAATGCTTAAACAAGGATACTATTCCATGCTGACTTAACTCTTTTAGGGTGGATGTCGTCTTTTGTCGACAGGAGGGGTTGAGGGCGCATGTCGACATCCAGGGGTAGAGTGCGACAATCAGCTGTTAATAGCGACAAAACTCACTGTTATGTCACAGGCATTCCCTCTCTGCTTGGAGGAATGTTAGACTCATTGACTCGGCATCTAATCCTTGCATGTGCATGAGTTACGAAATGTAAATAAATGTAAACAAAGGCAAGATGGCATCGACATCTCACAAGGGAGCGAAGCAAGTGCAGAAAAGAATATACTCAGCACACGATGTTTTGAGCATTATCGCTGAGTCAGACTCTGATTTTTCAGAATCTAATTTTGTTGACAGTGATCAGGAGATCGAGCAAAAGAGTGAGGAACTGGCATCTGCTGATCGGACACCAGCCGATGCCGCCCCAACTGATCAGCTGCCAGCTGAGTGCATTCGCACAGCCGACACACCTATGGCAAGGTTCGTGTGGGAGGAATACCCAGACATTGATCCGTGGGAGCCAAACTGGCTACCGGACTTCACAAGACAGCATGGCTTGATGTTGGACATGACAGATTACCAACCGCTGGACTACTTCAGACTGCTCTCTCCTGAGGCTGCTTTTCAGCTACTGTCAGATGAGACAAACAGGTATGCAGAGCAATTTTTTGAATCGCAGGCTACCTTTGCACCGCATTCTCGTTTTTCAAAGTGGAAACCCACAACAAAAAATGAGATGAAGGGCTTTGTGGCATTACAAATAGAAATGGGACTAGACAGGTGATATAACTTCAGGGAGCATTGGTCCAAATGTGCATGAAGGATTTTATACTGGAAGAAGCAAACACTGGTTTCTGCAGGAAAGTAATTACATATACAGGAAAGTATTTCTTTCAAAGAGAGAACTGTCCCTTGACAAGTCAGGTTGTGCTGGAGCTGCTTCAGGACCATGAACATTTGGGTCATGTTGTGTACATTTGGACAATTTTTATACATGACCAGAATTGTTCATGGAGCTACAGAGCAGGGGAATTGGAGCTTGTGGCACAGTGAGGGTGAACAGGAGACACAGGCCTTCACATTGAAGCCAGACAGGCTGAAGATGAAAAGAGGTGACAATACGGTTTTCATGCAGGCAGAAAACTTGGTGGCAGTGGCATGGCATGATGTCAAATGGGTGACTTGTCTCTCTACAGTACACACTAACAATATATGTGAGAAAGTGCAGCAACAGACAATTGAAAAGGAAACACCAGTGCAACTCATATTGTAAGCAGTACAGTGTGACAATGCATGCGATTGGCTGCTTTGAGCGATATCATACTTTGCAGGACTTTGCTGTGTAACATGTATGCGATATGTATGTGAAATATGCAGGCTCATATAACTTGCAAGACAGGAACATTTGTCAAGAGTAAATATTTTTTGCTAATTTGATATGTTAAACAATTGCTTTGTGTTATTTTTTTTAAAAAGTTAGTTTTTGGAAAAATATTCAGCCCTGGAAGAAACAAAAAAAAATTAGCCCTAAAAGAGTTAACAGATAGAAATAGCACATGGTTACAGCATCTCACAGTGTGACTCCACGCTGTTCATCTGTCCTAATCCTTCTGCTTGCCTGGCAATTCTATGTGAGACCCTGTGCTTAATCTGGCTATATGTCAGCTGTGCATGTGAGCAGAAAAAAGCAGATTTTATAAAATAGATTTGCACAGAGCACAGTGACATATCAAACTTATGCTTACACCAGCTAGTACTAGAAGACAGAGAACTTCATGTGCAGTTTGCCAGTGACTGAATGGCATTAACAAATTCCTTCTTTGGTGACCCTGTGGGCTGTGGCAGTTTCTGCATGTCTAGACCAACCAGCTTCACCTTTTGTGTCTGTCGGATGCCAGCTGACACTATAGAAAAGCCAGGTGTAGGGTGGCGTGTGAGCTGGACATAAAGATTTAATCCAGGCAAGCAACAGCAAAGCATCATGAAAGCAAGTAAAACTGACATGATTTTTTTAGGAGAACTCAAAAACCTAAAAAGAGTAATTAGAGAATTCAGCAAGTTTTTAAAATGAACAATTAAGTGAAGACATACAAATCTAAAACACTATAATTAGGAAAAATCAAAACAGTAATGGAGATCAAGAAAGCAGGAAACGCTTAAGAGTGATAATGGGCTTTCAAACTGCTTGAGCCATTTATTTCTCTTTCACATACAGCATCACATTTTCATTAAAAGCCTAGAATGCTGTTCAGAACAAGTGCGACAAAGACAAACACACAAAGCACATCGATGCACTCAAAGGCAATGTTTCTCTTTTTAATATTTTTTCCATTTATTTTCTGCTTTTAAATATCACAGCATGTTGTTGGACCTTGCAAAGATTTTTTTCCACAGATTGTTGAAGGGAGGAAGAACTTCAGGACAAACATTTATTGCAAATTAGAAACATTAACAACAGAACAGAACTGTAATTGCTTTGAAATAGGCAGAGCATGAATTAATAATCTCTGCAAAGGAAAGTTCAATGGCCATTTTAGAATACCTTTCCTGGTCAGTCATTTAACCTTTCAGATGTTTCTAGGATTTATTAATCATTCAAGTAATCTTCCAAGAGTCAGTTTCCACATCAACAAAATGCTATAAAGTTTATATATTATTCATATGTTAAATTGAAATGATTGTTAAGTTATACTTCATATTTTTAATAATTTCATAATTTCCAGTATTAGGCAAAGCAGAAATCTAGTGAGACATGATGGTGACAATATAGCCAATGGAAGCATGATCTGCACTCACAATTATTTTCTACTAAAATACTTCTTTCAAAAAGTGTAAATGAATAATACTGTATATGTTATGCTATGCTGCCCTGTGGACCCTGGATGAACATTCCTGACAACAGATATTTTTATCAAATTGACTTAATTCTCTTCAGTAACAACAATTCATTTTTGTATAGGCCAAAATTACACAAGGACTGCCACAATGGGCTTTAACATGACTTGTTTTTTGACAGTCCCCCAGTTGTGACTCCCTAAGAAGACAATAAAAAACTCCCCCAAAAATAACTCTTGTAGAGAAAAAAATGGAAGAAATCTTGGGAAAGGCAATATAGAGAGAGACCCCTGTCCAGGTAGGTTGGATGCGTAGTAGTTGTCAAAAAATGTGGTAAATGCAATACACAGAACTGGACACCAGTAATCCTCTTCACAGGTCTAGACAACCAATGTATCATTGCCACCTCAGGAATACAATACAATAGTAAAATAGTCATAGTACAAGTACAGAGCAAAATGCAAGAGTAGATAATTATATAACATAAGAGGATTCTAATTTGTTCAGTCCTGTAGACCTTGGCCAACATGCTGCCTCCCCGCTACTGGCCATTCCACAGTTGAGTCAGTGCTAGACCGGCTAATCAGTAATTTAGCACAGACTTCTTTTCACTTTGCATTAATCTAATTTGGAAATATTTTGTACTTTAGGTTGTTGGGATCATGTGTAACAAAGTGTTGGAGAAATTAACAGAACATTTTGGAAAGAAAACACTTTACTTATAATGTTTAAAAAGTGGACATTTAGAAAGATCCATCCATCCATCCATTATCCAACCCGCTATATCCTAACTACAGGGTCACGGGGGTCTGCTGGAGCCGATCCCAGCCAACACAGGGTGCAAGGCAGGAAACAAACCCTGGGCAGGGCGCCAGCCCACCGCAGATTTAGAAAGATGCTTTATTTTATTTCTATACTTAAATACTCTGCTATGTTAAAAACAGATTGTTTCTTGGCTACTTAAAATGTACTTTGTCCACTAATGTTTTGGTGTTTGCTTAAGAATTACCTGATAATT
Source organism: Erpetoichthys calabaricus (assembly GCF_900747795.2). NCBI lineage: Eukaryota > Metazoa > Chordata > Cladistia > Polypteriformes > Polypteridae > Erpetoichthys > Erpetoichthys calabaricus. The sequence continues at coordinate 100,431,922 of NC_041395.2, forward strand.
TGCTATGTTTGTTGTGAGCCTAAGGTATTGCTTGGCTATGCATGTTTTGTCTGCTATCTATAATGCAAAACTGATACAATGATGCACATACGGTTTCTTAAGCTGTTTCTAAGTTACACAAACATGCCTTGCTGTTTCTAAATTATACAAGCATAATGTGCTGTTGGCTGCCATTTCTGATGTCAGAAGCATGAAGTAAAGCAGCTGATTTTAGAAATATGGTTTTAGTTTTAAGAACTTTGGATGATGGCACAAAAGAGTTCCTAAGTTACCCAATCACCCCTCACTGTAGCCTATTGACTCTAATGACAGAAGAGTTTGAGCTCTGAATGTGCTTTTCTGAGACAAGAGGTTGAATTAAAAAAAAAGCTGGAGACCTGATGATCATGTCATACCTAGATTAGCTTTATAAGATCAGTAAAAATAGCCGATTAGAAGAAAGAAAGAAAGAAAGAAAGAAAGAAAGAAAGAAAGAAAGAAAGAAAATTCATGTCAAGAGTTACGCTGACAATGTAGCAGTTGAAGGTTGTATGGCATTCACACATTAATTTGCTTTTCACTATGTGAAAAATGCTTAATAAAAGTTGAACTTTCTCTCCAGTCTGTTCTACTACTCTACCTAATTGCCTGGTGTTACAGATGTAAAAAACATTGGAATACCACAGCAGTCAGTCCTGACAGTGTAATAAGAATATAAGATTCAGAACACCTTTTAAGAGACATGGGTCACCCTAGGACACTAACACGACAAAACAAACAAACGAACTAACAGATTATTCTTATTAACTGGTAGGTGCTTAATTTATGTGAATCATTTCATGATAACTTATTTGTCTAATTTTATTTTTAAGGGCACATCAGTAACATACAGTAATTTCTATTTCAGCCCAGTTTTTTTTTATTCTACCGTATCTTGGATTCTAGTAATGATTTGTTAACTTTGTTTACTTCTGCTACCACTGCAGCAGTGCACACATGCCATAAGGTGAACTTTTTTTGCCAATTGTGTCAGCCATCTTTATATACAGTTACTCTGCAATGATCGTAGGGGTTACATTCTTAGGAAATGGGGGTTAGGTTCTTGTGACCACCAAAAATTGCAATCGTTCACTAGAGATAGCTTAAAATACACTTTCCAGCATAGAATTCTTTATAACAAAACACTATTTTTGACAATATGCTATAATAGACAGCACGCTTAGGCTGCTGTCAAGATAGGTTCCTGTCCATTGCCTGGCCGGGAGGCCAGGGAAAGGGAAAAGCCGGATGGAAGGAAGGATGTTCCCTGCCAGACATTAAATTTCACTACCATTTCTGCCGGTACAGGTTTAGGTTCTTTGCCTGGCTGGAAGGCCGATACAATGGTAGGACCATTTGCTGCTCGGACCATTTGTTTCCCTGATACACTAGATGGCAGCATCCCTGAGCTAGGATTTCCACATGGCATACAGAGCAAGGCTACATCTCCGGTTCTCACCACATTCTACAGGGGTACCATCGAGAGCGTTTTTGACCAGCTGCATCACTGTCTAGAAATTGCAGTTTCACTGACTGAAAAGTCCTAAGCAGATATTGCACACAGCAGAAACGATCATTGGAACCTCTTTTCCCTACATTAAACAAATCTTCATAAAGCGTTTCATCCGCAAAGCCTATAGCATTGTGGACCTCTCCCACAATCCCTTGGTCTCTTTCTCCCACTTCCATCTGGCAGAAGGCTCTGTAGCATCCAAAACAGTTCTGCCAAGTTCTGTAACAGTTTCTACACCTTGGCTGTCTGGACTCTGAACTCTGTGCTGCCCTCCAGCCCTCACATCTACGCCTAATAGCTTATTTACAGTATATGCAGTACATTTGTTGCACTTTTACCACTGTTGTTTTTTTATTATTAGTTGTTGTTATTATTTATTTATTACTATTGATTCACTGGGCGGCACGGTGGCGCAGTGGTAACACTGCTGCCTCGCAGTAAGGAGATCTGGGTTTGCTTCCTGGGTCCTCCCTGCGTGGAGTTTGCATGTTCTCCCCATGTCTGTGAGGGTTTCCTCCGGGTACTCCGGTTTCCTCCCACAGTCCAAAGACATGCAGGTTAGGTGCATTGGCGATTCTAAATTGTCCCTAATGTGTGCTTGGTGTGTGTGTGTGTGTGTGTGTGCCCTGCGGTGGGCTGGCGCCCTGCCCAGGGTTTGTTTCCTGCCTTGTGCCCTGTGTTGGCTGGGATTGGCTCCAGCAGACCCCTGTGACCCTGTAGTTAGGATATAGCAGGTTGGATAATGGATGGATGCATGGATCTATTCACTAACCAATTATTTGTTATTTTTTATTTTTATATATATTTATAGTATAGTATAGTTCTTTACAGGTCTTGCACCTGTCCTGTATTTATGAATACGTTGCACTGCAGTCCTGAGTAACGTTATTTTGTGCCATTGTTACGTTGCAATACTGTGGATGGATGGTTAGAATCTCCAAATTAATTTTAGCATATATGTCTTGTGAGTGAGAGAGGAAAACATGGAGAACCTTGAGAAAAATGCTTTATCCTCTGCAGTAAGAACACTTAGCAATAAGAGTTACCTCTTTAAGTCATATTAGTGCAGCTCAATATTGCTTTGAGTAGTTTAACTCACCGGGCTCTGTTTCATCTTTTACATTTGAGATCAATCTCTTATTTCTAACTAAAATGAAGATGATAACAAAACACAAGTGTAAATGACACCCTAGTCACATTAGCGGTCTTAGTGCTCTCTGGGTATTTCCGAACTAGAATCAACTGTAAAGTGAAGAGGCTAAATACAGACTAAGAATGAAAATCATGGAGAGTGATGTAAGTCTACTAGTATATGTTATTTAAGCAACTGATTTAATAACGTAAGTCAGACTGAAAGCCACACTGGATGACAAAAATAGAGCCACTGCCAGACTTGCCTGGCCAGTTGCAGAAATATGCCCCTTAACCAACATATTCTTTACTGAATATTTTACTTTTTGAAAATCTTTCATTTATTCATCTGTTTGGATATGCAGTTCCAGGGCCATGATAAAGCGTGTTTGAAAGACAGGGAAAGAGATGTACACTAACAGGTTGTCAGTCATAATAGCTAGTGGGGATGGGTGATATGGTCCGCAGGTTTAACAACACCTTTCCTGATATTCTTCATATAAACTACAGTACATTTATAGGGCCCTTTGTGTTTCTCCAAGCTTGGTGACAGATTAATAATAAAAAAAAATCAATGGGAATGCTTAAATATCAATTTTTACGGTGTTAACTGTAATATATACAGTATTCAGGGAATTCTATAGAGAAGATTGTGCTGGTAAGAAAAGATTAACCACTTAATGCAATTCAAAATGACAGACAACTGGGAATTATTGATATGCATTCAGCTATGGAAAGCAGATGTTAATTAAGGTACAGGCTCAGCCATTGCTTCATTTGGTAACGCTAGGAGTAGACACTGAATAAGAAAATGTTATGGACTTTACAAATTTCTTTCTTTTTATTACCCAAGGACAGTTTATTAAGAAAATGACAAAGTTTAATTGTGATACTATTCATAATTTATTCCATTAAATAAAGTAAAAGTACTCAAACAAAACAGCACGCTGCATATACTACAAGAAAGATTCTTACCTGATCACATTGCGTTGCTCGTCACTCATTTCAGCATATGGAGATACAGCACTGGCCTGTCACCATTGGTATAACACTTCTGCTGAGCCAGGTCTTCACTTCACTGATACAGAAAAAGAAAAAAAAAATCAGTGTCCTAATATTCACAAAAAACTTTAGTAAACCAATGTGTGATTTTATACATTTTCAGGACTTCTAAACGTAGTGAAATTGACAATACACAAGTTTAGTTAAACATTGGATCAGTACATAAGCACATTTACTGCCATAGAAGTCACACCCTCATAATAAATGTTCAAGTTGCATACAGATAAAAGTGTATTATTATCACTGTTGTGACAAAATATCCAGGATCCTATCATTTTTTAAATGAACTTTGAGTCAAGAAAGTGAGAAACCAAGAAATATTGGGTAGTCAGTTTCGTGTGATGGCAACAATGATGCTGTGTCAGTCAACAAAACTGATTCACTCACATCTTGTTTTGTTTTTTCCTTTGTTTATCTGTAGATTGATTGTGAAGCAAACTATTCTGTCTGGTATGCTATTATTAATTGTTTAATTGAATAGATTTGCATAGTTCCAAAATTAAGGAAAAATGTAAACAAAAAAAGAGTTATTTCATGAGCCTGAGCATGCTATTAGGCTTGTGTAGACAATTGGGATTTGCATTATAAGTCACTTTGGAAGATTCAGGGTTGTTATTGTAAACCTTTGCTATATAAGCATCCATCCATCTCTTTCTTGAGCTCATGTTATATATTATCCATCCATTATCCAACCTGCTATATCCTAATTACAGGGTCACGGGGGTCTGCTGGAGCCAATCCCAGCCAACACAGGGTGTAAGGCAGGAAACAAACCCTGGGCAGGGTGCCAGCCCACCACAGGGCGCACACACACACACACACACCAAGCACTAGGGACAATTTAGAATCGCCATTGCACCTAAGCTGCATGTCTTTGGGCAGAAACCGGAGTCCCCGGAGGAAACCCACCCAGACACGGGGAGAACATGCAAACTCCACGCAGGAAGGACCCGGGAAGCGAACCCGGGTCTCCTAACTGCAAGGCAGAAGCATTACCCACTGCGCCACTGTGCCGCCCATTATATATTATGTTATATTAATATATTATGTTATATATTATTGTTATATATATTTGTCACGACAACTCTTGTAGCATTTGATGCATATCAGGAACTTCCCTTGGATGTTCTGCCAGTCACAGATCCACACTCACTTATACAACACACATTTACCAGTGCCAGTTAGACAAACACAAATATTTCAGGGATGTGAGTAAAAAAAACATATGAAAATAAAAAATGTTGAAAAAGGGTAAAAGAACACAGACATTGACGATACAGTTCTGGGAGATTTCAAACTTTTGCCCATTTTAACTTTTTCCTTTTATTTTTAGTGTCAGGTACTTTATTCTGCTTTGAAATTCTGCCTCTAAGGCCAGCATCCCTGATTCTCTTGACTGTTGCATATGACAACTGGTATTTGATTTGGTGTGCATTTAAGGAAGCAGCCAACTGAGGACCTTTAAGGCATCTGTTTCTCACACTTCAGACCCTGATGTGCTTATCCTCTTGTGTAGGTGTGCATCTGAGCCTACTGTTTCTTTTTCGGTCCTGGTTAGATCTACTTTGTCCTCTTTTTTCAAGGCAGTAGTGGACATCTTTGCATAAAGCATTTGTGTTTCTCATGAAATAAGATTCATTTCACAAAACAATAGTCTGACTTGTTTCTTGAGAAAATTGTTTTTTACATCCACTTTTGAACTAGAATTAAACTTTAGGAATTCCAACACCTTGCAACCCAAAGAAAGATAATTTACTTTTAACTGTGCCAACACAATCACAAAGGTTTCTCTCATAACCAATTAGCATTTAAACATGACTAATTAAGGATGTGCTAAGAGAGTTTACCACTATTACACTGGAGTAATGGCTACTGATAATGGGGCTTTGTAGTCACGTGAAAAATAAATTGAAAATCAGTCATTTCAAGTAGTACCGTAACAGCCATTTGCAACATTAGTAATGTATTAACTATATCTTTAAATCAATTTAATGGCACCTTGATAAAAATGATCAATTTCAATCAAACATATTAACATTTCTGTGTGATTCCAAACTTTTCAACGCTAGTAATGCTCTGTATTTTTTTTTAATACAGCTCTATTTTTCACACCTTAGCTTACCTGATGTCATTGCTGGGTTGGAGAAGGCTGAAATATGCTGCTGGCTTTCACAGCTTCATTGCATTAGTATGAAAGAAGGACACTTCCCTGATCTCTGTTATGTAAGTGCTGAGGTGTTCTTTAAAAGAGAAAGGAAAAATTTTAAATTCAGCTCTTTAAATGAATTTCCTGTTTATCTTTGCCAGTTCATTTCAGTTTCTTTTATTTTAGCTGTTTGGCTATGACAACAAAGGCACACAAGCTTAAGGTTTATTTTAAAACATGGATACCAAATGTATAGACACAATAAACATTTTTTTGCTTTTGTTAAATTGTGAAAATGAGCAGCTTTCTTCTACATGTAGGAATGAAATTAATTGTGGCAGCCGGAAAGAAAAGGACAGGAGCCTGTCGTCACATTGTCAGTGCTTTAAATCAACTTCGTTTTGTTTATGCAGCAGTGTGTTTGGCACAGATCGCTGATACCAACAGGACTAAGACTGTGATAGGATATTATGCCAGTGCTGGAGAAAATCCTCATCTGTTGTGAAAAGGACAGTTAAATAGTTGAATCAGGAGATGAAGGGTGAATCAGAAGAGTAGTCAAAGTAGACAAGACAGAATCAAAGCCAGAAAAACAATATAAAATAACACACCAAAAACAGAGTGGAAAATTCAAAGTCAAAAGATACTAAGCGAAAGAAAGGGAAAACAACAAAAACAAACATAAAAAGCAGTCTTTTTCATCCAAATACCAAGATAATTGCTGTACTATGCTGGGATCTTTTATGGTCAGGCACAACTACATCACATGACCCTCAAGTCACCTGATCATTATTTGGCACTGCTAATTCAAGCAGAATGTCTGTGACTATACAAAACTTCACAAAACTGCAACAAAGTATTCAAGAAAGAACTAAATGGTGGCATGGTTAACAATTCAAAATAATAAATAAATAAATAAGGCATACAATAAGCAATGCAAAAAAATAGAAACAATAAAAAAATAGACAATTATAAATGATATATACTTCTCAGTACAAACGCAACATCAGATTTATTATGACTTGAATACATCTCAACCTCCTGACGTTACACTTTCAGAAATATCCAGTACAGTTAAAGGTTATTTACGTATATGTAGCATTTAATAGGAATTGGTGAAATGTGACATGTTGATTAGCGTGTACACAATTTCAATGTACGCTGCATATATTAGAGTAATGACTTTTTAAGACTAATGTAATAAAAATCTGATTTTGTTAAAACCTATTTTTAGTTTTACCTATACTGTATTTTTTCAAATATAATCTTAATGTGCTTTCTGCATAATTTTACAATTGTTCACTGCCGGGTCCATCTTCTTATGCCACAAAGAATGGGGCTTTAGATAAACTGTTAGGTCATTCTTTTTTAAAATGACTTGCACAAAAAAAAAAAAACTTGAACAAGACAAAAGAGTCTATGGAGGTACAAAATGCAAGGTGAAGTGCCTCAGGGTCGCAAAGCAAGCCAGTGATGGCATTCCTACCAGTGGCCCTGTGGGCATCTGGCCATTCTGTCTGCAGTTCAGCCTCTGATAAGCCTTGTTTCAGAAATATTTTTTCTAACAAGTTGTATGTCATTCATACTTCCAGCCTGATTGTCACTTGACAGCCATCAAGGTTGGTGTCACATTCTCTGCATTTAAGATGTGACAGATTTCACGTAAGAGAGGGTTGCAATTACATTTCGTCTTATCCTAGGAAATTGTTCTGCAAGGTTTAAAGTGTGGTCGTTTTTACATTTGTAGCTTTTAGTTCTACACAGATATCATTTTTAAACCTTGAATACTCTGCTGCCGTTTTCATAGACTTGTAATAGACATATGTACAGCAGCTGCATAAGGTAGACGGATGATCAGAAGTGCACAAGTCTCTTGATAAAATTAAAGGTGTGCTACATTCAGAGAATATGAGACAAGACAAGAGCAACAGACTATTATGGCTTCATCAAAACACTAGGTGTGCTTTTCAGCATATAATATTGAGATTAAGCAAGAGGAAGACATACTAAACAATTCAGAGACCAACTGATCAGTTAAGAAGATGAGACCTCCAAATGAGAAGTCTGCATCTCCCAAAGTTGATTAATCCAGTTTAGGATTTTGAGGTTGCCAGTTCCTATCCCAAGCAACAATGACCACAAGATACAAGCAAGTTCTAAAGGAACTTCAGTCATTTTGCAGGGCTGGATGGAATTCTATGTTATAAAAATGATGTTCATGTGATAGGAAGGCTTGGTATAGCAACACCATATTGGTATAGTAACACCTTAGTTAGCACTTATGCCTCCCAGGTCTATGAAGTGAAATCGGTAACTAGTCTTGCTCTGATGGATGGATGTTTTAGCAGCACAGCATTCCCATTTTCATAAGAGTTTTTTTTTTTTACAGTGTACATCCCAAATATTGTATAATCAAGCTGATAAGGTATCCCAGTATGACTGAGAGTGGATACACATGTGATTGTGTCATGTAATGAAAAGGTATTCCATTTATAATTGGTTTTTTGTCCCTTCTTCTATATCCTATATATAAGACTTTAAAGACTTTTAAAACTCAACTTGATGTTTTTTTGGAAGAAGTAAGTGGATAGGACTGGTGAGCTTTGTTGGGCTGAATGGCCTATACTCGTCTACATTGTTCTAATGTTCCTGATAATGTATTTAGCAGGTTTATAAAGTCAGATGGGTGATTACAGTTGACTGTAGAAGAAGATAGGATAGGAAACAACTCGGAATTCAATGTGAACCAGGCCAATCACCTAGGCTATGATGAAGAGAAAATTTGTTTCATTTGCATTGTCATAATAAACAAATGAGAATCTCCTTGGCCAGTGGGACAAGTTGGATGTGGGGGAAAAAACGAGAGAGAAAACTTCTGTGATGCAAACCGATCAAATCCATGAGCAAAGCTATACAAAACCAAAAAGCTTCCCCATATAAGTTAAACTGTTGTATAATAATTTCACTCGGATGAGTTGCTAGTCACTGAACAATCCTTCTCTTTAACCATTATTAATCCAGCTTACCATATTTACAGTAGAGCAGCAAGTATGAACCAAACCTTTAAGGAAAGTCGTCATCCATTTAAATGAGGCGAGATTATTGTCAGCAGTTAACCTTTATGATGTGGACCCAAAGAAAACATGCAGGGCACTGACAGAACATGCACATGCCACACAGACTGAATTAAAAAGTAGAAATCTGGAGCTGTGAGGTAATAGTTCTAATCACTATGCAGTCCAACAGCTAATGGTTTGCTGTCTGCTATATAATGGTTTTTAACCGTGTTAGTGTAGAAAACTTCAGTTGAAATTAGCACCATGAAAATTATTCCAAATAATTAAAAAGTTCAAAGCAACAAAAATTATAATTTATCAAATAGAAATTAAAAGTAATCAGCAGACATGAGCAGACATGAGCATATACCAAGAGCCTCATGTATAAAATCCTATATGGTGTATTGTATTAGTGTGACTGTCTTTTTGTTTTTATATGTTATGTTTCTGTTGAAAATAGTATTAATTTCCAGTGGTTTATATTATGCCTCAAATCTTTGATCATCTTTTATTATCTGAGATCTTTTCAATTAAAAGATTACCTGGATTTCTTTTTCATAAATTACAATATTTCCCATCCAACTATTTATTTTCTATTTAAAGTTATAATCATTATTAAAATAAAGTTCTCTTTTCAAACTTTAAACTGGATAGTGTGTCAAACCTATAGTGTCCCATACAAATATTTCCAAAAAGGTTACAACAATATAAAACATACGGAAAACAATAAAGTCCTGCTAAAATCATTTTCCATTCCCATGGTACTTCAAGTTTGAGAATAAGGCAGCAAGGCCGATTGTGTGAACATTTTCATTCAAAAGTATTTTACATAGATTTTTGTCTCATCCGTCACATCAAATCTTATTTAATGATCTTTCTAAGACATTCACCCATCAAGTTTCAAAACCTATCATTTCCATTTGAGGGTTATGGGACATACAGTAGGTGCTTATCCTGGAAGTCTAGCCAAGGATAGAGCTGCAGTGCCCTTTGGGATATGTTCATACTAATCCATGCCTAGCCAGGTCAGTTGCCAAGATACTTAACACACATGTCTTTGATGTGCAGGAGACAAAAATGGCCAAGCTCCCACAAATACTGAGAGAATGCACAAACCCAACACGCATTCTTAAAACCTGACAATGCTAACCACTGTGTAGAGCTAACTGCTATCTAAATCATAAAGCTGCATTCCACTTAGCATTTGTGAGTATATCTTTAAGACTGACATTCACCAATCCAGTTATTACATACCTTACTTAATTTAGGTCAAGGCACAGAATGAAGCCAAGTATCATAAGGACAGATCTAGGATATTCATATTAATGCATTTGAAGAAGGAAAATCTGGCATCTATCTGGCAATTGTGCAAAAGGCGTAGCTCACATGAAGGGGATTCAAAATCAAACAGATTTTCTCATTTCCCTGACATCCACTGACTAGTTCACTTATCTTGCTACATTGTCACTTTTTGGCTTTTGTACAATGGTACTGCATGCAGGGGTTTCCACACTTTATTGTAATTGCTACAACATCAGGCAAAATTAGGAACATTTAGAAACATACAAATTATTTAAAAAGGGACACACTAAACTAAGTACCCACTTTACTAGTCACACTTTGCATTGCCTAGTAATTGACTTCTCAATCACTGGCAGATCATGTAAGCAGGCAATTGTCATAGTTTAATCTGAGATCATAATGGGATTATTCTTTTAAATTTATTTTTTACGTATCTGCTATCTATATATAAAATCCTAGGCCTAAAAGTGCAATGATTTTGTGCAACAATTTTATGTCTTTTTTATGTCACTTTTTTGTCACGCTTTAAATCAGGCTTATTTTAAAACCTACATATATATGTTTGGAATCATTCTTTTCAGAATATATCGAACTTTAATGTGATGTTGTTAGATTTTCAGATTCTTATTCTGTTTTTAAATTGTAAACTAAAAAATATGAAGAACTCATGTCCCGTGAGATGAGACTTTGCATCAAAAGATTTAACCACGCCCAGGGCTGGAAATAAAAGACAAAGAGTAGAACAGATGCTGTACAGGCTTTTAAATGTTCGAAGCGCTGCGCAAGATGCAGATCATGTGGCACAGCAGCAGCAGCAAGCCAGCAGCAGATCAAGCAAAGAGGAAGTAAAAAAAAAAAAACTATTTCCCATTGTATCACCGTTTAAGAGGGGGTTTCGGATGAGCAATCGTGTCTCCTTGCACCCCTCTTCGCAACGTGAGCAGCAGAGATGCGAAGAGGATGGCGTGTAGCGCAGCCCGGGGGTTTTGGGTTAGCAAAGCGAGTGGGGGCAAACCCCTTATAAATAATAATTTTTCTTTTGTACATTTACAGATTTTACTAATATTCTGGCTGCAACTGGGGGCTGGGCGCTGAAGGCACCGGGGGGGTTGGGCACCAAAGGCACCAGGGGGGCTTGCCCCCCTAGTTTAGCATTAATATAATTCCATCTGTTACTAGGGACGTAACTTAGTGTAAGTGCAAAAGCATGTATGTATCTACCTTTACTTTTTCTGCACTGCTCCTCTACATTTGCTCATTACAATCTCCACCTTACTCTATCAGAGTATGTCTTTAGTATAAGTTGAGTGACAAGGTTTTATATATATATATATATATATATATATATATATATATATATATATATATATATACTGTATATGTGTGTATATATATATATATATATATATATATATATATTATATATATATATATATATATATATATATATATATATATATATATATAATATATATATATATATATATATATATATATATATATATATATATATATATATAATATATATATATATTATATATATATATATATATATATATATATATAATATATATATATATATATAGTGTCACACATGTGTGATTAGGTATATATATAGTGTCACACATGTGTGATTAGGAGTAAGTGTAATACTACATCAGACCAGGGGGTGGCAAAATGTGCTGACTGTCTCTCTCAGTTCCTTACAGACCATTCCCAGGAAATCCCGCCAGGTCCCGGCACCTCTGATGACATCACTTCCAGCTCCGGCACCTCTGATGATGTCACTTCCGGCTCCGGTATAGATGACATCATTTCCTCCACCAGCCCTTAAAACTGCCATCTTACCTCCAAGTATTCAGTTCTCTTTTGGACTCAGTCTTGTAACAACACAATCAATTTTCAACCTTTTTGTAGCCAGGATCATAATATACGGGTGGCAGCCCCAAACTTTTCTGACTGTCTGGAGTCTTTTTGTGACAATATATATACAGTATATATATATATAATTCTAATAGATTGCAAGAGATTATTAAAATATTATATATTAAAAATTTAATAGCATAGACATAGCTCTGTTCAACTTATCAGGTGCAAGAGCAAAGAATTTTAGGAAGGCCTTAGGTGTTTAGGAAGGCTTGCTTTAGGAAATTGTCTGTATCACTTTGCTTCAAACTTGTCCCCCGTAAACAGTTTTCCACACAAACACATTATTTTAAATGAATTTATTGACTTTTACTACAGCTTTATCCTGATGAAGAATTAGGTTACTACCCTAACAAGTGACATTTTTCATTATATTATTTGCTGGTCATGCCAATGATTTTGTCATTTTAGTTATTGCTTTGGAACAAGTCCTATTCTGATTTGCTATAGGAATTAATCTTCTTTAGTTTGGAACAAAGAAGTATATACCTGGACCTAACCCATGCCATTAAAATCCCCAAAGACACTGTAAAACAGTAAATACTTTATACTCAAGTAAATCAGTGCAAATTAATAAAGATGGAATCTAGGAAACATATCTCCACATAATTGATCCAGGGAATTCGGAGCAAACAAAAAACTCTCTTGCAGACATTGAGAAAGAGAGAGAGAGAGGTTAGGAGCACGCACTGATACAGTGCATTGCCACACCCACCACATGACAAACCAACTCAGGATCCCAGATTAGGACCCGAGTGTCAGCCATGCAACGGATGGAACAGTGGAACAGTGTGAGGTTATTTATGGTGGTTGGAGTACCAATTCTGCCACCAACTCCTAGGTATTCCCTGCAGGTTGGAGGGCCTACATGCAGGGCTGGATGCAGATTAACGTCATACCCATGAAAGGCAGACATTGGCAACTTTAAAAAGCATCTGGAAGAAATATTAAAAGAATTTAGTTAACCAAATAAGTTTGATAAACTAAAAGACCTCCTATAATGTATTGTGGAATATGGCCCGGACACAGATAGGCAGACACGTTAGGATTACCCCACACACATTTATTACAGTAGTGCTCCATATTTACAAGTGCTCAAACAGACCCCAATACCCCAAAGCTCTTTCCAAATCACAATGCCTTCAGGCCGCCTCCTTCTCTCCTCCAGAGACCTCATCCTTCTGCTCTCCTGACTCAAGTCATCCTCTGAAGGGAGGCGGCCCCTTTAAATAAGCACCTGGATGTGCTCCAGGTGTGTTCCCGACAATCTCCTACCGACACACCCCAGTGTGGCGGAAGTGCCAGCTGTATCCCCGGAAGCACTCCGGGTGTCCCTTCTTTTCTTCCCCCCAGCACTTCCGGGTGTGGCGGAAGTGCTGAGGTCCTGGGTCCTACTGGTATTAGGGTGCCCCTGGCAGTGACCACAGGCCCCTACAGGGTCAAGCTTCCCAGCTCTGTACCCATGGCCCCCAGGGCAGTCATCCCCTCGAGGTCTGGAGGAGGCACAAGCCCTCCTCCGGTCTTCTCGGGCGTCCCGGCTGGGTACCACCCCCATCCGGGTACCACAGTGTATATATTTCCTTATATTTTTATTATGTTCTTAGTTAAGGCATCTAAACTGCCTATTTTCTCTATTAGTGGCAATTAAAGTTTATTTTCAAGCTAACTACTGCAGGTGACTGAAAAGGTGTGTACCCACTATGATTAATTCTACACTCTGTAAACAAACCCCTACTTGTTTTTCGACTAATTCTCAGCTTTTGCTAAGCTTTTAACTTGTTGCATCAGATCTGCTATTATTAGTATCATCACTTAACTTTTGCTACGTCTTCTTGTTCACAAACTGCCTGCAGCTGAGGAGAAAGTATGTACTAAGTGCTTTAGGCAGAACACCATATGCCTAGAGGTGAACTGTGGATTTACTCACTACAGGAGTCCCACAAAAATGTACACTGAATGTAGTACATGTTCTTCCTAAACCTCACTGCCATCAATGCAGTTTTCTTATTATGATGGTAAATTCTGTTTGCGACAAACTCTCCCCCTTTGGCTATCTCCATTTAATATGCACCCACAGGGGAACTCCTTTCAAACAAAGAATCTGTAGGCTTTTCTCATGATAAAGCAGGGTGACATATTTGACACATTTCTGTCATAATCCTTCCCCCACCCCAGTAAATAGGCTAGAGAATACAATTTCTTTCTTATTTAATATTGTAAAACTGAAACTCAAATTGTATTCATCTTGTTGAATACCTCTGAGATTACTGAGAAAGGCTTGGCACTTACAGTATCCTACGTAAAATACTCTGATATTGTTATTCTTTATCAAAAATAGAGAAACAACTTTGAAAATGAAAGATAATTCATCTGGGCTTGACTTTGGTTTTTCAGAAATAGAAGATATTTTTTAGAACAACCTGCTGTCGAAGATGAAATCAAAGAGCTGTGAAAAAGCATTATTTGTAGAATAACTTTTCACTATTTATTTTATTTATTGATCACTTTCTTTTCTTTGTGTTTTGCTGTGTACAGCAGTCACAGGTTTCCATCACAGCTGCCTTGAATAGATTGGCTATAATAGTATTGTTCCAAATGAATAACCTTCACATTCGAAAATCAATAGTCTTGGCCAGTTAGAGAACTTCCTATTGGTAGACACAAGTTTACTGCAGTCAGGAGAACAGCCTCATTAACCACAATGTCAACATTTCAGACAGGCAATAAGGCATTTCCTTATTGCAAGTGTATGGTATGGAGTCATTCATAAAAGTTAACATTCTGTTGTTTCTCAGTTTCAGAAGATTGGCCCTTGAATGCATCAACGATACAAGACTTGTTAGCAATTGTAATAATTAACAATGGAACACCAACCTCAGGAAGTCATTTTTAGATGCGAGTGCCTGTAAGACTGCATAAACTTTGTCAAGCTAAACTTGTCAGTCATTTGCCCTCTGTGATATCTTTAAAATACTCCCATTTGTACTTTTTCAAGTTCAGTATAAATTGTAACAGGCAAATGAGGACTGTTTCGTGACTAACAAGATGAGTATTCTCATTGCTGCCTGTAACAATCATTATCAAAGTAACAAGATGTTCATAAGAAACAATCCCATGGTTCCTTGCCATGCTGCTGAGATGGATGCCACCCTGAAGATAAGTCTGTTAAATCACTGACTGTGTGATATTAATAAGATGATTTTTCCATTTCTATTTTGTAAACTATTTTATAAAAAAATGCCAAATAAAGAACATAAAGTCCTATCTATCTATCTATCTATCTATCTATCTATCTATCTATCTATCTATCTATCTATCTATCTATCTATCTATCTATCTATCTATCTATCTATCTATCTATCTATCGTCACACACGTGCACATTGGAGCCAGCTACAGGGTCCAAAAGAAGGGAATTCCATGCCAGCCCAGGGGATGGCAGGGTGCACTAAACCTTCCTATTTTATCCCCACAGACCAGACAGACCAATTCTAGGACATCACTTCCAGTTCAGCTATGAGGACATCACTTCTGGCCCCAGCCCCGAAGACAACATCACTTCCGGTTCCAGGCCTGAGGATTACGTCACTTTCTCTGACCTCTCTATAAAACCCGACCTCCTCCCTTTGTTAATCAGTTCTGTTTTGGACTCAATTCTGTATACCATTGTTCTGAAACTTTGCCTTTTTACAGTCAAGGTAAAGTACATGGGTGGCTGCCCCAAATGTTTGTCGTGTGTCAAGGCTATTCATTTTACACTATCTATCTATCTATCTATCTATCTATCTATCTATCTATCTATCTATCTATCTATCTATCTATCTATCTATCTATCTATCTATCTATCTATCTATCTATCTATCTATCTAAACAAGTCTGACTCACATCCTACAAGTGCTTAATTTCTACTTCACTCTTAAAGCGGAGGATAGCACCACTGAGTGAATTTTCACTCTATTTTATCTTCTACCATAATGTATGCAATCATGTAGTTATTTTTCACATCCTGGATCATCTGTGCTGAGCAATCCAGTAACTATAAGTCTGCTCAATCTGCAGGTACTTTGCTTTAGAGTGTCTTGAATTTCCATTATGGATTATTGGTGATATTCAAAAAACTGCATCAGCATTTTTGTACACATACCCTTTCAGTATCTGCCTTATATTTTCATAAATTAGCTTCACTTCAAGTTTTTCCATTCGAGTAATTATCCCCATTTCTTCAATTAGATGTTAACATCTTTTTGACCGAGATGAATGGCAACTGAACCCAAGCCTAATCCCATCACTGCCTCAGTTTCAGTTGTCACCCCAATTGTTTCACAGTGAACCCCTAATCCATTGATAATCCATTTAAGTCTGCTTCAATTATCATATTTGGTTATCTTTCTGTCTTTCCTTTTTTTTGCTCTCCAAATGCATAATTCTAGCATTTTTTACGTGCTTTGTGGTTTTTGTCTTTAAAGCAACTTTCAAATTTGTTGTGAGAATTTTGTCCACATCTGAAACGTCTGCATTTTCTGCATCCTTTATAAATGCTTTGTTTGCAGATCAAATGTTATGGTCAATTTTATTAAAATATCTAAGTCTAGTGAATGAGATTGGGACTCTCTCTATAAGGAGCTGCTTGTGTGTACAGTACTCTTGTCCTGTAGCCCATGCACAAGCCTGTCTCTGAAGATGACAAACTATACAAGTATATGCCCAACTGACAATACCACACAGGCTTTTGAAACTTTGTTGGATTAGTGCAATGCCTGTTTAATTTGGCTTCTGACTAACTGTTTGACCCTGAGTAATTTATCCACATGTTTTTTCTGTATATCTGTACTTGTAAAGTGCCTTTAGATATACAGTGCATCCGGAAAGTATTCACAGCGCATCACTTTTTCCACATTTTGTTATGTTACAGCCTTATTCCAAAATGGATTAAATTCATTTTTTTCCTCAGAATTCTACACACAACACCCCATAATGACAATGTGAAAAAAGTTTACTTGAAAACTTCAAAAATAAAAAAACAGAAGTCACATGTACATAAGTATTCACAGCCTTTGCTCAATACTTTGTCGATGCACCTTTGGATGCAATTACAGCCTCAAGTCGTTTTGAATATGATGCCACAAGCTTGGCACACCTATCCTTGGCCAGTTTCGCCCATTCCTCTTTGCAGCACCTCACAAGCTTCATCAGGTTGGATGGGAAGCGTCGGTGTGCAGCCATTTTAAGATCTCTCCAGAGATGTTCAATCGGATTCAAGTCTGGGCTCTGGCTGGGCCACTCAAGGACATTCACAGAGTTGTCCTGAAGCCACTCCTTTGATATCTTGGCTGTGTGCTTAGGGTCGTATTCCTGCTGAAAGATGAACCATCGCCCCAGTCTGAGGTCAAGAGCGCTCTGGAGCAGGTTTTCATCCAGGATGTCTCTGTACATTGCTGCAGTCATCTTTCCCTTTATCCTGACTAGTCTCCCAGTTCCTGCCACTGAAAAACATCCCCACAGCATGATGCTGCCACCACCATGCTTCACTGTAGGGATGGTATTGGCCTGGTGATGAGCAGTGCCTGGTTTCCTCCAAACGTGACGCCTGGCATTCACACCAAAGAGTTCAATCTTTGTCTCATCAGACCAGAGAATTTTCTTTCTCATGGTCTGAGAGTCCTTCAGGTGCCTTTTGGCAAACTCTAGGTGGGCTGCCATGTGCCTTTTACTAAGGAGTGGCTTCCGTCTAGCCACTCTACCATACAGGCCTGATTGGTGGATTGCTGCAGAGATGGTTGTCCTTCTGGAAGGTTTCCTCTCTCCACAGAGGACCTCTGGAGCTCTGACAGAGTGATCATTGGGTTCTTGGTCACCTTCCTGACTAAGGCCCTTCTCCCCCGATCACTCAGTTTAGATGGCCATCCAGCTGTAGGAAGAGTCCTGGTGGTTTCGAACTTCTTCCACTTACGGATGATGGAGGCCACTGTGCTCATTGGGACCTTCAAAGCAGCAGAAATTTTTCTGTAACCTTCCCAGGATTTGTGCCTCGAGACAATCCTGTCTCGGAGGTCTACAGACAATTCGTTTGACTTCATGCTTGGTTTGTGCTCTGATATGAATTGTCAACTGTGGGACCTTATATAGACAGGTGTGTGCCTTTCCAAATCATGTCCAATCAACTGAATTTACCACAGGTGGACTCCAATTAAGCTGCAGAAACATCTCAAGGATGATCGGGGAAACAGGATGCACCTGAGCTCAATTTTGAGCTTCATGGCAAAGGCTGTGAATACTTATGTTCATGTGCTTTCTCAATTTTTTTATTTTTAATAAATTTGCAAAAATCTCAAGTAATCTTTTTTCACGTTGCCATCATGGGGTGTTGTGTGTAGAATTCTGAGGAAAAAAAAGAATACTAATAATAATCCATTTTGGAATAAGGCTGTAACATAACAAAATGTGGAAAAAGTGATGCACTGTGAATACTTTCCGGATGCACTGTAGAAAGGTGGTACAGTAATCCCTTGCTATATCGCGCTTCGCCTTTTGTGGCTTCACTCTATCGCGGATTTTATATGTAAGCATATTTAAATATATATAGCGGATTTTTTGCTGGTTCACGGATTTCTGCGGACAATGGGTCTTTTAATTTCTGGTACATGCTTCCTCAGTTGGTTTGCCCAGTTGATTTCATACAAGGGACGCTATTGGCAGATGGCTAAGAAGCTACCCAACTTACTTTTCTCTCTCTCTCTCTTGCGCTGACTTTCTCTGATCCTGACGTAGGGGGATTGAGCAGGGGGGCTGTTCGCACACCTAGACGATAGGGATGCTCGTCTAAACATGCTGAAAGATTATCTTCACCTTGCTACCTTTTGTGCAGCTGCTTCGTGAAGCAACATGCTGCACGGTGCTTCGCATACTTAAAAGCTCGAAGGGCACGTATTGATTTTTGATTGTTTGTTTTTCTCTGTCTCTCTCTCTCTTTGTCTGCTCCTGACGGAGGGGGTGTGAGCTGCCGCCTTCAACAGCTTTGTGCCGCGGTGCTTCGCATACTTAAAAGCCAAACAGCCCTATTGATTTGTTTGCTTTCCTCTCTCTTTCTGACAGTCTGTGCTCCTGATGCACACTCCTTTGAAGAGGAAGATATGTTTGCATTCTTTTAATTGTGAGACGGAACTGTCATCTCTGTCTTGTCATGGAGCACAGTTTAAACTTTTGAAAAAGAGACAAATGTTTGTTTGCAGTGTTTGAATAACGTTCCTGTCTCTCTACAACCTCCTGTGTTTCTGTGCAAATCTGTGACCCAAGCATGACAATATAAAAATAACCATATAAACATATGGTTTCTACTTCGCGGATTTTCACCTTTCGCGGGGGGGTCTGGAACGCAACCCCCGCGATGGAGGAGGGATTACTGTATATAAAATAAAATACTTGTACATATTCAGTTGATTCCATCCATCCATCCATTTACAGAATCTGCTTCAATCAATTTTAGCAATGTTTTTTTTTTGCTTGGTTTATTTAATTTGAGTCAGATAATCCTTCTACAACCCTAATCTTAACCATAGTTTAACCAGGTGTATCTTGTAACATTACTGAAGTGCAATGTAAAGCGACAACCTCCTTAACAGAGAGAGTCCACAGCTTGACTCTATTGGCATTATTGCAGTTTCATGATCGTCAAATTAACGTTGTTGACAGTCACGTGTTGCATTAATTTTCCATTAAGAAGCAGAAAGATGGCTTCAAGTCAACACTAGTCAGAAGCACAAAACTAAAATATTAAGAAGCAGGTTGTGCGGCACTAGTTTCATTTGCGTTTAGATATCTAAATATGTCTAACTTCCAGTAAGCTAGCTAATGCTACATCAATTGCTACTGCACTAAAGCTAGCAGTTTAGTGGAGTAACAATGGAGTAACAACAGCATTATGTGTAATAGTTTTGATGTTGAGTGTTTAACAGATGTTATCTGGTGTTACAGCACCTAGCTGACATATGGGTGTTTCTTATTTATGACCGCAATATAGACCTTAGAAACTGTACACGTTGTTAAAGACTGCTGATGTTAGTCTACATATTAAGTGCTCTGTGTGTTGTTGCATTGAGCACACAGGCTCTCTTGCTTACTAGTTAGTTCCTTGCTGAATTGTAGAAAAGCACCATTCAAGCAACTTCGACATAGAAAAAAGAGAAATTCATTCAGATTAACTTCAATTGTTGGTTCATTTTATTTCATTTGTGTCTGTCTCTGTTGTGATTTGTGCTATGGTGATGGTGTCTTCCTGTGGATAATCCTTCCCTACCAGATGAAATTTAACTGAACATTTTTGACAAATAATAAGTGTTAATAGAATTTACTTTGAGTTTACATAGTTTTACGGGGTGGGGTTTATGTTGTGTGCTGTAAGGTGGCGTCATGAGAATTCCAGTAGAGAGGGAAACAGCAATGCAGCTGCGCATGGACACGACAAAGCAAAAGGTATGATCAGTGGAGCACTACGACAATCCACCCTGGCATGAGTTGCAAAGGAAAGTGATAAAAAGTAGTAAAGCCATTTGGGTGTGACTCAAGAAAGAAGCAATATAGAGGCAGGGTTTACTTACCAGAGGGTAAACGAAAGTTGGAGCGTCTGTGGCTGATCATACGTGTGCAAATGTGGGTCATGGATTTGTAGGCTTTGTGGTCGAAGGTTCAAAACAACAGCAGACAAACACAAATTCAAACAAAACAACTTCTTTTATTATCTCTTGATCTTTCTTGGTGAGCAGAGACCCGCTGCAGAATGCTGACAGTTTGTCACTGACAGCATCCACGTCACAGGAGGCCCTTTGCGGTTTTCCAAACCGGCTTTTATTTCCTTTTAAGCACGTACACATAGTTATCTCATTTTTGCACCTTTACAAGTAGCCTTTCCTTAGAAGTGGAATGAACTTCTGCTTTTGCTAACTAGGACAGGGTGTGGTCCCTAGAAAGCTGATCCACCCTTTATTTATTTCTTTTATTAATCTTATGGCTATTTTATATAATTAGGCTCTAATGCTTAATATCCTTAACTTTCCTTCATCACAATCTCAATGCATTTCATATAATTTAACACACAGAACTCTTATACTTGCAAATACAATATACATATACACTTTCTTATATATATTTTTATACACTCAAATACACACAGATAATAATCATCAAGGCGTTTTCTTTAGACTTGTTTACCCAAATATTCATTTGCACTAAGGCGTAGTCCCCAAATCTTCTTCCCCTCCCTTGGACTGGGTTAAAAGCCCTCAGCCCAAGATTATTTGTTCAACTTTTATTTAATACATTGATTCAGATTTTTATTATTCCACAGCTTCCTTCCAGAGTTATGACACATAGAGAAGTTTTTGTATGGTGTGCTCATTAACTGGAGGGAGCAGAGTGAGATCCCAAAGATGTACACTGCAAGAAGGGTTAGATGGACATCAGAGGTCATCTCCGTTTTACAGCTGAAAGTCTATCACAGGTGATGGGTAAACTGCAGTACTCCTGCACAGCCTAAAGTAAGGAGAGGAGGGATGCACACATTTTTATTTATCCCCTAAAGCACAGAGAAGTGGAGATAAGCATGGTGAATAGGTCATTTGTTTTGAGTTTTTTTTTTTCTTTTCGTGTAAGAGAAGTCCTTTCAGGTCCCTGGAACAGCCAGAAAGAAGGTGATGGGGAAAAGGACTAGGGTTCTTTTTTTTTGTTGATTTGTTTTTGTTTTTGGACTCTGAAAGCCATTGATGGTCCCTTTTCAACTTCCTGGATAAGCGAGATATGAATGGGAGTAGAGTCCTTGAGAATTTGTTTACTTTCGGGAATTTTTATTTTTTTATAGTAACTTATACAAATGAACTGTAGAATAATGATAGACCTACGAGTATTTTTTACTTAAACCTTTAATAGAAATTAATATTTATTGATATTACTTGGTCCTGCGGTGGGTTGGCACCCTGCCCAGGATTGGTTCCCTGCCTTGTGCCCTGTGTTGGCTGGGATTGGCTCCAGCAGACCCCCGTGACCCTGTGTTCGGATTCAGCGGGTTGGGAAATGGATGGATGGATGGATGATATTACTTGTTTTTAATAGATTTTTTGTAATACCTTGGTTATGTCTCTCTCACTCACCCTGGTTTATCCTTGGTACGACTACTTGATGCCCGACGTTTAAGCTGTTGCATGGTATGTGGTGGGTACAGAGCTTAAGAGTCTCCTTATATTCTAAGTTGTAATTTTAGATCCTCAAACACTGGTTTACTTTTATTCCAAGAGCTAAGCATACATGTAATGGTGATATGTCTTTTTGATGTGATACACTAAAAATATGAAATGCTTTACTGACAGAGATATGGCAGGCTAATAGAATACCGACAAAGAAAAAAAACATTTTAAGTTTGCCTTTTCATAGTTTCTTTTATTTGTGGCAGTTATAAAATACTATAATATTCATTGCAATGTCACATGCTATATAGATTTGAAATCTACTATTCTATTTTCTTTCTTGTTTTTCTGTAGTGGTGTCTTATGCTACTGCCATCTGATCAAAGTACTCTGCAACTGCCTGTGATGTTGGAAGGAATGTGGACATTCCAACTTTTGACAAGACCCATTCCATTTAATCTTCTAGAGCAGTTCTTTATAACAATAATGAACTCCTTCAGCACATATGTGTATGGTCTTCTTGTAAAGCACTATGAGCTACATGTTTTTATAAGAAAATATGCTATAGAAAAAATGTTTTTGTGTCACAATTAAGATACTGTTTTCACGTGTTATACAATACTGCTCACAATGTGAGTAGCTTAGCAGATATCTTTCTTTTACTATGAGAAATATCTATCTTATGCAACATTCTATTTAAAACATGTCTAAATAGCTTATTTCTATGGGTTTCTTGCACTTGCATTCATTTGTTCATTCCCTTGACATTTTCATGATAGTACACTGTGCTGTGTAAGGTGAGCAATAAAGCTCCATTCGGTTAAGGCAATGTCATGGGGGCTCATTTTATTCTCATCTAAAATTACATCGGCAGTAAAAAACGATTACTTGAAATGAAAGATAAAGTTCAAAATGACATTAGTGAACATTAGGAACTTAAGTAAACTTACTGTGGAGTCTGGCCTAATTGCTAGCTAATAGAAACATGTCCAAGGAGGTACCAGCACCTTTATCAAATCTAGAAAGTAATGTTTTCAACATTCAAAATGTATTTTGCAATTTCTTCACTTAAATGTCTTCCCACCAGAGTCTCCCTTTTTGTCATGGTTTTGTTTTTTTTTAATACTCAAAAATTAATCTCCATGTATGTTTCAAGGATCTGATGTTGTTTGTGATTATTCTAATTTTTATCATCATTTATGTGATGTTTCCACTTTGATATTTTATATATTGATTTGAATAGCAGGTGCCATAATACATTAAGTTTTTGCATGGTTAAGACCATATTGTTTATTATTGCTGCATTTGTTGTTGGTCACACGACATATAGGGAGTGTGGTTACATAACATACTGTATTGGATGATGACTCCCTCTTACATTATATTAAAGGGTGGTGTGGAACTTAAAGTGTCTAATTTTCTGGATATTCAAAAAGAACAACTTCCCATGTGTTCTCCATATTACTGGCACAATGAACACGTCTTAAGTAATCTTATGAAAAAGTTACTTTCATAAAAGGAAGCTCTCATACTCCCTTTAAAATAATATAACATTTTTATAAAATGAAATAATATTAAAAACTGATAAACACAGAGAGAGCACACATCACAAAACACAAGCAATGCAACAACCCTACAGTCTGTCCAGACCTACCATCTATGGCTGATGTGCCTTGTTCATCAAAAAAGTGAGTTATCCATTTTTTTCTATGTCTCCAGGTCCAGAAAGCAGCCATCCCATCCCATCCCCTCTCTGTTTACATCCTGATCTCTTTCTCCTCAAACTCTCCCCTGATTCCATACTCAACTAAATTTCCGCCATTATGATTACAGCCAATATCATTTCTAGGAACAGGAGTAGCTCTACTTTTGACCTAGGGATATCAGAATAGAAATCCCTGTAACTTTCATTTGCCCTTAAGATGCTGGCTCTCGATGGTAGCTTTTTCATCTGACAGAATTAACGAATTGTTAAAGACAACATGTCCATAAATCTTCCAGTCCTGGACTATGTGATGCCATCTAATAAGCTTAAACTGGAGGTTCCTAACTGCCTGCTGTCATGAACTAGTGAGCATCGCCAAACATAAGACCTAAAAGAGGCCTCTAAAGTAGCTAGGGAGTAGCACCCAAAATGGGTAACTGGCTAATATACTTAAAAATCCCAAAAAACAGTTGCAAAAGAAGCCCAACAAAAGAAATGGTCCAACAACGTTCTGCTTGTGTAACAAAAATTCACTTAACAGCAAAAAACATAGCAATAATCACAAGAGAACCCGGCATCTTCCAATGTATATGATTTAACCGCAAATGTGTGTTCCATCTGCTTTTATAGGATTAAGGACAGTCCCTTGATGGTAATGGACAGGTAGCCCTTCCTCTTTGGAAACCGCCCACAAAATACAAGGAAAATGGTAACACAATCATGGATACATAGAAATTAAATACTGCAAAAAACCAATAAAAAGCGCAGGATACTTCAAATAATAAACATAAAGAGCAATATTAGCATAAATAAAAGAGTCAGACGCGAACAAAAAAGAAATAAAAATGGAATCAGGCAGAAACTTAATACCTGCTTACTGGTCCCCATATTTAAAACTAATTTCTCTTGGCTTGGAAACGTCCTACCATTTTTTTTCTGTAAAAATGTATTCTGATTCCTCCTTCTAGAAATCTGTGGTACCACCCTCGCTCTTGCTCTCCCTAAGAGCTGCCCTGCCACTTTCTGAACTGCCTATGTTGTAGGATCCTGAAAAAATAAAACATGATTCCAACCTGAATGCACCTTTGCCTTTCCTTTCTTGGTGCCTCTGTCTGTTTCCCAGCTGAGGTTTCTAGCAGACATATAGTGTACCATCCCTAAGGTTCTCAGTGTTTCAACACTGCCATCAGCAGGGCCTCTAGTGCAGCCAGTGTGTCAGGGGAACTTCTGACTACAGTGTGCTGGACAGTGTCATCTTGGTGGTGCCCTTGCACCTGGTACTCCTGCTCTCCCCAAACACATCTGGAATTGCTACTTCTTATATAGTATATTGCTTTCCTAGTAATTAAATAAATAAAAACAAGAGCCAGCTCAAGTGTGGACACTGCAGGGTTAGTGCACTGAAAAGAGCCATAACAACAGAGATGTTTGCTTCCTTGGACCCAAGGGCCTTTCTGATCAGTTAAGACCTCACGTTCACTTGGCATGGATTTACTGTAATTGCCCGCTGCTCTATTTATAGAGAAAAGAATCTGACTTCACAAGCTAATCTTTGGAATATTGAATTTGAAATTCCTTTTTATCCTTTCAGGCAAATCAGTCTTCAAAGACTATCATTACCACAAAAGATTATAAGACTTTTCCAAGCAGTGGGAAAACTCTCACCAGAAAGTAATACAACATAATAACACATTTTTAAGAATTTCTTAACCTGAAATTGTCATTTACCCAGCAGGTGTCAAAAAAGTCAGGCACATAATTTATATAAATTCTTCAATGCTAAATTAATTTAAACCAAACAACATTTCATTTCTAAGAATGTGATTTCTTGGAGTGTGACAGTTAGAAAATATGTGTAGTGTGCAATGACTAAAGGTAAAACATAGGAAGTAAGGTCTATCCTGTGTAGAGGAGTGGGAGAATGACATGCCTAACATTAGGGCTAGCTGCTCAGATTTACCCTAGGCTTGGAGATTGTGGGCTTAACATTATTGACTATCTCTCTTGACTAGAAAGCTAAAAACTTTTTGGATTGTTCAAGACTATTCTTACCTATGCGACTCCAGGGGTTGGGGGCATTTTGCTAACATAGACAGATAGACAGACAGACAGACAGACAGATTTTATAAATGATAAATTCACATACTCCAGCAGCAGCATACTGATACAAAAAAACAATATTAAATTAAAGAGTAATAAAAATGCAGGTATACATATACATTTACATGCCTACAATAGAGCCTGCCTTCCTCACCAGTTTGTCCAGGTGTGAGGCGTCCTTCTTTTTTATGCTGCCTCCATAGCACACCACTGCGTAGAAGAGGGCACTCGCCACAACCGTCTGATAGAACATCTGCAGCATCTTATTGCAGATGTTGAAGGACGCCACACCCACCACATGGACTTGATGCCATCTCAGTCTACTTCCACAGCTGCAGTGAAGTTCATCCTTGCAGACTGCAGCACATTCTTGTATGGCACCTTCTTAACCCAAGATCTTAAGATACTGCAGAAAGTCTTGCCTTCTATTTAGGACACAGAAAGGCAAACAATATATTTAAGGACACCAGCTATCATTTCTCACTTCTCCCTTCTGTCATACAAGGCCTTTAGCACTTCCACCAGTAGATTCAGAGACAGTTGCTACCCACAAGTTGTAAGGTTGATGAACAATCAATCATGAGTATTGCATGTGCACTACCAGTGTAGGATTTTTTATGATTATTAATCAATAAGACACCCTCCCAGAAAGAAGCCATAATAATGTGGGTTTTGAAACAAGTTTTTTGTAACTTGGTCAATTATCAGTTTTGCCTTCGGCAATACCAATAATTAATAAAATAATTCGGCAAGGCTCCTATTTTATTTACCTTACCTTTCTCTGTTGTAGGAGGGGGTCTCCAGCCTTTAGACTTATATCACGGTAACTGAGGCACACTTGTTTCTAGTTTTTCTTGGCACAGATAGTTTTATGATACCAAGTCTTTATGGATGATGTACAATGTTGTGTGGGGTTGTTGTTGCTCTGGGTTCAAGTGAAAGATTCTTCATGTGTTGGAATGAACTCTTTCTCTTTGCTGCATGATCCTTATCTGTGATGTGCTGCTGCTTGCTCAGCTTGTCTTCTACTGTCTTTTGTTACTTCATTGGGAAAAGTCATTACACATTCTGGCCTAAGAATTTAGAAGTTCCCTTCTTGAAGTAATGACATCTCAGTCTCATCAGAGTACTGGCACACAGCTTTGGCTTGACAGACTGGGGCTCAGCTCCTAGTCCACAAAGAGGAGAGTTTGTTGAATTCAACTCTCTGAGTAAGACCCGCTCATAACATCATAGATTTCAGAGACAAAGCTTTAGAAGGTCATTTTGCATATTTACCACCCTTTACTTCTTCTGCTCCTTCCATTGAGAGATGGGAGTGCATTTGGCTTTAAAGGCAGGTTGAACCTTAACTGATTGTATTAAAGTTACTTGCTGTTACAAAATCAGTGTCTTCTAATGGGCAAGTTCTTCTGTCCTTCTTAGATGTCATCCCTTGAATTATATGTCTTTGTTCTTGATTGAGTCCACTTTATACCTTCTGCTTCAAGAAGCCTGCAAAAGGGCATCCGGGGAGATGTCAGACAACTCTTGTTATCAGATGTTATCCAGACAGATCCTGTGTAGAAGCTGGAGTTCAGTCACTTAGTTTGGAATGCATGTGGGGAAAGGCACAGCTGGATGCCTTCTTCACTGTTAAATCTGCTTTCTTCACAGGCCTGGTGCGCCATTAAAGCCTAAAAGAATGGGCAATGCCCACTTTGTCCCACACCATTTAAAAGTTTTGGAACAACCTACGTTAAAATTGTATTGAAATTTATGCAATTCAAATTTGAAAGCAGTACAAAAAGGTAAGTGGTAAGAAAGTTTAAGTTACCATAAACAGAAAATAATGTAATTTTCATAGTTAAACAAAATCAACTTGACAAGGAAAAACTAATGGGTTAAAAACATGTCTTTTTTGAAGCAGTGAAATTAAGCCTTGAAAGCTGATGCAAACAACTGCTACGGGTGTCCCAACTTTTCTTGATTACTTATAAACCCTATGAAGAACAAACCATGTTGACAGATAGTCTTTTGTATTTTTATTTTTTCAACTGTTCTGAGACAAACAAGTACAATTTTCATTGTACAATGTACATATGACAATAACCTTGAATTGACCTAAATTCACTTTCTGCACTCCAAAGCCAAGATGGACTGAAGAAGAGATGAATCCTATCTCAATAATTCAGCCACAAAGAAGGAAGGAATCATCTTGGGATGCTATATTAGTCTATTGAAGAGAATCTACTGGCCCACATCTGCTCTCACTTATTCAAGGCCAACATAACATGCATGTTTTGAGATGCAAAAGGAATCAGGATTATCCAGAGAGAAAACCCATGAAGAGACTCCAGAGAGAAAGTTAATAGACTGGTATCTGGAGCCAGGTATCTAGAACTCTAAAATAGCAGTGCTGGCCACTTTGCCACCCCACTCTATGGAAGGAAAACACACACAAACACTCAGAGGGACAATCTGCTAACACAACAATATTTCCATCCAGAACGATGGCTATCTTAGGCAGCGGCACTGACCAAGGCAACAGCACCCTCATAAAAATTAATTAATGATCATTTTAAAATGTAATAGTTTGTTGCTGATTTAGGTTTAGGTTCTCTGTCTCACTGTTTAAGTTCCGGATGAAAATCCTGGCCCAGTCACTGCATTCAGTTTCTATGTTTTCCATATGGTCTCCTCTAGGTACTCAAGTCAGGGTCATCTTAACACTTGGGCACGCTGGGCAGTTGCCTGGGGGCCCCATGAGCATAGGGGCCCACATTTTTTCTGATGCCTATGTATGTTTCTGTTTTGCTATCAAAACAGGGGCCCCAGTGTTCTACTTTGCCCAGGGGCCTATGATGCTGTTAAGATGAGCCTGACTCAAGTATGGTCCCATAACCCAGACATGAATGTTAGGCAGACTCTAAGTTGGCTAAACATGAATGTGCGCATGAGCATGAGTGTGACCAACAGTGGACTTCCCTCTCATCCTGTATTAGTCTCCTGCTTTGTAACTATTACAACTTGGATGGGTTGCAGCCTCACATAACCCTTTATTGGAATAAGCAGGAGCAAAAAAAAATGGAATGAATGACTAAATGAAACATCAGTCTGACAACCTGAAATAATAAAAGTTTATTCACTTTAGAAAGATTACAAATTTTAAATTGCATTTCAATATAATAGAATAGAGTAATATAATATAAAATTACTGTCAGCATATGTCACAGAATAAACATTCATTTATCTGCTAATGTCAGGGATGACTAATCAAGGGTCTATAAGAGCATGCTCATTATATTTGGATAAAGGAGAATACACAGTTGTTGAAGTGAACCAAACCCGAAAGACAACAAACAATCTTTAGTGTTATTTCAAGAATAGAACATATGTAGTTCATGTCTCATTGCCCAGCACTTTTATTTAAGCATCAATTTCCAGGACTGGCTGCAATTCCATTCTTGTCACATATGCCTGCACTGGATGCAGTTCAAGTCTCTTTGCCCAGAAATTGATGTTTTTATTTTTCACTCCTATTAATGAGATCTGCTTGTTGTTTTTATCCAAATAGATATGATTTTACTCAAACCACCCAGGTCAGTAGTTGTGGTGTATTTTGGGACCCTGCATTTAATCCAAGAGCCAGTCCTCTGATGAAAGTTGCAGTGCTAGAGAGCAGCATCTTTCAAGTCAAGTTTTACCCTGACTTTTTTGTGCAAGTCTATTATACAACTTCATTTTACCTGTACTACAGCAGCAGCCTTTGGAGGCCTAACCCCGAAAAAAGAAAATTATTTGATAATTATAACTTAATAATACTTTATTATCTCATTACTGTACCTGTCATCTTATAATTAGGCTAATTATTATTATTTACTACTTCATAATCACTACTTTAAATCTCAAAGTAATGACTTAATAAATAATAAAATAATCATTTTATTTTTAATGATTTTTTGGGTAATCATTATACTGTCACTTGATTGAGATAGAGTTCATCAGGAGGAGACAAGCTTTTATACTATAGAATCAGTCACACTTTGGTCACAGAGTTGCACAAGAGACAGGAGGAAGGACCAGGTTTCCAGGGAAGAATAACTTTATTGTTGATCCGACAACACTCTCAAGACTTTATTCAAAACAGCAGTTTTTTTTCAACACAAAATCGTCCCACTCTAGTTCCCTTCTTCAAATTAAAAGAACACAAAATCTTCTTCGTTTTGCAGGTTCAGCGACTCAGAAGCAGCAGCTGGGGCAGATGCAGGAGAGAGGGCAGAAGCATGAGCAATAGGGCTGGTAGGCCCCGGCCATTTAAATGTTCTAAACATTGTGTGACAAGCACATTATGTGGTAGTCCTGCAAACCTACAGCTAATCCTCCAGAGAGACAGTTAAATGTGTGCCTCTACCGATCCCAAGCAACCCTTACAGTGCTGCACTTCCAGATTCCATTTCCTTAGCACTACTGCAGGTGTCCCAACTGGGTTCTTATCTAGTGCCTGGGGGATGGAACCACTCCCAAGTTCCGGATTCTGCTGGTCTGTCTATTATTTTATACCGACTGAGCAAAGAGTTATCTTTCCACACAGCATATATATATATGTTGTCACACACATGCGTTTAGGAGGCAGTCAAAAAGCCTAAAGGTGAGTGAAACACTGCGAGACAAAAGGTTGTCACATGGTACTAACCTAAATCTCTTGTTCTTCTCAGCAGGAAAACCGAGGAAAAATAAAGAGCCTACTTTCGGGTTCCAAAATGGCCACCAGGACATCACTTCCAGCGCCAAACAAGACGGCACTTCCGACAACCCCTGATGACATCACTTACAATTTTTCGCTAAATGACGTTGTTTCCGTCCCACAGCATTGATGTCACTTCCTGCCAACCATTTCCTGTTTCCATTTTGATTTATTGTATAAAAACGCCATTTTGTTCTGTAAACTTTATCAACTGCTATATACATTTTGCTTTTGATCACCCAAACGTTTTCTTTTGTGTTTTTTTTCCTTGTCCTTTGGACAATATACAGGGATAGTCCTCAAACCTTTGTTTTGAAGAATTATCACAATATATATTGTCACACACGAGCGATTAAGGAGCAGCTAAAGGACCCGACAAGCAGCGCGAAACCGTAAGGCTGGGAATGGTGACAGTGTACTAACTGCTCTCTTTTTATTTCAACAGGAAAGATGAGAAAACACCACCTTGAGTTTGTTTTCAAAACTCTAGCCAGATGTGTGAGCCGCTTCCGGGTTCCTTTGTTTCCTCTGGTCCTTTTCTGATGAAGTCACCTCCGTCCCAAGATCCTCAGCGTCTCCTTTCCCAGCATTTTGCACTTCCATTCCCACCTTCCATCCCCACCTCATAAATGTGTCCGTGTTCACCTTACTGATTGTCTTTTATGTACTCCATGACTGACCGTTTATCTCTGAAAAGAAGTGCTTTACAGTATACGGGGACTGAATCCCCAACCCTTAAAATTTGTCTCTGTGTTTTCTTCACTATATATATATTGTCATGCTTGGGTCACAGATTTGCACAGAGACACAGGAGGTTGTAGAAAAAAAGGAACTTTATTCAAAGCACTGCAAACAAACATTTGTCTCTTTTAAAAAGTTTAAATGTGCTCCATGACAAGTCAGAGATGACAGTTCCGCTAGGAGCAGAGAATGTCTGAGAGAGATAGAGAGAAACAAAACAACCAATTCCAAAGCTGAGAGGCGCTGCACAATACTTTTAAGTAAGCGGAGTACCGCGTGAGAGGCTTATCGCGCGTTATAGCGCAAGTAAGAAGGGTAAGGAGCAATGTGAAGGTAGACTGTCAGCTGTTTCAGGGATTTTCCCAGGGGCGTCTGTGTCCTCTGAGGGTGCGATCAGTGCTCCAGCTTACAATATTATATATATATATATATATATATATATATATATATATATATATATATATATATATATATATATATATATATATATATATATATTCATGACATTCGTAGGCAGAATTAGGGCGAAACACGTGTCGCATACTCTTTGCATTATTTGACAGTAAAATTATTTCAACCATTCTATGATCTGCTTCTCACAACTGAAAGAGGGCACCGTGGCGGATGTGAGCCGACTTCCTGACCAACCACAAGCGTTACCTGGTAGGTAACCACCCATACAATCAGATTGTGATTCAGACTACGAATGCCATGACTGTAATTACCCCGATCTGCATGCTGTCAAGTGAACGAACCGCACGCTTGGCGCAACGTCAGAGGCTTACTCTGGTACTAACGTTCGAAGTTTGATTCCCGAGAGGGGATGCAGTAAGTGTGTACGCCTGATGAACCCAAATATAGGGCGAAACATGTGTCGCGTACTCTTTGCATTATTTGACAGTAAAACTATTTCATATATATATATATATATATATATATACTGTATATATATATACTAGCAAAATACCCGCGCTTCGCAGCGGAGAAGTAGTGTGTTAAAGAGGTTATGAAAAAGAAAAGGAAACATTTTAAAAATAATGTAACATGATTGTCAATGTAATTGTGTTGTCATTGTTATAAGTGTTGCTATACACACACACACACACATAAACATATATATACATATATACATATCTACATATACACATATCTACATATATATATACATATACACATCCACATATATATATATATATATATCAACATATATATATATATACACACATACATACACACATATGTACATATACACATACATAGATACATATACATATATACATATACACATACATAGATACAGATACACACACATACATATATATACACACATACATAGATACACACACACACACATATATATATATATATATATACACAGACACATATATATGCATATATATTTACATATCTACATATATATATACACATCTACATATATATACACATATATATACATATCTACAGATATATCTAGACATACATACAAAAATACATTGACAGATATATATATATACATATCTACATATATATATATATATGTAATTGTGTTGTCACTGTTATGAGTGTTGCTGTCATATATATATATATATATATATATATATATATATATATATATATATATATATATATATATATATATATATATATATATATATATATATATATATATAATATACACACACACATAAACATATATATACATATATGTACATATACACATATATACATATATATATATATACATATACACATCTACATATATATACAAATATATATATATATATATACACACATATCACACATATATATATACACATACATATACACACATATACATATATACATATACATACATACACATACATATATATATATACACACATACGTACATACACACACACACACATATATATATATATACATATCTACATATATATACACATATATATATATACACATCTACATATATATATACATACATACATTGACATATATATGTATATATATATATATATATATATATATATATATATATATCAAATGAATGTGAACCTTTTGTAGGGTCTGTCCCTGAGACTTATTAATTGTCATTGCGAAGCAGAGCCTTAGTGGAAATTGGAGAGGTTTGAATTGAAATGGGAGATCAGAGGGTATAACGGGGATGCGAGGAATAAAAACTCTCTTCCCTGAGCCACCGCCAGTAAAAATAGTTGCCTGAATGAGGTTCTTTTGCAGACACGTGACCTGAAGTCTCGTGCCGTCACAAAGTTTCAGTGGCTGTATGCAAATCCACAATCGGTTTCATATTGTGAATTTCCCATTGGGATTAATAAAGTATCTATCTATCTATCTATCTATCTATCTATCTATCTATCTATCTATCTATCTATCTATCTATCTATCTATCTATCTATCTATCTATCTATCTATCTATCTATCTATCTATTGTTTTCGTACCTTATCAATTGTGAAATGTGTTTTTTGAATAGGTTTGATTCATTAAAGTGATCACTCCTGCTGCGTTCAGTCAGTTCACGTGAGCCGCTGTCTTGTGTGATGTTGCGATGTCCACGGGTTTATTTAATGTTAGCTAAGATCCAGCAGTTAAAAGTTTCTGGCCACAGCAATTTTAACTCTGTCACAAAGTGATCCAAACTGTCGTTTATACCTCGTGTCTTTTCATTAAACTTGTATCTCGCGAATATGGCATTGCAAACGGCAGCGGGTCAGTTCACGTGCTTACATGGGAGGCGTGATGACGCGATATATTTTGATACATATCAAAATACCCGCGCTTCGCAGCGGCGAAGTACCGCTTTAAAATTTTTATTAAGAAGAAAAGTAAACCTTTTTAAACTGAGGGAAAATGAATCAATAATTATTTCTTAAGGATCTCTTTGTATATCATATTGTCAGTTCACCCTTCCGGCTGTAATATGACCAAGCTGTGTGCTGAGCTTACTCTTCAGCATGAAATCTTAATGTGGTTTGTGCCCTTCAGAATGAAAACAGCATTTAACTTTTTAATAAAAGGCGAGCTTTTAAGCCTGAGAAATCACCCCGTAAATGCACACGTTTAGTTGCACATCTGTTAATATGTATGCTTACACAGTATTAAAAGACACTCAACAATTAACGTCATTTACCTTCGTTCCCGCATTTGACTCGTGCTGTAAATCTCTTCCTTGTTTTCACTTCACGTGATTACGTAGGAGGCGTAATACGTGATGACGTGATACGTGACTCCGCCTCCTCCATTAGACTATATGGACAAAAAACAGGTTCCAGTTATGACCATTACGCGTAGAATTTCGAAATGAAACCTGCCTAACTTTTGTAAGTAAGCTGTAAGGAATGAGCCTGCCAAATTTCAGCCTTCTACCTACACGGGAAGTTGGAGAATTAGTGATGAGTGAATCAGTCAGTCAGTCAGTCAGTCAGTCAGTGAGGGCTTTGCCTTTTATTAGTATAGATATATATATGTACACTGTATATATATATATATATATATATATATATATATATATATATACAGTATACAGTATTCAAACACTTCAAACAAACATGTCTCTTTCAGAAGTAAAATGAGCTCAGTATGCAGTTAGTTCTCATTTAAAAGAATAGGTAAAATCATAGGGCAGCACAATGCAGAGGATGTCTGGGGGAGAGAGAAACAAAGCAATCAGCCAAAAGGACATGTGCTGTTCAGGCTTTTAAGTATGCGTATCGCCGCGCGAGAAACATATCATGCGACAGATCAGCCGCAAGTAAGCCCAGCAAGTAAGTCTATCAGGAGGGTTTTTTTTTTTTAGGAGTGCCCATGTCTTCTAGTCCCTGTACGATCGGTGCCAGAGCTTGGTCCGCATTGCCGGCAGTAAGTCGAACCCGTTTCCAGTGAGAGTTGGACTCCGCCAGGGCTGCCCTTTGTCACCGATTCTGTTCATAACTTTTATGGACAGAATTTCTAGGCGCAGCCAGGGTGTTGAGGGGGTCCGGTTTGGTGGGCTCAGGATTGGGTCACTGCTTTTTGCAGATGATGTTGTCCTGTTTGCTTCATCAGGCCGTGATCTTCAGCTCTCTCTGGATCGGTTCGCAGCCGAGTGTGAAGCGGCTGGGATGAGAATCAGCACCTCCAAATCCGAGACCATGGTCCTCAGCCGGAAAAGGGTGGAGTGCCCTCTCAGGGTTGGTAGCGAGATCCTGCCCCAAGTGGAGGAGTTCAAGTATCTCGGGGTCTTGTTCACGAGTGAGGGAAGAATGGAGCGTAAGATCGACAGGCGGATCGGTGCAGCATCCGCAGTAATGCGGGCATTGCATCGGTCTGTCGTGGTGAAAAAGGAGCTGAGCCGCAAGGCGAAGCTCTCAATTTACCAGTCGATCTATGTTCCTACCCTCACCTATGGTCATGAGCTATGGGTAGTGACCGAAAGAACGAGATCGCGAATACAAGCGGCTGAAATGAGTTTCCTCCGCAGGGTGTCTGGGCTTTCCCTTAAAGATAGGGTGAGAAGCTCAGTCATCCGGGAGGGGCTCAGAGTAGAGCCGCTGCTCCTCCGCATCGAGAGGAGTCAGATGAGGTGGCTCGGGCATCTGATCAGGATGCCTCCTGGACGCCTCCCTGGTGAGGTGTTCCGGGCACGTCCAACCGGGAGGAGGCCCCGGGGAAGACCCAGGACACGCTGGAGGGACTATGTCTCTCGACTGGCCTGGGAACGCCTTGGGATTCTCCTGGAAGAGCTAGAAGAAGTGGCCGGGGAGAGGGAAGTCTGGGCATCTCTGCTCAAGCTGCTGCCCCCGCGACCCGACCTCGGATAAGCGGGAGACAATGGATGGATGGATGGATGGATGGATGGATATATATTGTCACACATGTGCGACTAGGAGTGAGCTGAGTGGACCAAGTGGAGGTAATTACCCACCAGGCCAGGGGGTGGCAGGATGCACTAAACCTACCTCTGTTATCTCTACAGGCCAAATATGGGAAAACCTGCCTGATTCATCGACACTTCCGATTCTGGCCCCCAGACTGACGTCACTTCTGGTTCTGGCCAGATGACATCACTTCCACCTTTCAGCATATAAAGCCGCCATCTTTCCTCCAACAGTCATTTCAGTGGAGAACTCAAAACAGTGCACATGAGTACTGTACAAAAACCCTTTTGCAGCCAGGGACAATATATGGGTGGCTGCCCCAAACCTTTTTGCGTGTGTATATATATATATATATATATACATACGGGGTGGGCAAAAGTAGTTTTACAATTAGAGTAGATACAATTAGTTATATTTCTAGTTATATTCCTGGGTTCAAAGCTTTAACCATTATACTACACTGCCTGCTAATAATATCAGCCTTGGGTAAAAACCATGCAAATATGGTATAAAGAAAAGTATTCAGTTACATAGAACATCTGATACATCCAATTAACCGATGTCACTATAACTGAGGCCCATTGTCTTATGAAATTTCAAGAGAGAGGCTGGTTAACACAGCTAGTTATTGAATACAATATATATTATGTCAGTATGGATTTTTTGAATTAATGAAACCCTGTTTCGGTTTATTATTTAGTTTGCTGAGAAGCATGTGGGTTCAACCCACTATAATATGAGTCTTATGTCCAAAAACAAATCTCCAAGGAGGGAGAATGTTGATGTAGTCAAGATATTTTTGCAAGAATTGCTTCTACTGGGCACCTGGGGCAAAAATGTGAGTCTTGTCCGTAGTGTGGAAGGTGCATAACTTAGTCAGTGAGGTTAAAGCAGAACTCTTCTCAGTCAGGTGACTAAGGGGTTTTTGACACAAGGGGTTTCAGCTTCCACAAAATGTTCCCACCACTTTAGAGAGCTATTCTGCACTCTCTCCTCACCAAACCTCAGCCTCCAAAGCAAAGTGCTTCAAACACTGCCACTCTGACGAATCAGGGTCATGCTTACAGTTTGTCTGCTCTCATATTCCTGAACCCCAAGGTACATTCGGTCTTACGTATCTAAAAAGCCCCTCTACCTTTTAAGCATTCCTATGAACAGTAGACAAAAAGATCACAGTACTCTCTAAGTTTAAAAGGCTTATGTAAAGCTACAGTTTTGGTCAGCATGAACTACCCTTGGAATGGTGTGTCCCTGTAATTCTAATTCTAAAAAGATAAAGCACATTTTCCATTTCAAAAAATGAAAGATAATCTAATAAATAAATGACATTCTAAATATACAGTCAATGGTAATGGTAGAGTATGTTGCTAAAACATTTCAACTCATTGAAAAATCACCATACAAAAGTTTAGAGAGTTTGGAAGCATACGCTGATAGCATGTTTCTGCACCTACCAGACAATGAACCACCTGGATTGGAATGCAGTGGAGTGCAGTGGGTGACATCTCAGTACCACACTGGAACAGTGTAAGGTTTTCTTACTTTGGCTGGAGTGCCAATCCTGCCACCAACCCCAATGTTTTCCCTACTAGTTGGAGGACCTGCCTGCAGGGCTGGATGCAGATTAACGCCACACCCAGGACGAAGCAATTACAGGTTCAAGGGCTCAATGGAGCAGAGTCTCTTCTGCCATTTTACAGGATTCAGACCTGCAACCTTCCGATTACTGGCACAGATTACTAGCCTCAGAGCCACCACTCTGCCCTTACAATAGTTTAACTATTGTCATTTTTACAGAGGTGAAAATATTAATGTTCTTCAGACAGATGTGCTATATAATATTTTGCTCCTAGAAAATTGCAAATATCAAACAGTCTTTTAATTGCTGT
The DNA here is from genome assembly GCF_900747795.2 of Erpetoichthys calabaricus. Lineage (NCBI taxonomy): Eukaryota > Metazoa > Chordata > Cladistia > Polypteriformes > Polypteridae > Erpetoichthys > Erpetoichthys calabaricus. The sequence continues at coordinate 100,470,280 of NC_041395.2, forward strand.
TTTAGATTCCTACAGATATCTACACGAAGTTCATTGTCAGAAAATTTCAACATGCACACTGAAATCAGTTTAATATTTATAATGCAGTTACACCGAAAATGTAAAACAAAAATATTATTTCTCTGTGTAGACATTATCCAAGCATAACATACAGTGCTGACATTTTTTTTTTCATCTAAGAAAAGGTTAACATAGTGTAGAAAGCTTTTTGATCATGGAAAGTGCTCAGAAATTACATGGGATAATTACAGCAAATGTGAATAATGAGTTGTTTTCTGACAAAACATGAGAGGTGCTTCAACTCAATGCTCATCTTGTAATTGACCCTTAGCACTCACACCACTAGATTCAGGAAAAGATTTTATCCTCAGGACATAAATCTACTCAACAGCCACTTGCACTGATAATTCCTGGGGTGCTTCTTGTATCTATGGTCTGATGTTATATTTAATTTCTTCATTCTTTCTCATGCATCACCTAACATAGATGATACGATTTTAACAAGATGTCTCCATTGTATTTCATTTCTTATCATGTCAACAGCAGTTCTGACATCCAATCTGCAATATTCCAAGTCTTCTTTTACATTAGTAATAGCATTTCTTTCTCTGTCTTCCTCATTTCCCACCTCCCTCCACATAGTTGTACAATGCTTTAGATAGTAGACTGTTCTCTTCCATTCATGTTACCAACCCAAGCCAAACAAGTGTTCTTACTGTGATATTATCAATTAATGTTCTGTTCTGCTTTGGTACTTCCCTGCTCAATTCATTTTATATTTTATCCTTTTGTGATTTCCCCAACATCTTCTCAACCAATTTGTTTCTGCAAGAAGTATTTTTTTCTGGTTTGTCTTCTGAAGACACCAGCACCTTGATTATATAGTAATACCACCATTAAAAATGTTTCATAGAGTTTTACTTTGTTAGGCACTGAGATGAAATTTGCAGCTAAGTCTATATTATCCACAAAGCATAGGTTATTTACAGTTTTCCCATCTAGTGATACTCCTACTTCAGCCATCTTCAGTGCCTAGCCTCTTAAGGTAAAATGAATATATATGGAGTTGCACCCTTGCTAAGTTCCCTTTTTAAACTCCCACACGCGAGAAAGAGAGGTGAGCCAAGAGCATGGGCAAAAATAGTTAATTAAAAAAATAGATAAACAATAGAAAATTTAAATATTTTTGAAAATGTTATTAATAAAATCTTGCCGTATTTTAAATTTGATTTTTTCCAATTTCAAATAGTATAGAACATCAGTTACCCACTGACTTATAAAAGGTGGGTTGGGATTCTTCCAGTTAAGCAAGGCCCTTGCTGAACTCCTACTGTTAATTGAAACCCAGTCAATTGATTCAGTTCACCACCTAACCTTAATGCACTCACGGCCTTAATGTACAGTATAGGTCTTCTAACAGTAGCACAAGCTCTTCTGATATCCCATCATTTCTGAGTACATGCCCAAAGATCAATGAAGTCGTTATACAAAGTGCGATTTTTCTCATAATACTTTTCTGCCAGCTTTTGAATTGTAAACAGTTGATCACTTCTTCTTCTGCCCATCCTAAATCCTGCCTGTATTATCATATCTTCCACATATCTCTTCAATCCCTGTTGCAAGATACTTGGTGTACATCTTAATAGGAATACTCAGTAGACTAACACTATGATAACTACTACATTCTGTTCTGTCATTTCTCTTGTGTATTGCAACAATGATGATTAGTCAGTGTATTTCTTTATAGATTTTATTATGCAGTGTATGCGTCATTTTCACTTAACATTCTACACCTGCCTATAACATTTTCATTATTATATTGTTCACTCCTGGTGCCTTCTTCACTTTTAAGTTCTTTATCTCTGCTGCCACATCTCTGTTCATTACAGACATTATTATTTTTTGTGAATGCAAAGTGATTGAGGTAAGCAAAACTACTTCAAAATGAAAGGGGGTGCTGTCGCTAAAAGTTTCTCCTCCCATGGCTTCCAGAAGGGGGCATCCCATTTGAACCCGAGTCTTGTACCGAATGGAGCTCCTGAGTGAAATGAAGAAGAATTTCTGGCACTGAATAACTTGCAGGCCTTTAGTAGCTGATACCTTTCAGTTATGCCCTTGTGCAGTTGTTTTCTTTTGCTCTGTGACTAAATGGGGTCTCCCTGTTGGTGGCCCAACTATTATCGGTGGACTCCCCCGTTTTTTTTTTGTAATTACTATATATATATATATATAGTATATATAAATCAGAATACATTTTTTTTTGGTAAAAAACATTTCGAAATATGCAAAATTATTATGTTTTTCCATCAAGCTATTGAAAGCTAATAATGTGATAAACCAAAATATACAATTAGGTAGTGAATATTCTATGCACTTTCATTGCCTCATTAGTTTTATGTTTAAAATAAATCTTTCCAAACAGTGCAGAACATATTAAATTCTATATTTACAATCTTAATTTCAATCAGTCTGCAGAGAGCTTTGATACACAAGTGACTATATCTTTGGAATACACTATATAAAATATATATTAAGGGCCAATTACTAGAGATTCTGAGGTTGTGTTTTAGTTATAAGAAATGCCCTCCTGTTTTCCAGAAAAAGATTCATGATATCAAACCTGTTTGGAATCATCAGTCCAAGGTCCCAGCATTGATTTTCTGGAATTATATGTTGGCAAGGGTTCATGTTGACACAACAATCTTATTATCTAAGCAGTCTTCAGAAAAGATTAAAAAGGCAAGTAAAATGTTAAAGAACATTGTAAAAACTGTTGAATATAAATTGACAGGCAACATGCTTGACTACAGTATGCAATGTACTAATGAGGAGGCATCTGGAGTATTGTGTGTAGTTCTGGTCAGCACACTACAAAAAACATATAGCTGCACTTAACGCTGTGCAGAGGACAGCAAAAAAGTGCATCCCAGGTCTTAAGGACATGTCTTACTATGACAGACTCAGAGAATTAAACCTGTTTAGTCTCGAGGAAAGAAGACTATATTCAAGCCTAATCAAGGTCTTCAAAATTCCTAAGACATCAATAAAGTAGATCCGGCCTAATTCATTTGATTAAATGGCGAATCACATAAGTGAGCACACCAGTGAAAATGAAAGGGAAGCACATTCAAAACTGAAGCTAGGAAACAATCATTCAGACAAAGAATTGTGTGAATTTTGAATAGACTACTGAGTCATGTAGTCAAAGCAGAAACCTTGACAAACTTTAAGAAGTATCTGGATGAGATATTGGGAGAGCTTAGCTATTAGCTAAACAATTAAGCTTGATAGACTGAATAGTCTCCTCTCATTTGTCAATGCCCTTATATCTACACAGTGTTCAATAGTTGTATGGTGCAGTAGACTGCCTCTCCTGGATAGATGCCAGATAAAGAATAATGTTTGTTCAATGAGCATCCCAGAGACACTGATATTCTCATTTTCTATACTTACAGATATAATTTCTGAGTAAAATCTGAGCAGATCAAATGATGTACAGTTATCCCCCTTTCAGAACCCCCCTGCAGATAACAAAATCTGAAGATGCACAGGTTCCTTATAAGAAATGGCACAGTATTTTCATATAACCTATGCATATTCTTCCGTATACGTCAAATAAATTATCTCCAAATTACTTATAATACCTAATACAATGTAAATACTATAATAATAATTGTTATGATGTATTGTTTAGGGAATAATGACAAGAATAAAAGTCTACACATGTACAGTACAGACACAGTCATCATAGCCTAACTACAAACGTAGTACATGTCAGCAACAGCATAACATTTATCTTTCTTTCATCACTTACCAATTGATTTTGTTTAATGACATAAATGAGAATAGAATAAAACTGAATATTTAAAATACAAGTACATTTAGAAAATATAATTATAAATAGAGTAAATATATATTTATTCTTAATCTCTCTCACACATTACACACAATACAAGTAGCGAACAAATGAGACACAAGGTTAATAATGCTCAAACAATAAGTGCAGCAGGGAAACAGGAGATCTGTGAAGTGGAAGGAGGCAATAGCCGGATATGCTCAGATATCATTTAATTCACATGGATTCATTGTAGTGCTAGGCACATGGAAAATTCAAGTTTTGCTTTTTGGAATTTTCTGGATTTTTTTTTTCTAATATTTTCAATCCATAGTTGACTGAATCCACAGATGCCGAACATGCGGATATGGAGGGCCAACTATATAAGTATCCACATTTGATTATTATGTATAATATGGAATAACATGGGAAACACTGAATTTGTCTTGTTTTTTACTTTCACTGTTATTTTTGATCTTGGTATTATTTTCTGATATAATTAGATAAAATATATACATAATAAAATGTTTAAAGACTTTACCTTAAACTTTTACTTTCGTATTATCTGTGTTTGCTTTATTACATGCTTTTAACTTTTTTGTTATTCTGAATCTTTAAGAGATTCATGACCTATGAATAAGTTCTCTCCCTATACAATATATATTGACTTTGAATACTTTTGTATTTACTTTATAGTGTTAATTTGGTTTACAAAACAATTTTATGAAAAGTACAAAATGTGGAACAGATGTTCAATAGTTTGAGCACGTTGCTTGCATTTTTAAAAATAATAATGTACAACATACTACATACAGTATACACAATAAGAGTTTTTTTTTACCCATTTGGGTATTTACTGCGCCTGGAACAGTTCAATCCTGGGACATCTACTTCACCCATCTGCTTTATTATTCACATTTTTTTGGGTTGTCATACATGACAAGAGATCTTTTCTTTTTCCAGGCTGGGCACAGAATAATCTACTGTACGCCTCTGCATATTCTCTGCCCTCCTGACCCTTCCTGCTGTCATGCATCACATCACAACATACACCATATTTTGAAAAACACATGAATAAAAATGTAAAATATCTGGTTAACATTTATTCTTCCGAATATAAAGTAAAGCTTACAATGTATAAACAAATATGTAAACATTCACTTCTAAACATGTTATTCTATAATGCACCTAACTGTTCCATATTGGACTTTTCTGGCTGTGACAATAACTACTATGAACAGCCAACTAGCAGATTCAACATGAAAACACTCAAATAGATGTTGCACCATTAATTAATAAATACTTAAATTTTCTGTAAAGTAAATATGGCAATTAATCACTAACAAATGACCAAAGTATCTAATATACTCTCTTATCTGTTGTTATCTTAATTTCTAATTTTCCAGTATGTTTAATATTGCATTAAAAGCTATATATATATATAAATTCCTTGAAACTATTCAACATTAACAAAATTAATAAATGCACTCTATAATGTATAAATGTATTATAAAATGATGAAAACTGGGACGATGATTCTCAGAATGGATATCAATCTTATTACATAAGTAAGTAAGTAAAATGTATTTGTAAAGTTCCTTTCACAGTCATGACATCACAAAGCGCTGTACAACAATAAAACCACATAAAAGTACAAACCAAATATAACAAAACAATAAAAAATAAAGAGAAACAATTAAATAGAATAACAAAAACAAATCTAAGAATGAACTAAAAGTCCAAGCTCAGACTACTCAGCTGTAGTTTCAAAAGGCTGCTTAAACAAAAATGTCTTAAGGTGCTTACTAAAAGAATCAACTGACTCAGCCATTGGCAATGCTAAAGGAAGACCATTCCAAAGCCTTGGTGCAACAGACTGAAAAGCACAATCCCCAAATAGCTTGACCCAGGTACGAGGGGTGACTAAGAGGCCCTATTGCCCAGACCTAAGAACCCGATAGGCCGTATGGTGTTGCAGGAGGCCAGTGATATACTCAAGGGCTTGTCTGTAGAGAGCTTTATAGGTAAGCACCAAAATTTTAAAATAAATTCTAAAATAAACCAGAAGCTACTGAAAAGTGTACAAGAATGGAGTAATATGCACCCTCTGACTAGATCAAGTTAAAAGCCTAGCAGCTGCATTTTGAAATAACTGTAACGGAGAAAGGGAGGGTTTATTCAGACTGGTACACAGGTCATTAGAGTAGTCAAGACACGAGGAGATAAAAGCATGTACAAGCATCTGCAATTCTGGTCCTGAGACTACAGTGCTCAATTTAGAAAGGTTTCTTAAATGAAAGGAACAGGAATGGCTAATAGACCTTACATGTGAATCTAGGCTTACCGACTGATAGAAAATTACCTCCAGATTATGTAACTTCAACTTGGCAATTGGAGAAACAGAAGTCAGTTTGAGACTGATCTCAGAGTGAAAGCTAAGGGGAAGCAACAATTAGAATCTCAGTCTTTCCTGAGTTCAACTGCAAGTAGTTATTATAAAGCCGATTATTAACATGTGACAAGCAGTCAACCAAAATTAACAATTTTTCAATTTGATTGGGTTTAAATGAGATATAAAGCTGTATATCATCCACATAAAGGTCATATGAAATGCACTTAAAAGGGTTTATAATCTGAGACAAAGGAAGGATGTATAAGGAAAATAACACCAGTCTGAGTACCGAACACTGTGGCACTCAACAAGTCAGAGGAGCAGAAACAGACGTAAAGTCTGCAACACCAACCAAAACACTCCTATTAAATATGAGGAGAACAAATTCAACACAGAACCAGAGACCCTAACAGACTGTTCTAATCTATTAATTAAAATCTGATGGTTCACTGTGACAAAGGCCACACTAAGGTCTAGCAATAGTAGCACAGAACACTTCCCTGCATCAGAAGTCATTAATAGGTCACATAAAACTTTAAAGAGAGCTGTTTCTGTAGAATGCTGTTTTTGAAAATCAGACTGAAAAGGATCAAGAAGCTGCTGTTCTTCTAAAAAGGCACCAAGCTGCTTTTCAGCATTTTCTAAAACTTTAACAATACAGTGCAGCTTGGAGACAGGCCTATAATGATCAAATATAGAAGGATCCAAATTTGGTTTCTTCAGCAGCGGCTGGGTTACAGCATGCTTAAAGTATGATGGAACAATGCCAGACTGCAGAGAACAATTTGTAATGTTCAACACATGTGGACTTATACAGTCAAAAGCTTGTAACAGTAATGACATAGGCAACTAATCAGAAGGACATGATTAGGGCTTCATTTTATTGATCAATGTCGAAAGATCAGAAAGCAAAACTGGCGAAAACATATTAAAAGATGTAGAGATGGAGCGCTCTTACTTGGGGGTCCACCTCAATTACAGGGTGGACTGGTCTCAGAACACAGAGTAACTTTATAAGAAAGGGGAGAGCAGGCTCTTTTTCCTTGGGAGATAGCGTTCCTTTAATGCCGGTAATGACATCCTTCACATTTTCTACAACTCTGTGATGGCCAGTGCAGTTTTCTACGCTGTGCTGTGCTGGGCTGGTAACATCACTTCAAGAGAGCTCCATTGAATTAACAAGGTAATTAAAAGGGCAGGCTCAGATATGGGGCAAACTCTGGTCCCCTGGAGGTCGTAGCAAAAGACAGAATTTAAACCAAACTGAGTATCATTATGAAAAATGCTGCACATCCTCTCTCTGACACATTACCACATAGGACTTTCAGCCAATGAATTATTCAGCAGAAGTGTGCCAAGAAACAGCCAGAACTGCCCAAAGAAAACTTTTGAAAACATTTCAGATTAAATTTCATTGATTCATTTAATTCAATAAATGTAGAAACACAACTTCTAAATTCAGGAAACAAACAACAATAAATTGCATAAAATGCCAAAACAGATTGTTTAACTAACTAAACCAGAAAATAAGATGAACTAATTTAGAAAAAGAAAACTAAAAAAGTGAAACAAATTAAACTTAAAAAAATAACCAAAGTCAACAACGTAAAACTGAAAATCCTAAAACACAAAACTATAATTCAAAACCAAAAAAGATCTAAAACTAAAATGTCTTAACTGACTACTAAACCTTTTATGAAAGGTAGAGGCACGTCACTCATGGCAGGCAAGAGTCGTATATAAAAGTCTCAGGCAACTGCAGCACAACTCCCTACAGCACCTGAGAGTTCTAACTGTCAGTGAAGTGTTCACTTCTACAGAGAATGTGCACGACTGAAGGTGTAGTGCTGATGAAGGTACTGCAGCTATCCTAATAGAAGTTTTTTGGGCTTTGTTTTTGTCATGATTTTATAGTTTGGGAACATGAAAAGTCAAAGTTTGTCTTACTTTGTGGTGTTAAATTTTTTGCTGTATTGGATATTTACTACACTGCTATTTTCACTCTAATTTGCATGTAATGGCAGCACCATTCTGTGCATTTTCTGAGTCTTTTTTGTCGGTAACAGCATCTGTTACTGTCACATCTCCAGGAAGTGGTGGTGCTTAACATTTGGGCTGCTGTTATTTAAGATAATTACAGTATGTACTGTTGCCAATTGGTGTCAAGTGGTGTCCCACACATTAGGGAGGACATACATTGGACTTAGATTTAACACTTGGCCTTCCTGGAAATAACCTGGAGATCTCTGATGTTGGCATTTCGGATCATTTTGCAGTTGTTTTTGAAATTAAGTTTTTGTGTCCGCCCTTCAGTTTCACTAAACCACAACACTTTTCGCGCTGTATAAATGCTGACACAATGTAGAAATTCTGTGGTATTTTTTCTGACAGTCATTAACCCTTGGTGTTGAAGCTCTCTCTTTGTGTCAGGATATTACTGATATAGTTACACTTCTCGATCTCACTTGTACAGATACTCTGGATCTGGTTGCACCCTTAAAGTTAAGGAGAGCCAAGGAAAAAGCCAGTGTTCAGCCCTGGCTAAATGAGGCCACTCGTGCGCTCACCCAGGAATGCAGGCAGGCTGAATGGAGGTGGAAAAATGACAAATTGCAGGTCTCTTATGAAATTCTTAGAACTTGCTGGAAGTCCTGTCAAGAAGCTGTGAGATCAGCAAAATCACATTTTTTATCCAGTTTAATTGCAAATGCTGCCTCGAGACCTAGGGTGCTGTTTAGCACCATAAACATTCTCTTAAACCCACCTGTCAGTGGCTTCCCTGAGAGTATGCCTGAGATCTGTGAGCTTTTTCTTCATTATTTTATAAATAAAATTCAAGCCATTCATTCCAGTATTACTCTTCCAAGTGTCGATTACTGTAGGAAGACACCAGTCATTCTAAGGCCAGTACACAGCCAGTTTACTTCCTTTCAATCTGTTTCTTCTTTTCATCTATCTGATATAATCCTGCATATGAAACCTTCCAATTATCCGCTAGATATCTTACTTGCACACCTATTTAAAGATACTTTCACAGCGTTTAGTCCAATTGTGTTGGCTATTATTAACAACTGTCTAAAATCTGGTATAATGCCAGACAGCGTTAAACATGCACTTATTCAGCCTTTGCTGAAGAAGCCCACACCTGATCCTACAGCTGTTTCAAACTATAGGCCTATTTCTAAGCTCCCATTTCTGTCCAAAAGTATGGAGAAAGTGGTTTCTTTGCAGTTAATTTCATATCTGGAGGATAACAATGTATGTGATGTGTTTCAGTCAGGTTTTAAAAACTTCATAGTACTGAATCGGCTCTGCTGAAGATAACAAATGATATTCTATTAACTTTGGACTCTGGCTCTTCCGCAATCTTGGTCTTGCTGGATCTCAGTGCGGCATTTGACACAGTGGACCATGGAGTTCTGTTAAAACGGCTTGAGGATGAAGTAGGCATTCAAGGCTGTGCACTGAAATGGTTCATGTCCTACCTGAAAGGCAGATCTGTGTCTGTTAACATAGATGGGAATTTCTCTCAGCCAGCTCCTCTCACACAAGGTGTTCCTCAAGGTTCTATCCTGGCTCCTCTTCTATTTTCCCTTTATCTGCTCCCCTTGAGGGCCATCTTTTAGAAACATGATGTTGCATATCATTGTTATGCTGATGATACGCAGCTGTACCTCAAAGTCAGTTCTGACATCACTTCATCTGTAAAAAAGCTGTTGAAATGCTTTGAGGATATTGAATCTTGGATGGCACAAAATGTCATGCAATTAAATGAAAATAAAACAGAAATCATTATTTTTGGTCCTACCACATCTGCAGTTGAAATCAGCATGTACTTAGGACCTTTGGCAGCAATGATTCATAATGATGTCAGAAACCTAGGTATCATCTTTGAGTCATCACTAAGTTTTGAAAAACATATCTCCATGGTAATAAAGTCCAGTTTTTACCAACTGAGGCAAATTTCTAAACTAAAATCCTTGCTATCACAGAAGGACTTGGAAACAGTCATTCGTGCTTTTATTACATCTCAGCTAGGTTGTTGTAATTCCTTATATGTGGGACTGGCCAAATCTAATCTGTTATGCCTTCAGCTGGTTCAGAACGCTGCAGCTAAATTTTTGATTGGGTAGAGAAAAAAAGATCATATCTCACCCATTTTAGCCTCTCTCCACTGGCTGTTGGTGAGGTGTCGCATTGACTTTAAAATCTTGTTGTTTGTTTTTAAAGCCTTGCATGGTTTAGCTCCAAAATATATCTGTGACCTCCTTCACCCCTAAGTGCCACCAAGAGCACTGAGGTCATCTGGACGACTGCTCCTTGTAGTGCCAGGATCTCGGATGAAGTGTAGGGGAGACGGAGCTTTTTCAGTTGTTGCACCTAGGCTTTGAAATGACTTGCGTCTGCACATCAGGTCTTCATCCTCGATCAAGGTTTTTAAAAGTTGGCTTAAGACCTTCTTGTTTTCTTCTGTCTTTCATTGTGTATGATGGGATTGTGGTGGATGTTATAATTGGTTGTTTTATTAATCTGCTTTTTCATGATTGTTTGTATTGTGTTTATTTTAATGCTTTTTTTGTACAGTACTTTGGTACAACCTCTGTTGTTTTAAATGTGCTCTTATAAATAAATAATCTAATCAAACCTAATTGTCACTTTCTAGATATTTGAAAAACTAATTTTATTCTTTAAGTACAGTAGCCTTCCTCCTGCCCACCCAGCCAAATCTGAGTGGTGGCTGTTCTACTCTTATCCTGCCAGTCACCTTATACTCAATTATCCTATCACTGTCCAGAAAACTTTAAAAGTAGCAGCTATCTCATTTCTATTCAGTAGTCAGTCTGATGGTGAGCAACGGTCATCTTTTTGGGCATGCAAGGCAATTGGCATCTTATTTTTGAAAATTATTGTTTCAGTCTCCGGCATATGCCCTGATCCAAAGTTCAGCATTTCTTTTTTGTGTTCAACTTTTGATTGTACTGAAAAAAAGGTTTGCAACCACTGACTCCTTTTTCAGAATACTTTTGACTAACACTTCAGTTATGAATTTTTCCCACTCAAAAGAAATACCAGCTCCAGTAGGTTATCAGAAACACATTTGTATGAAACAGTGGTAAAAGTTGTTTTTTGTCAAGATAATAACTTTCAATTGATCAGATGACTGTCTTCAAGCCATCAAAAAAAAATAACTCAAACTGCATTATGAAAACTGTATTATTATTACATTACAGGTTCCAACATGTTGTAGACCCCATGGGGTATTTTCAAGCTACACTCCCCCACTCTGCTCCTTGATGCATTGTAGCCAGTCTCCCTAATCTGCTATTAATCTACAAAAGTTCTGATTTACATTCTTGAATATCAAAGAAACAGAGACAAGAAAGTATTTGGAGGGTTGAGCTTTGTTCTCACTCCATATAATATCTATTTTTACTTTTCTATTTTGCTGTGGGATGAGTACAAGCAAAATGAATGGAGACGCCTCTTCTTCCTCATTCTGGCCTTTTGCATAATAATTACCCTGACACACTCCTTCCAAGTAAATTCAAGGTTAATTAGAATTTTGTAGGCGTCATAATTATTTGCCCTTTTATGACCTCTTTCAATTACACAAAGCTGATGTTAAAATGCTTCATTATTCAGCATTAGACCTTGGTCTGCTTCACATTAACTTAAGACATCTTTGGCGGCTTTAGTGTTCATGCAGGCAGCTTAATAAGACCAGCGCCACATTACAGTGCAATAAAGGTCTAGTGTGATAAAAGTAAACTTTCAATATTTACCAACCAGTTCAATGTTTTCCATGATAAGTAAACAGTAAAACAAAAAGGTGGAATGGAAAAATAACTGGAGAAGAAAAAAATCATAATAAATGGCTTATATCAACAAGACAGACACAGTTTCCTGAGTAAAGCTAGTAGATAGTTGACACTACTTCCTGCATGGAATATGAAAGTGGGTTCAGAGTGAGCATTTGCATGTAATATCAGACAGAAAAGTGTTGGCAAAGTTTTATGAGGTGCAATGCATTTCCCAGAACTTTACGTGGGATGAATATTTATTTTAAACAAACAGTTATATTAAAGAAAAGGTCTTTTTCAGGGTGGGAACAGCCCTTACAAGAAGAATGCAGTCACAAGGCTACACCAACGAAACACTGTGCCTTGATCTACTTTCCTTTTTTTTCAGCAATGCAATAACCCTTACCTTTTCCTTTTACAGATACAAAGCCCTTCACTAACTCCAGCTGGCTTTAAGATGAAGATGGAGATGAAATATCTGCACAATGTGAGAAAAATAGATTGGGCAAAACCTTAAAAGATGGGCATTTCAACTCTTCAAGCTTGATTCAAACAGAAAAAGCCCAAGTTCATCACTGGGTGAAATTTCAATGAAAACAAAATGTAGTGAACAAATAAACAGTAAACTCAAAAGGGAAAAGTAACTATAGATTTCATCAAGTGTTTTAAGCTGAAACAGAGTATATTTTTTGTTTGGCTCACACTCACAGTGAGGCATTAGGCAGATGTATTGCTTTTGGTGAAAAGGAGCCTCATTAGCGTTTCTTTACACACTTCTGTTGAATAGTTTGTTGGCTGAAAATACTCAGTGTTAGTGTGTCAGAGAGAAGATGTGCAGCATTTTTCATAATGGCATTCAGTCTTGTTTTAATTCTCTCCTTCACTACTACCTCCAGGGGGTTCAGAGTGCATCCCATAACTGACCTCGCCCTTTTAATTAACTTGTTGATTGTATAGGCCTCTCTTGAAGTGATGTTATCAGACCAGCACACCACAGCATGGAAAATTGTACTGACCATCACAGAGTTATAGAAGATTTGAAGTACGTCACTTCCCACATTAAAGGAGCACAGATTTCTAAGGAAAAAGAGCCTGTTCTACCCTGTCTAATATAATTACTCTGTGTTCCGAGAACAGTCCAACCTGTCATTGATGTGGACGCAAAAGTACTTGTAGGAGTGCACCACCTCTACATCCACTCCTTGCATAGTGACCAGACACAGAGACTGTTTGGTGTGGTGAAAGTCAATAACCAGTTCCTTAGTTTTGTTGATGTTAAGATGCAGACTTTTGTCAAGAAACAAAGGTCTCCACCTGTCTCACCCCCTTTATCAATACATCCTATAAGTGAAGAACCATCTGAGAATTTCTGCAAGCTACATGACCTGGTGCTATATTTATAGTTGGAGGTACACAGAGGGAAGAGAAAATGAGATTTGGATGTTTCTTGTGGTGAGCCATTGTTACTCACATCTGTATCAGAAACACAGAAACACAGTCCTTGATTCTCTCAAATGGTCTTCCCGACAGATAGTCCATAATCCAAGGCACCATAGGCTCATCCCCCTGCATATATCTGAGGTTTCCTCCTAACAGGAATGGATGGAAAGTATTGAAGGCACTGGAGAAATTAAAAAAACATAATTCTCACAGTGCTGCCAGCTTTGTCCAGATGAGAATAAGCTTTACACGGAATAATACTGCAGCGGCCTGGTAATAAATGGTCCAGCAGTCAATCTGTTAAAAAGCGAGTGAAGTGGCAGCAGCAGCAGCAGTGTGGGTAAAGTCAACCTACCATTTCCTACATGAGATTCTCAAATCTTTGCCATCATGCTAAAACTTTATAGTTCTATTTGGCAGTATGCATGTCACAATGTTTTAACTTTTTCTTGTTGGGTCATTATGAGCAGATCGTTCCAATTCCAAATATAGCTTATTAGCTGCGATGCACTATTTTGTACAGATAAACATGAACAACCTCTAAAGCCTAAACTGCTGTGTGTATATGTGGTGGATCCATCCAACAGTTAATGCCAGTTGTAAATGTAATCCACTGAAACTAAATATGGATACAATATACTGTATATATGAAAGGGGGTCTTTGAGAAATGTAACAGTCATTGCAGACTGTATGCTTTGAATACTGATGAAGCAGCCCTCATAAGTTTTTCGTAAGATTGACATCCATAGTGTAGCTTAATTGTTAAGTATTTTAGTGTTGTTTTAAATTATTTAGGTCACTATGCTCCCCATGAAGGTTACTAGGGCCTCCTAGTAGGCTGTGCATGAGTTGAGAACCATTGACTTGGATCAAAATTTTTAAGTAATGATAAATGAGCATCAATTGTGTCTAAATAGCTGAGCCATAGTGTTTCAGTGCTACCCAGCACTGTGCCATGCTGCTCTTTATATCATGAAGGATCACTTATTTACGTTTAAGATAAACACACACCATTAACCTGAACTTGTTACAAAAATGTCTTCCACCATCTTTACTGAGTTACTGAAATGTATCTATGTGTAATGGTGGTGCAGTAATTAATGTTCCTGCCTCACAGATATAGGATATTCTATGTCAGGATAAAATAAAGCACCACCACTAATTACTGCAGCAGTGCATCTGTGAAGAAGCCAGAAAACCTTTTAGAAAAAAAAACACTTTTAAAAAGAGAAAGAATCTAGGGTTGTAAACACTTATAATAATGTTAAATAACACTTTTGTTCTCATTGATTTGCAGCACTGACTGCCATCAGTTGAATTTTCAAATAATGGCTTATCTCTGTCTGTGTAGGGGTTTTATCTGCTTTTCCTATCCCATACTAAAAATACTCAAATCAGGTTAATTGGTTATTCTAAAGTGGTCCATATATAGAGCTACAGCAAGACCAGGGTCCCAGGGCTGTAGTTTGAGGGAGGTACCCCAAAACCCACTTTACATTTCTTACACACAACATAAAAACACTGGTTACCTGTAACCGCATTCAGTGTTTTAAGGGTATTGCTTTAAGCACACTATGTCCAAAATATAAATTCTGTTAGCGCAGGTGAGAATCGAATACGGTCTTGAATTCACATTTTAACTTAGTGGTTAAACATGAAGAATCAAAATCAGCATCCTGAACAGCAGTACAACATTGAAATGTACAGTCACAGCTCAGTAACATCAGCAATGAGCACCCAAGTGTGAGCAAGCTTAACGAATATAAATATAAATCAATTTAAAATAGTTACTCTTCAGAAGATAGTAATAATTAATCATTCAGAATCAGAATGAGATGTGTTTTGTGGCTTTTCTGAGACAAAAGTCCTTTGTGTTCTCAGAAATTCCAGGGGCTCTCTGTATGTCACTTTCAATAAACAAGCAGGTAGGGTGAGAACGAGGCTGACAGCCTAGCTGCAGACATTTTTTCATTTCGATTCGTCTTCTTGCTCTTGTTTCACCTTGTACTTTTTTTCTCTCATTGGACTGTTTTTCACTACCCTTGACCCGTGATTCAGTAAGTTACATTGATATTTCACTGACATTTCAAAATTACATTGAACACCACTTAACCGCAAGAAAAAAGTGAGTTATTACACAAAACAAAAAATGGTAACTAAATAAAGAGAAGCACAGAGAATCATGTACAAGTTTTTTATTTGCATGTCAACATTAATATGTTGATGCTGAGGTGGTTTCAGGAGTTATTACATTTGATAGAAGTGGGAGCAAAACATGGTTCCTTAGTGCTAATGTGACTGTAGCAACTCCCAGGCTTTTATTCATATATACTCTTTAAACAGTTACCCATCAAGATCCTTGGCAAGTTGTCTCTGTATATCCTAAAAAGTCAGTAACCTAATATCTGCGGCAATAATGTTTGTAAGTGACTATTTTAAATAACAAAAATAACAGCACAGTTGTAGCTGTGTTTTCCCAAAATTACCAAAGTTCTGCAGGTCTAGTTTACAAAATGGGATTCAGTGAAAGCTTCAGGCATTGAAATGATTCCACAGACAAAATATCCTTGTTTTCAAAGCCGTAGTAAAAATTCAAAGTAAAATAAAAGTAAAAAAAAGAGAAAATTGATATAGCAAAAAAAAAAAAGAAAAGTTCTTGTTTAAGAGAAGTTCTGTTTAAAGTTTATAAATCTTGTTTCATTTCTTTAAGTTTGCTTATACAGTTGAACCATTTGTAAACATTTCTAAACTATTTCTAAACTGTCAGAAAACTGTATGCTTATCTAATTTTCATATTGTAAATGGGTCTTTCAGTCCCTGCTAGCACTTGACCTATTCTAAACAACAACTGACTCTATTAACACACAGAATTGCAGATTATAGCAAGAAAGTTCTATCTCATATTAACTTACAGGGGTTAAAAGACTATACCATATTCTAATGGCTATAAGAAGATTGTATTCTGTTCTACTCAAGCAAACACTAGTATGAGTTTAACTCAGAGCATTAACTTTCTAAGATTGGCTCTTACAACAGTCTTCGGTCAACTATTCAGATTTTTTGAAAAGACAACATTACATAACTGTGTTAACTGGACAACAGAAAAGACAAAGACATGATAGGTATAAATTACAGATCCATCTGCCTTCTCCTTGACACACAGAAAGACTTAGCACTATAAAAACAACAGTGTTTTTATGTTGGATAATGAGAACCCCCAAGTCACTTATAATTCAGACACTTTAGATAGTTATATAGTGTATACTGCTGACTACATACTGCAATAAATCATTCAGTAGCAATTTTTTTTTCCAACGGTCTTACGAGTGACATTTTTTTTGGTGGTGTTTGAAGTTTGGACAGCATACAGGCTTGGGCAGATTTGTGGCTGATGAAATTTAATGTAAGTAAATATAAAGTGTTATACATAGGAATTAAAAACGTTAGGTTTGAATACATAATGGGAGGTTTGAAAGTATACCTTATGAGAAGAATTTTTAAGTCATAGAGGACTCATTACTGTCAACTTCCAGACAGTGTTTTAGAAGTCATTACGAAGGCCAACAGAATGTTAGGTTATATAGAACAATTTGTGGAGTACAAGTCCAAGGAGGTTATGCTCAACCTTTATAATGCACTGGTGAGGCCTAATCTGGAGTACTGTGTACAGTTTTCATCTCCAGGCTATAAAAAGGACATAGCAGCACTAGAAAAGGTCCAGAGAAGAGCAACGAGGCTGATTCCAGGGCTACAGGGGATGAATTATCAATAAAAGACTGAAAGAGCTGAGCAAAAGATGATTAAAAGGAGGCATGATTTAAATGATTAAAATTATAAAGGGAATTAATCAAGTGGATCGAGATTATCACTTTAAAATAAATTCAACAATAGGGTAAATTTACTACAAAAATTCTGAAGTTTTTTTTAACACAGAGAATCATATACACATGGAATAAGTTACCAAGTAGTGTGGCAGGCAGTAGAATTTTAGCTATTAAGGCTAGACTTGATGTTATATTGGAAGAGTTAAGTGCATAGGACTGGCAAGCTTTGCTGGGTTGAATGGCCTGTACTTGTACTTGTCTAGATTCTTCAAATGTTCTAATATCTTGCCTTGTCATATTTTTACATTTTATTTTTATTTATTTTTTCACATTCTTTTGGTTAGAGATTGATCATGTCCTCCTATGCTGTGTTGCTCTGGTCCCTATGAATTCTTCTTTGTAGTGAGACTGGTGAGCACACACATTATCAGCTCCTTAATGAATGCCAGGCTATTTAAAAGCAAAGGTTCATGGAGGATCCTTTGTCTGAACAATCTGTTAAAAATATAGAAAAAAAAAAACCCTTTCGGAAATAAAATGAAAACTTTGTTTTGTTCAGGACTAAGTCTGTGATATAAACACTCTCTTAAACACAATTATTATCTTGCTTTGTTTATGAAGAGTTGCGTCAACATGTGACACTTGCTAGTCTTTTGGTTTTCATTCTGGTTTATGTCTGCCATTCAGAACATATTAAAAATAATTTGTGCAAAACACTTTTGTGGTTATAATTATGGGCAATTACCATAGCAATTTGACAATATGAGTAATGGAGTCTTGTAAAGGTCATTCAACAAGTTAAGTAGTAGTATAACTTTCCCCTATTTAGACCATTTTTTGCACCACAGCTGAACTGGTATATTAAGAAACAGTGGCTACTGTACACCTGAATACTAAAGAGTGAATGAAAACCCAGGAAAACATTTGGGATTTAGACTGTTGTTATACAGAGCGTAGTAAGTAATCATGGTACATTTAACAAAGAGGGATTAAAACAAATGCCTTGTCAGTACATTAGTGACACAAAGATTCAAAGCAAATAGTATTAATTGTCATAAGAAGTGTTCCTTTACTGTATGTTTTCCAGTAGCAGTGTCAACCAATAAACTCTGTCTGTCCCACACTTTTGCTAACTCCCAAAGAATATCTTGGTAATAGCCAATTCATTCTCAAAGTCTAATGATGTTTCTAACTCTTGAAATTCAAATTCAGCTTGTGGGAGGTGACAGGGGCTACAGGTTTTCATTCCTAACGCTTTCTTAATGTATCCATCTCTGGACTGGTTTACCCGCTATGCTCTGCAGTATTAGGGGAATGATAAACACCCACATGTCGTTTGCAATGACATGCTGCCTGCTACTGTGACATGAAAATGATTTACTGTGACTTTTCTAAGAGTACTCAGCATAATGGTTTTATTTCATTAACTATTTTCTCCACCAAACTATCACAGACAAATCATAACTAGTACAGATAATCATGGCTAACAGATATCTTTAGTCCTGGGTTACTCATAAATGTGCAATGAGTAGGTGCAGGATTAATAATAATAAAATAATTATTCACATTTAAATATCACTTTTCTCACTACTGTCACACACGTGCGCATGGGAGCCAGCCACAGGGACCAAAAGAAAGGAATT
This sequence comes from Erpetoichthys calabaricus, assembly GCF_900747795.2. Lineage (NCBI taxonomy): Eukaryota > Metazoa > Chordata > Cladistia > Polypteriformes > Polypteridae > Erpetoichthys > Erpetoichthys calabaricus. The sequence continues at coordinate 100,489,216 of NC_041395.2, forward strand.
CCGTGCACAGCCGGAGGGTGGTGGGGTGCATTCAACCCTCTTATTTAGTCCCCGCAGACCAGACACGGGAAATTTCACCTGAATACGAAGACATCACTTCCACCTCAGCTCTGAAGATGTCACTTCCTGTCCCAGCCCTGAGGACCACATCACTTCCTGTCCCGGCCCCGAGGACCACATCACTTCTGCCAAACTCTCTATAAAAACCCACTCCCTTCCTCTGTTGATCAGTTCTGTTTTGGACTCCCTTCTGTACATTATTGTGCTGAATATTTTGCTTGTTTTGCAGCCAAGGTCAAGTACATGGGTAGCTGCCCGAAACGTTTGTCTTGTGTCAAGGTGTCTTATTCTACACTACTCAAGGTGCTCGCCACACAAGGAGAACCCGGGACACAAACCCATGATCTTCTTACTGTGAGGCAGCAGTGCTACCATTGTGCCACCCTGCATGGCTAATTATCAACAGTAGTATGAAACAAATACCAAATACGAGTATCACTGAAAGTCAGACTCAAACAGGTGACAAGTTACTGACAAGTTAATGTCCATGTCAAACTTCTGATAATCAATTCACATTGTCATCACTATCGTTCAACTAAAGGTTCAGTTTCAGTAGGGTCTACACATGGCTTTAAGACTTCTCGTTTGCCATTGTTTTTTTGGTTGAGGGTTCCTCCCCACCTATGTATATTAATGAGTTACCATTAAGTGGCAGAACGCATAAAAATATTACTAGATGGCAGCACAATACCGTCCTGAAAGTTATTCGGGCTTAACACTGTATCATTACACATCACCCCAAGTCTGACTTGGACTTAACCTTATTTTTATAGAATTCTAAGCTATAATGGTTAAATAAGATGGCTACGTGATTATGCCTTTTTTCTATCACAGACATGCAGTCATGCATACAGGATGTGCCTCCTAGTCACAGCAAAATTACATCAACCAAAATGAAAATAGCTGAAATGAAAATGCCATTAATGAGTCCCCAAAAACTGTAAAAGTAAAAACAGAAATATTTCAATCCTAATCTCTGGCATTCATCCATTGGGTAACATTCTAAATTACTTGAAAGGTAAAATTAAATCAATTAGAACAGCCTGTAAATAAAGTTTGAAGTTAGCAGGTCTGCTTGAAGAACATGCATGCAGGGCTGGTTCAAGCGTACATTGCATCCCCAGGCAGTGTTGGTTGCAAGCGCCCAAAAATGATTCCCCTTTTATGTCTAACTGAAATCAATGAAGGTGGGACCTTGTAGAATGGGTGCTTTTGTGGATGCAAAAAATTAGCATGGGGGTAGATTGGTACACATCTCTGGAACTGGGGCAGGAAACTCAAGGAGGGATTTTGGCACCCCTATACCTATTCAACAAAAACCTGCGGCCGGCCCTGCATGCAGGAATTTACTTCTTGTAACAATAGCACTAATTATTACATTTTTGTGTTTTTCAATATGTAAAAACTATTACTTATATATTTAAAGACAACTACTTATAGTTTTATATATACCTGTCATTAACTTACAGTATGAATGAAATGTACAGTAAGATTAGGATTTTTGAACTGTACTTTCTAGCAGCAGTATGATGCTAAAGACAGAACCATCCCAGTACTGAGCATATCCAATTGGTGGTCCAAGAACAACAAGTTAGACTCCTTACCTGAGTGAAATGGAGTGAGATAGAGAAAGACAATAAGAGATCTAGGCTGAACATCGGTAAGAATAACGCGTTACAGTCAGTGCTGGCAGGGATCTACTGAGCTTCCCTAGTCGTCACTTTACTACAAAATAAAGAGAACCTGGTCAGTAGCTGGTTCTTAAAAATAGAATATATTAAGTGAACAGTTTCTGTTTGTACAACCTTTCTGTCATATAAATTAAGCACTTATTAGCAATTGCTTTTCACTAAAATCCCTTTTGGAAAAATCCATTGGGTTTAATTACATTTCTAAACCATTATCTTCAGTTAATTTAAATTATACAGCAAAAAACATTTTTACTTCATGCATGGTAAGCTAAACCCAGTCAGACACAGGGTATCAGTGCTTCTTACTCTTTATTAAATCTACAGATCTCCTTAAACATGCTAATGCATTCAAAGCCATTGGTAGATGCAGTAGGCCTAGAAAGACTTTATAAAATATGTAAGGACATAAACTGCACATCTCACTTATTTTAATCTAGAGGTTTGTCAAGTTTTATTTGTTCCACATAGAAATATTCTGTCAAATGTGTTATATAAACCTATATTACAGATAATTTTAAATTTCATAAAGTAAGACATTGGTTCAACTATGGTATTCCAGAGATAATAAACATGAAAAATGCACATCCTCCTAAAAAAAACAGAAAGCAAAAATGTAAATTTGATGATAAACTGCTTTGACTTAGAAATCTGCCTATAAATACTAGCACAGTGCAGCACTTGTCATTTCTGTAAATCACTAAAATGTGTCAGAAAAATTTAGGTACTCTTTAAAAAAGACAACTTTCTAATCTTCCACATAATTTGCTGCGATAGTCAGGCAGCCAAGTTCATGTATAGTGTCCTTGGATATATGACAAGCATGATAAGAATCTATCCATCCATTTTCTAAAATTACTTGAGCTTGTCCTGGTGCCACTGAGTCCAATGCAGGATCCAGTCCTGGAGTCTCATTTATAAAACTTTGTACTACATCAACAAAAAATGAGATTTATAAAACTTGGCATGTACACATTTATACTCAATTGACCCTTTATAAATCACAATCATCTTGTAAATGCATGCTTGTGAATGCACCTCAAACTTCACCTAGTCACCACCCAGAAACATCCATATATGGACTATGCTAATCAAACTCATATACATATGCAATCATATCATGCTGCAGAACTTCCCACTTAACACTTTCAGACACTGCCACATGCTGTGTTCTATAACTGTGCAGCATTTTAGCCCTCTTTCGCTATGTTTTGATGTCATTGAAAGGTATAAGGCGCAAGCATCTGAGCGGGTAGCCACTAACACCTGGGACATGTAATGACACAATTGCTGTTACAATGAATAGTACATGTCTATTGATTTGGTTACTCTAAATTGACTTTTTTGAATGACTGTTGATTTGTATGTGTGACTGTGCACTGTAATGGTCTGTTGTCCTGTTCAGGGTATGTTTCTTTCTTGCACTAAGTTCTTCCAGAATAAGTAAAGGACCCTTGAGACTCTTAATTTCATTATGTAGGTTCAGAAATGGATGTAAGAATATTATTACTGTCACACACGTGCGCATGGGAGGCAACTAAAGGGCTTGAGTGACGGCAGTTCTGAGACATGCCGGGAGGTGGCAGAGTGCACTGACTCTTTTTCTCTCTTGCCTGCAGACCATTCCCGGGAGATTCCACCTGGCTCTCGTGACATCATTTCCGGGACCAAGCCAATGGAAGGAGACCTTACTGGCTCCGGCCCCTCTGACGTCACGTCCGGGCTCGAACCAATGGAGAACGAACATGACCCTGATCCTTATGACCTTACTTCCTGTCTTCCCCTTTAAAACCCTGCCCTTTTTCCTAATTCCTCAGTCTTGTCTTGGACTCAATTGTATGCACATCAGTGCTGTTTATTTCATAAAAACAACTTTGCAGCCAGGAAACCAGATTATACGGGTGGCTGCCCCAAACCTTTATCTGAGTATGTCTCATTTGTGTGACATTACATTCATTTCTTTCATTAGTTTTGTAAGCATTATCATTTAGATACTGAAATGAAAGGAACTACATTTGATTGACACATGGTAATCTGGTATTGAAATCCCACCAACTAGGAGTTAGGCAGCATAAAACAATCAGAAGGAATATATATGATGTTGGCTGTTTTAATAATATAAAAAGAGAATGTGCTTCATCTACAATTTGAATGGGTGAGAAAGCTTAATGGGTCAGAGAATGGGCTGAAGAACATTTTATCAGAAGTGTAAGGGTTTCCAAAAAGTGAAATGGCTCCATACACACAGTATGAATTTTGTTAGAGTAGTTATTGACTAAATGGTATAGTTTAAGGATAAGTTTGGTATTTTTCAATTTAAAGTTATTTCTTCACAAAGTTAAACATTTTCTATAAATTTTAAAATATCATAGCCTCACTGGTGCTTCACAATGGAGGCTAATGGGGCATCAAAATAAAAGTTTAAAAACTTGTTAATTAAATCCAAGACAGTTGTTGAGTATTGATAAATGTCTTGCAATTACACGCATTGCAAAATAGTTTACACATGTCATTTCTGAGCAAACAAGTGCCAATAATATGAGGTTAAGCCATTTTAAAAGAAGATCAGCTGTGCACGGCATCTCCGTGGTGTTTGTCTTCAATAATCTTTCATCCCGGGGTGTGGTTTCCTCTCAAAAGACCAAATCACAGTAAAACTTTTTGTGTCACAATTTTGCTTTTGCTTTGATTTACTTCTGTATTTATGTGAGAACATAACATCCTTATCACGAGAAAAATAGTACCAGGAATATGAGATAAAATGATTATTTCTAGATTCCTTTTGTTGTCACAAACATGTGGAGCAAAGAAGGAGTGTTATATGTGTTCATCTGTAAGATTTTAGGCTTTTATTTTCCTGTGGTGCCCCATTAGGTTTTAAAGCACCAGTGAGGACAATATACTTAACAAGAACACTTAACATAGTTTTGTTTGGCAAATGCATACATACTATGTTTGTTAAGAATTAACTTCTACTTGAAAAATATCAAACTTAATCCTTTAGGTTTTTACAATTTGTGTGGCCAGAGATCTTCATTCTGAAAAGATTACTCAGCCAGTATAGTTGAGCCATAATGCCATATTTATTTGGCACCAATATTTACAACCATTTGCAGTATTTACTTAAGCCAGTGTTTACAGTAAGATAGTTGCATTAATAAAAACTGCTCATAATGTATAAGTGATTGATCAAATAATTAAAGTGATCTGAAGTTCATGCTTCTTCTAAGGACAAACACAAGACTGATAATTTGCACAGTCTATTTACAATATAGATTGTTATAAAATAAATGTTTTTCTTTTACTATTGATCTGCTGCTGTTGTCACAAATAATGGCACTGACTAATTTCAACTGGCTTTTGGATAAATTATGAACTTGGGAAGGGGAAACAGCATGTGAAGACTACATTATGTCTGCAATACTTAGACACTCTAAAACTACAAATCACCTGGTAAAACTGTACTGCAAGTACCAGAGCAGCTCCACTACACACTGCACAGGAGCGATTGGTCCACAGAAAGAAATAGAATGAGCAGGAGCAAGATTAAAAGTTAGCCAGAAAGGATTCAGAAGTGGTCTGCCATTCATTTCAATAGGGAATGTTCAATTGAAATAAGACAGATGAACTGGTGTTTTGCATATTACAGAGAGCTGACTGAAAAATGAAATAACTGCCATTCTTTTAATGCTGAATTAATTATTTTAATGCTGACCCAGTGTGGTGTGAAGAAAGAATTGTCTACAACTTAAAGTTGGCAAAACAAAGGAACTGACTATTGACTTTCATGCACTTAAGAGCCTCTATTCCCAGTCACTATTCAGGGAGTGTATGTGGAGGTGGTACGCTGGTACAGATTTGACCACATCAGTGACCACCTGGACTAGATTCGTAACACAGAGGAAAGGCAGAGCAGACTTGTTTATCTCGTTGGAAGCTACATTCCTTCAATATGGGTAATATCACCCTTTACATATTCTACAGCTCTCTAATGTTCAGTACAATTTTCTATGCTGTAGCGAGTTGTGCTGGCAATACCACATCAGGAAGATGAAGTTAGATGCAGTGAATCGGGTTCTAGAACCTCATTCTATATGGTTGCTTCACTTAGATTCACTGCACATCCACAGAGCATTCAATGTCACACAGCCCTGAATCTAATAAGTTGATAACAAAGCAAAACTTAGTGATGGTCTGGTGGCCTTACAGCTGCACAGATGAGGGTTTGAAGCTCAGCCCACTCTGTCTATAAGCAGTATTCACACTCTCTTCATGCTTATATTAATTTTCTTTAGGTGAAACAACATTCTAAATCATTGCAACAATTATCATTTTAGGTTAATTTTATGACTCACCATTTATTCAGTTTATAAACATTCTACACCTTTATCTCAGTGTTTAACAAAATTTTCTAGTATTTGGTACACTGTTATCCCTATGGGAAAACTGTCTTTTCACATGACCTTTGGGGGTCAAAGTGCAGGGTCAGCCATTGTACTGTGCCAGGTCAATGGCCTTTCTCAATGGCCCAATGAAGTAGGATTACTTCTGGCAGTAACGTGGCTTGAACCGCCAACCTTCCAGATCAGAATAGATCCTGTAGCTCACCACTCCACCTAATAGAGTAATAGGGTGGAAGTAGAAAGTCAAAATTGTGGTCTCATGGATTGAGTACCACAAACAAAAATAAACTATGAACCACATGACTGGAAATTATTGTAGAAGTTTACCATTCCAGGAATACTACTAAAGGAAGAGGTAATAGTAATTTAAAGGAGAAATAGCAAACAATTTTTAAGTGTATGAAAAACTCTATTCAGCTGTTACAAAAATGAATCAGAGATTTTGTATAATCTATCTTTAAAATATTAGTTTGATGCAAAGATGTGCATGCAACAAAAGAGTAGAAGATATTGAGAAGCTATCATCAATTGAATGATGTTGTCACAGACAGACAGACAGACAGACAGACAGACAGACAGACAGACAGATAGATACTTTATTCATCCCAGATAGATACTTTATTCATCCCTTCAGGGAAATACCCTGTCCTGGGTATGTTAAACTGTATCTGCCCTGCAAACGGTTCTCCAACTTGCAACATAAACTTGGGGGATGTTGGTAGGATTATAACTCCAGCCACTGTAAAAAAAAAATTCACACAGCTCTGAGACGACAGACAGGACTCCTTCTGCTCTCCGCGGGAGTAGCTCTGCTGCAGCTGCCCATAGGAAGTCTACTTGCATTATGAAGGGGATGAGAAAAAGCCCTTGGGAGCCTCATCCCTGAAAGAGTCAAAACCCACAGATAGCCAATGGGATCAGGCCTGTTGGGGTTTGGAAATGGTGTGGTGCTGTGTAGATTCGTGAAATGTCTTGTGTTGACAACAGTTATAGAATCTCACAGCAGTAGGAACAAATGATTTTCTAAAGCATTCTGTTCTACAGTGCAATGAGAGAAGACGACTACTGAGTTTACTTCTCTGATGTACCAAAATGTTGTGGAGAAGGTAACTACTATTGTCAGCGGTGGCCTGTACCTTTTTCCCCATACAGCTTTCCTCCACCATTGCCACTGAGTCCACAGTTCTACCTAGTACTGAATCAGCCTTCTTCACCAGCTTGCCCAGCCTCTTCGTGTTCTTTTCTGTCGTACTGCCTCCCCAACATGTGGCAGCAAAGAAGAGGACACTGGCAACAACTGTCTGATAGAACAAAGACAACATTTCACTACATATGCTGAATAATCCGAGTCTTCCAAGGAAAAACAGCCTTCTCTGCACCTTCCTGTGTTCACTGATCAGTCCAGTCTTTCATCAAGGTGGACACATAGATATTTATAAGTCTGCACTATCTCAATGTCCTCCCTTTGGATGTTAATAGTCTGAAAGGGGAGCATAGACCTGCGGAAATCCACAATCATCTCCTTGGTCTTCAATGTGTTCAGCAACTGGCAGTTCTTATTGCTCCAGTCACTGAAAGCACCAATCAGATCCCCATGTCCCCCTTCCTTCTCATTCCTTATACATGCTACAACAGCTGTATCATCAGAGTACCGGTAGTTCTGAATTTGGCAAATGTCAGACTTATATCTAAAGTCTGTTGTGTATAATGTGAACAGGAATGGAGCCAGAACAGTCCCTTGTAGTGCTCCAGTGTTGCACACTACTGTCCCAGAGACACAGTTCCCCAGTTTGACAAATGACACTCGTCCATTCAGGTAGTTATGAATCCAGGTGGTGAAGGTAGAATCCATATCCATCCTCTCCAGTTTATATTTAAGAATGGAGGGTTGGATGGTGTTGAGTGCACTCAAAAAAAAGTTTAAACAAATAATAAAAAAAAAAAAACCATGATCCTCATATAACCACCCAGTTCTTCCAAAAAGGAGTGGGTCTGGTATAGCATGTAAAAGACTGCATCCTCAACAGCAATGTGCTCTTGGTGTGCAAACTGTAGGGGGTCCAGCGCATGCTGGACTTGTGGTCTGAGGGAACACATAAACAGCTGCTCCGGGGGCTTCATGATGTGTGATGTGAGGGCCAATGGTCTGTAGTCATTTATTTCAGTCAGTCGCCCAATTTTGGGAACCGGCACAAGAAATGATGTTTTCCACAGAGCTAGGACTCTCCGACCTTGAAGACTCAGGTTGAGTAATATCTGTAGAGGCTCAGAAAGTTGATCTGCACACTCCTTCAGTAGTCTGGGACACACACCATCTTGACCAGCAGCCTTTCCAGGGCATAGCCTCCTCAGCTTCATCCTCACCTCATCTTTTGTAAGAAGCAAAGGAGTGGGACCCAGTGCGGCAGGTATTGCAACAGTGATGTCAGGGGTGCAGCAAAACTGAGGAGCAAAATTTGCATCTGCAATGGTTGGACAGGGAACAGGTGACCCATTCTGTGATACCAAGTCGGCGCTGGACACCATGTCAAACGTGTTGTAAAACAGGTTAAACTCATTGGCCTTGTCCTCTTTATCTGCTGTTGCCTGCATCTTTATAGTCAGTCATGTTAAAGGCTTTTTGACTTTTTCCTATCATAGTGGCTTGTTCCTCTTAGCATTATACTATAATACAGAATAAACTTAAAAATGTGAAAGTATGGCACTGACAAAGCGCTATTTTTTGTATAGGCATTTAATGCTTTTACAGTATCAATGCTCCTTTCTGTGAAAGTGTGTCTCTGTGTATTCAATGAATAATGTTTTTCAAGCACTAATTAGTTCAGAGGTCTGCAATATTTTTATCAATATTTTATGAAACATGTCCTGTGCTTGTACACTGACACCATTGTTTGCACAATTGATCCAGTACAGAGTCTGATTAATAGTGTGAAGATGTACCTTCAAAATCTAAAGTTTATAGGACTAGTGTTGTCTTCTTAGTAAGATAGTTCTCGTTGGCCATTGACGTAACTGATGATGAGTACACAGGCTCCCATTGTGCACACACTTGGTCATAAGCAATCTTTTGTGGTATTGTGGTGAACTGAAGACACAAAAATGGCAAAAAAGGGTTTGAGACCTCCAAAATGAGGAACCTACCCTGGCCAGACCAGCTTGGCACTAACAACTATCCACTAACTTCCAACCTAGTAAGCCCAAAATGTTAAAAAAAAGACTAAACCAGTCCAAGAGTATATAAAATTCTTCACTAGGAAGTGAATCGATGAAAACATGGACTAGTAGAGACTAGTCCCATAAGGAATATTTATAAAGGAAAATATTTATTGCAAAAAAAGGAAAATGTGAGAAGGATTTTCCTACAAAGGCAATTCAAGGTAAACAAGTCCTAATTTGAAAATCCCAACTTCTAAAACAATTCTAAAAACAAAGGAAACACCACAGAGTGGTGGCTCTGAGGCTAGGGATCTGCACTGGCAATCAGAAGGTTAATGGTTCGAATCCCGTAAATGCCAAAAGAGACACTGCACTGTTGGGCCCTTGACCAAGGCCCTTAACCTGCAATTGCTGAATGCTTTGAGTAGTGAGAAAAGCACTATATAAATGCAAAGAATTATTATTATTAATACTGACAAACCTCCTACAAACAACTCACAATGATTCACTGGCTGGGTCTCTCGTTCAAACCTCCAGATAAGGGTATAGGGAGGACCCAGCAGCTGTAACATCAGGATGGCCCTGTCTCCTGAGGCCCCATTCTCAAAGTGCAAGGAATGGAATCACACTTAAAGACACAGTACATAATTAAAAACATAACAGATAATACATCAAAATATGAAAACTAGTAATTCAAATACAAAAATAAAACAAAAAATCACATTCATAACAGGTATAAACAAAAGACATTCTTATTTCAGAGGTCTAGAAATTCACTGTATTTGCAATGATTGGCTAAGCAATGAAGAGTTTTGCAGAATTTTTTTTCTCATAAACTTAACTGCCAGCTTCTAATGATCATATGGCTATAAACATTCTATCGTGTGGCTGTTTATGACTCATCGTGCCTTTCTGAATCAGCTTTCCTTTCTTAAGAGACTCCATAACAGATGCCATATGCTACAATTTAGATATGAACTTAAAGAAAACACCTCCAGGATTTTTAAACAGATCCTCTGATATGTGACCTGGCATTCTCTTACATTGTGGCTGATTACAAGTTTTTTTTTTTTCCTCTGTTACACTTGTTAAATTTTTAACCTTGGAAAATACAAATCAGTGACACAAACCCTGCTAATAAGTTTGAATTTTATATGAAGGATACATGTCTGAGTATATACTGATCAGATCACATGAATTAGTTATAAATTATAACTAATTATAAATTATAACAGTTTGCTATTTCTTCTAGAAACCAAGCTTCTGAAACTTTTTTAAGAAAAAAATTCCAAAAGATAAACTTTTTTCCATGTTTAATATTTGCTAAATAACTTGAGCCTCCATACACCATGTCTGTACTTAAGACAATGTGAACCATAGAATCCTGCATTGATTCCAGGAAAGTACTTTTCCCATAATGATGTTATCGTTTTTCGCAAAGGGCCATTTCACATCATTAAGTGGAATGTTTGGAGAAAAAACGTTTAAGCACTGCTCGCCAGCCAGAATGAAGAACCACATTAAAAAGCAAACTAACTCCATTCTCACCAGCCTGCCTCCTGATTTCCTTATTTATACTAAGCCTTTTGCATTTCAGCCTGGGGTTGTCAAACATCTGTGACTTGCAAGTATAAAATACTCAATGGAAAAGCAACAAAAGCTGTTACTTGTTTCAAAAAGCTGTTTACCAATATCAAACTAAAACAGCTCATTCAACCATTTATTATGTAATCCAGTTTATTCTGATAGTTAGTCTTAAGCAACCAGAGACAGCATTGAGGGCCAAGAAATGGCCCTGAATGAGGAGGTGGTCCATCTCAGAACACACTCATCCTCATACCAGACCACACTTGGCCAATGGCCAGTCAGGTTAACCTACCATCTTTGGAATGTAGAGGGACACATGGAGAATGTTTAAATCGCACATACAGTGTCTGGCTTAGAGATGTTTAAATACAACTCAAGAGTAGTGAGGAGGCAATTCTAACAACAAGACAACCTTAAAGAGCACTACTATAGATATGTAATTTGATTATCAAATTCAGTCATAATTTCCATAAAGTAAGGGCATGGTTGACTCTCAACAACATGCCTGTAGCTTTTGCATAACATTGTAATCAACTGACATTTAGTAGCATGGGTGACACAGTGGCACAGTAATTATTGCCTTTGCCTTACAAGTACAGGACACTGGGTTTGAATTCTGCCCCATCCACTGGCTGCACTGATTTGTCCATCTTCACAGAGTTTGCATGATTAACTGCCACATCCTGAGAAAGTGGGAATAGGATTGCTAGGTGAAAGATACCAGTGTATTTTTTGCTTTTTGCATCTGTCTACTTGTGAGTTTTTTGTGCATTGGTGAGTATCAGATCAACAACATTATATGGACTTCACAATATATCTCACTGAAACAAAATTCTGCACCATTCATAATGGATCTACAGATAAATCTAGAATTTTAATATTGATCATTTTTGCATCTTACAAAAAGACATCACCAAGAAATTGATGTTTAAGGCAAGCATTAAATATAACTAGTTTTCTTACCCTCCTCCAGGTGTTTTAACCGAATAGTACTGAAGAACTCATTTTACACAGTTGTGAGATACAGAGTAACTAAAACTCAAGTAAAACTTTTTTTCCCACACTCAACTGCACTGAGTACTTGATCTAAGTAGTTTTTTACTGCTGGTAGAATGCTAGTTAGTGAGGTAGCAATTTTTAATTATATTTTTTGTTATGTATAACTCTTTACTAAATGTTACCTCACAAATATCCATATTCCGTTTGTGTAGTATGAACCATTTTTTGATAGGTTAGGTGAAATGAATGAATACAAAAATTTATTAATAATCCCCAGAGAAAGCTAAATTTGTAAGTGAAGATGCTATGTATCAATAATCCTGTAGTAAATATGAAAAAAAAACACTCTAAAGTAGTTTTATTGCAAAGTATACACAATTATATTTTTTTATCCTTGACAACAGAAGCACCCCTGCATTACATTTATTACTGAGACTGATGGTGCGAACTACCAGCAGGATTAGAACATGAAACATTGAGGTTTCCAAGCCATCTCCTAAATAACAAGACTAAATTGCCAGTCATACACTTTTGGACAGAGATGAGAGAGTCCAAACCTACAACATGATATGAAAAACAAAATAAGTATAAGGCTGCTCTTGTTCTTCAAACTCAACCAAACTCCTAAAGAGCCTACTAATTGTAATTCATTTGAAGCCTTTTCCAGACACATTAATTCATTGTATTTCTTCTTTTCTAATACTAACAGGATCTGAGGTCACTAATATCCTGAGAAGCAAAAATAAGTGCAGAAAGTAGGGTTTGTTCTGCACTGAATGAGGCATATCGTGCACCAAATATTATCAACACTTAGAATATTGCTGTGATTTATTTTCGAATGGTTAAACAGACTGTCAGACATGGAAACTTTGTAGGGCTTAGGCTGAGGAAATGAAGGATAAAAGGAGAAAACAGCAAAGTCATTAGGGTGCCTTCTGATTCTGTTCTCAGAAACCCATGAAGACATTTGATGTCACTTCCAGTCCTACTTCTTCCAGGACAAACAAATATAAAGAAAACTGCCCCAGGAAATGAGGGTTCATCCATTGAATCTCTCAGTACTTTAAAGTACCATTTAGACCATTTTATAATTCACATTACTTTCACTTTATTATCTTTTTGCAACAAGGTGAATTAAGTAGGGTTTTTCCCAACTGGGATCCAGACCTCTTTGATGCTTCTTTTACTACAGGATTTTGCTAATTTACATCATGTCGTGTAAATACACACATAGGTTTATTTTTCATTTAAGCACACTCATAACAGTAATGGGAATATGAGATGTCACGTGAGATGTTGAATGAGGGTTTTTTGAAATGGAAACATATAAAAGTAAAATCACATTGCAATATGTTGTCACACACATGCGAGTTGGAGGCAGTCAAAGATCCTAAAGGTGAGTGAAATATCACGAGACAGAGGGTCATCACGTGGTGCTTACCTGAATCTCTTTTCGCCTACAGAAAACCTGACGAAAACTAAGAAGCTCCACTTCCAGGATCAAAATGGCCAAAACGATGTCACTTCCGGTTCGGCACGATGACATCACTTCCGGCCCCACAATCCACTGCTTCCTGTCTCCAATCATCACTTCCTGCCAACCATTTCCTGTCCCATCATTACCTCTGCTATTTAAATGCCATTTTGTTCACAGTAAAACATTCAATGTACTGAAAAGTCATCTGAATCAGTGTCGTTATTATTGTCTGGACGACAATATATGGGGACAGTCCCCAAACATTTTTTCTGTTTGTAGAAGTCTTTTTTTTGCGCAAGATCATTCATTACAATGTATAACACAATTAAATCCAAAAATAACAGTACAACATTCCTCAGTGTGATGCAATAAATAATAATAAACTGTAAACACAACAAAACAAAACACAAACAGAATGAGAATTTAATATAATTGTCCACTAAACTGACAACACACACATACCAAAACACAGATCAGCAATTGTTGTGATACTTCATGCTAAGCAAGGAGCTCTGAGTTGTTTACAAAGCCGGTCTGTTAATGAACGCCGCCTTCTGGGTGTCATATATGTCACTGAATGGGGCAGGACTTTGTCATATCTAATTCCTTCACCGTATTAGTCGAGCAACAACCTGTAAAACTCTGTTCACACAAAACACTTAACAACCCTTCACTACCTAGTCTAGAGTGCTATGTGAACAAAAATACATTATAAGTTTCTCATGTATATTCAAACATCAAAAGAAAAAAAAAACAGAACAGAGAATACATTAGAACAAAATTATAGATTATTTCCAAATTCTCAAAAAGCTTTGAACTAGAACATTTTATTTTTTCTAATGTAAAATAATATATGGAATTACCTACCCATGGTGTTATGGAGGATAGGTTAGGATTTTTAATGTAGAGTCTGATAAGTTAAGTACTGGATATCATAATAGATTTATTCTTAACCCAGTTGCTGTTACCCTAAAAATGTCCACAAAATGTTTTTACCATGGGGCAATCCAAAAGCATGATATATTGAGGTCAGTGTGTGAGGACATCATTCACAGTTAGGATCATGTCCCTAATAAATGTAAAATCATTTTAAATTTGAAAGAGGCACAATTTTATGATGAATTATACCATGATTTGCACTGACTTAATGAGATTATATGTTACATACTGTCAGTCAGTCATTTTCTAACCTGCTAGAAAAACAAAATGGTACTGCAATAATTAAAATAAAATAAAATAAATCTAAATTAAGCTTAAATAAAAATATTTCTTAAAAACGAAAATAAATATAGTTTTTTGTGTCAAAGACATAATAAAATTATCATACATTAAATAAAATTTTATAATGGGCACAGAGCACAGAGAAGTATTATTTATTCAGTTCCTTCCATTTGTTGTGGGCATGTTGGAGAAACCTGAGGATTTTTGTGAGCTGATATGAAAGTTGAAAGGACTGGAGAATGTACTTGTCAGAAGAAAAGTATGAGCAACATTAATGTCTTAGATCACAGGTGTCGAACTCCAGGCCTGGAAGGCTGCAGTGGCTGCAGGTTTTTATTCTAACCTTTTTCCTATTAGTGACCAGGTTTCAATGCTAATTAACTTCTTTCCTTTCATTTTAATTGGCCTGTTTTTACAAATTCAGTCCTCTGAATTGATTCATTTCTTCATTAAATGACAGCCAAACAGAAATGAGATGTGAAACGAGCTGACAGATGACCAGCTAAATTGGGTCTTCAAACTCCAACCAATTTCACTCCAACCAGTTTCCTAATGAGAAGTCAATTATTGCTGTTAATTAAACCCGTTTTTTAATTGCACAGCTTATTGCACTCTCATTCTGCCATAGCAGACATTTCCAAAGTTTCCGTGTTTTTTCTAAAAACATCGTCAAAAAGTTTTGATGACATGTGAGATCAACCTTACTGAGACCTTCACCTTTCTTTCTTCTTCTTCTTCTTCTTTCGGCTGCTCCCATTAGGGGTTGCCACAGCGGATCAATTTCTTCCATATCTTTCTGTCCTCTGCATCTTGCTCTGTTACACCCATCACCTACATGTCCTCTTCTCACCACATCCATAAACCTTCGCTTAGGCCTTCCTCTTTTCCTCTTCCCTGGCAGCTCTATCCTTAGCATCCTTCTCCCAATATACCCAGCATCTCTCCTCTGCACATGTCCAAACCAACGCAATCTCGCCTCTCTGACTTTGTCTCCCAACTGTCCAACTTGAGCTGACCCTCTAATGTACTCATTTCTAATTCTATCCATCCTTGTCACACCCAGTGCAAATCTTAGCATCTTTAACTCTGCTACCTCCAGCTCTGTCTCCTGCTTTCTGGTCAGTGCCACCGTCTCCAACCCATATAACATAGCTGGTCTCACTACCATCCTGTAGACCTTCCCTTTCACTCTTGCTGATACTGTACCTGTCTGTCACAAATTACTCCTGACACTCTTCTCCACCCATTCCTGCACTCTCTTTTTCACCTCTCTTCCACAATCCCCATTGCTCTGTACTGTTGATCCCAAGTATTTAAACTCATCCACCTTCACCAACACTATTCCTGCATCCTGACCATTCCACTGACCTCCCTCTCATTTACACACGTCTTCTGTCTTGTTCCTACTGACCTTCACTCCTCTCCTCTCTAGAGCATATCTCCACCTCTCCAGGGTCTCCTCAACCTGCTCCCTACTATCGCTACAGATTACAATGTCATCAGCAAACATCATAGTCCACGGGGACTCCTGTCTAATCTCGTCTGTCAACAAGTCCATCACAATTGCAAATAAGAAAGGGCTCAGAGCTGATCCCTGATGTAATCCCACCTCCAACTTGAATGCATCCGTCCCTCCTACTGCAGACCTCACTACTGTCACACTTCCCTCGTACATATCCTGTACAACTCTTACGTACTTCTCTGCCACTCCCGACTTCCTCATACAATACCACAGTTCCTCTCGAGATACCCTGTCATATGCTTTCTCCAGGTCGACAAAGACGCAATGCAACTCCTTCTGGCCTTCTCTATACTTCTCCATCAACATCCTCAAAGCAAACATTGCATCTGTGGTGCTCTTTCTTGGCATTAAACCATACTGCTGCTCAGTAATCATAATCACTTTTTAACCTAGCTTCCACTACTCTTTCCCATAACTTCATGCTGTGGCTCATCAATTTTATTCCACTGTAGTTACTGCAGTTCTGCACATCCCCCTTATTCTTAAATATCGGCACCAGTACACTTCTTCTCCACTCCTCAGGCATTGTCTCACTTGCCAAGATTCCATTAAACAATCTGGTTAAAAACTCCACTGCCATCTGTCCTAAACACCTCCATGCTTCCATAGGTATGTCATCTGGACCAACAGCCTTTCCATTTTTCATCCTCTTCATTGCTGTCCTTACTTCCTCCTTGCTAATCTGTTGCACTTCTGTGGGATATTGATGTACTCAGTCAGGAGGTAGAGGTCGCTGTGAGGAAAGGGGTGGAGGAGGAAAGGAAGAGGTAAAGAGGAGGAGTGAATAAAGTTAAGGAAGAACTGACTAGATTGCATGGTCCATTTATTTCAGCAATACAGTATATACAGTAACAACTTCCTTCACTATCTCCACAGCATCCAACCTCTTGTCTCTCTTGTTCTCTTTATTCATCAGCCTCTCAAAGTACTCTTTCCATCTGCTCAACACACTCTCCTCGCTTGTGAGTATGTTTCCATCCTTATCCTTTATCACCCTAACCTGCTGGACATCTTTCCCAGCTCGGTCCCTCTGTCTAGCCAATCGGTACAGGTCCTTTTCTCCCTCCTTAGTGTCCAATCTATCATACAACTCATCATACGCTTTTCTTTAGCCTTCGCCACCTCTCTCTTCACCTTGCGCCTTATCTCTTTGTACTCTTGCCTACTTTCTGCATCTCTTTGACTATACCACTTCTTCTTTGCCATCCTATTCCTCTGTATACTCTCCTGAATTTCCTCATTCCACCACCAGGTTTCTTTTTCCTCCTTCATCTTTCCAGATGTCACGCCAACCACCCTTCTTGCTGTCACCCTTACTCCATCTGCTGTAGTTTCCCAGCTGTCTGGTAACTCTTCACTGCCACCCAGTGCCTGTCTCACCTCCTCCCTAAACTCAACATTGCAGTTTTCCTTTTTCAACTTCCACCATTTGTTTGCCCTCACTCTCTTCCCCTTCTTGATCTCCAACGTCATCCTATAGACCACCATCTTATGCTGCTTAACTACACTTTCCCCTGCCACCAGCTTTGCAGTCTTCAATCTCCTTCAGATCAACTCTTCTGCATAGGACGTAATCTACCTGTGTGCATCTTCCTCCACTCTTGTACATAACCCTATGTTCCTCCCTCTTCTTTAAATACGTATTCGCCACAGCCATGTCCATCCCTTTAGCCAAATCCACTATCCTCTGACTTTCTTCATTCCTCTCCTTGACACCATACTTACCCATCATCTCCTCATCTCCACTGTTCCCTTCACCAACATGTCCATTGAAATCCGCTCCAATCACCAATTTCTGTCCCTTGGGTACACTGTTCATCACTTCATCCAACTTACTCCAAAAATTTTCTTTCTCCTCCATCACACACCCAACTTGCAGGGCATATGCACTAACAACATTCATCATCCCACCTCCAATTTCCAGCTTCATAATCATTACTCTGCCTGACACTCTTTTCACCTCCAAAACACTCTTGACATACTGTTCTTTCAGAATAACTCCTACCCCATTTCTCCTCCCATCCACACCATGATAGAACAATTTGAATCCACCTCCAATCCACCTGGCCTTACTCCCCTTCCATTTAGTCTCTTGTACGCATAATATATCAGCCTTCCTTCTCTCCATCATATCTGCTAACTCTCTCCCCTTACCAGTCATACTACCAACATTCAAAGTTCCTACCCTCAGTTCCACTCTCTTTACTTTCCTCCTCTCCTCCTGCCTCCGGATACGTCTCCCCCCTCTTCTTCTCCTTCTTCTTCTTTGGCCAACAGTAGCCCAATTTCCGGCAGCACCTGGGGATCGACCAATCCAGTATGGAAATTTGTATTGGTGTCTGCATATTGATTTGGCAAAATTTTACGCCGGATGCCCTTCCTGACGTAACCCTCCCCATTTATCCAGGCTTGGGACCGGCACGAAAAAACACACTGGTTTGTGCATCCCCTGTGGCTGGGTTAGACCTTCACCTTTCTTTATTTTCTGATATTGTGTGATGGGCACAGGTGAGCTGGTCATGTGGCAGCTTGTTTATGTCTCATTATTGTTTGGCTGCTAATTAAGGTAAAAGAAACAACTAAGGGTCCTGAGTCAAGTTAATTAAAACTAAGGCAAAAGAAGTTAATTAGCAGCAAAAACTGGTCACTAATTAGGAAGATGGTTGGAATGAAAACCTGCAACCCTCCAGGACTGGAGTTTGAGACCCCAATCTTAGATGGAAAGACAAAAGAGATTCAGGAATTTTAGAATAAAGCAATCATCAAAACTGAAGTGCAACCTAACAATAACCTCTTGAAAGCTAACCAATGCTAGGGTTAGGCTTAGGGTTAGGGTTAGAATTAGAATGCTAGAATATTTTTTAGCAGAGATTCATCTACTGAGGGATAATGAACAGGTTGATCATCAACATATTTACACTGAAAGGTTACTAATGTCACTGATGACAGCAAACATAGTCACATGGTATTGTTAGAACGCAAGGAAAACAGTGGTGAGCAAAAAAAGAGAATAGTACAATCTAAATGTTTTCAAAATACCAAGCCAATGGTAAATATGAATTCTGTTTAATAAAAAACCTAGAGGGAACAAGAAAGTTTCACACAATTAACCTATTAGTACCAAAAAAATGAAGAATAATATCACAACACCCTTATAAGCTCCAGCTGTTTCCAAAGACAGATATTTTAGATTTCTATAGTGAATGCTAAAAGCACTGCTGATAGTGAACAGCCCTGAGCAGTCCAGTATTCAGATATGAAATAATTAGACTTTATTCTGTTTACTTGAACAGAGGCTAGAATTCAGCATGTCATGTGCGCAAGCTTTAAGAGTGTCTCACTGGTGCTGGACTAAGGACAGACAGGGAAAGACTGCCACTAATCACATGCCTGTTTAATCATGAACTTCTACTTTTTTAATTCTTCTTAAGGACAAATGAAATGAAGCCATTTAGTCTATCAAGCTTGTTTGGTTAGCTAATAGGTAAGTTGATCTAATATCTCATCATGGTATTTTTCACAAGTTGTCAAGATTTTTTCTTCATGTACAAGATGTGTTAAATTATTCCAGATTCTATACCTCTTTGCATGGCAAAGTGCTTCCTGGCTTTTGTCTTAAAACATGATTCTCTTCTAAATTTCCACTGGTGAAAGAATTCTGCTGGATCATCTTTATCAACGACTTTGAGAAATTTGGTCCATATTAAGTCATCTCCTTGCACCCTTCTCTACCCAAAACTAATGAGTTTTAATTCTCTGAGCCTGTCAGAGTAAAGTGTAATTAGTAGACTTGTTATACTGCACCTACATTTCCGATGCTTCACAAGGTATTTCCAGTATAGCAAATCACATTTGAAAAGCAGTAGCAGGACTGAACACTCTGCCTGATCAATCTTGGATTCCTCACTCTCCTTATCTGCTATGGTAAAACTGTCTGTCTACATTGAATCTGTTTTCCAATTTTTTTCATTATACAAAATTTCTTTGAAAGCACCTCAACATTTTCTGATTTCTTTACTGTCTTTTTTTGCAGTAAATATTAAAGAACTTAAAATGCTATGTATATAAGATGATAATAAAATGTTTAATCGTGAAGTCAAATGTTAAATTGCATTTCTACTGACATATTTAAACTTGCAGCACTCTTAAATTAACATGTCATAGTACCTGAGAAATTAGCAATTTTAATAAGAACATAATATTGCTAAAGCATTACACACTTAATTTGGCAATGAAGACAAACACTTTTTAAGACAAATAGTTTGTTTATAGTTATGTGCCAGAATTTATTGACCTGATTTAATATTTAATTAAGAGGTTCCAAGTTTTATAGAAATATTTACCAACTAAGCAATAAGTTGTCTTATGCCTTGCTATTAAAGTGCATGTGTTTTTATGGCTATTGATTATAATTTTATGGCATCCTATTGCTCACTTTAGTGGTTTAAGTAAGGAAAAAATATGTGATAATTTTTAAAGAAACTAATTAATTGAATTTGAGGAATTATACATGTATGTTTTTGTTTTGTATGACTACTTATAGTTGAGGAATCTTCAACTTTTCTCCAATATGAATAGATAGATAGATAGATAGATAGATAGATAGATAGATAGATAGATAGATAGATAGATAGATAGATAGATAGATAGATAGATAGATAGATAGATAGATAGATAGATAGATAGATAGATAGATAGATACTTTAGTAATCCCAAGGGGAAATTCACATACTCCAGCAGCAGCATACTGATACAAAAAAAACAATATTAAAGAGTAATAAAAATGTAGGTAAAAACAGACAACAACTTTGAATAATGTTATCGTTTACACCCCCAAAGGGTGGTATTGAAGAGTCGCATAGTTTGGGGGAGGAACGATCTTCTCAGTCTGTCAGTGGAGCAGGACAGTGACAGCAGTCTGTCGCTGAAGCTGCTTCTCTGTCTGGAGATGACACTGTTTAGTGGATGCAGTGGATTCTCCATAATTGATAGGAGCCTGCTGAGCGCCTGTCGCTCTGCCACGGATGTCAAACTGTCCAGCTCCATGCCTACAATAAAGCCTGCCTTCCTCACCAGTTTGTCCAGGTGTGAGGCGTCCTTCTTCTTTATGCTGCCTCCCCAGCATACCACTGCGTAGAAGAGGGCACTCGCCACAACTGTCTGATAGAACATCTGCAGCATCTTATTGCAGATGTTGAAGAACACCAGTCTTCTAAGGAAGTATAGCCGGCTCTGTCCTCTCTTGCACAGACAATTAGTATTGGCAGTCCAGTCCAATTTATCATCCAGCTGCACTCCCAGGTATTTATAGCTCTGCACCATCAGCACACAGTCACCTCTGATGATCACGGGGTCCAGGAGGGGCCTGGGCCTTCTAAAATCCACCACCAGCTCCTTGGTTTTGCTGGTGTTCAGGTGTAGGTGGTTTGAGTCGCACCATTTAACAAAGTCCTTGATGAGGTTTCTATACTCCTCCTCCTGCCCACTCCTGATGCAGCCCATGATAGCAGTGTCGTCAGCGAACTTTTGCACGTGGCAGGACTCCGAGTTGCATTGGAAGTCCGATGTATGTAGGCTGAACAGGACCGGAGAAAGTACAGTCCCCTGCAGCGCTCCTGTGCGCATCCTCCGCTCCCACCTTCTCCTGGTATGCGAACTGCAGAGAGTCGAGGAAGTGGCATACCTGTTGCCTCAGGTGGTGAAGCAGCAGCCGCTCCATGGTCTTCATCACGTGAGGTCAAAGAGACAGGCCGGAAGTCGTTCAGCTCACTAGGATGTAATACCTATGGGACTGGGGTGATACAAGATGTTT
Source organism: Erpetoichthys calabaricus (assembly GCF_900747795.2). Lineage (NCBI taxonomy): Eukaryota > Metazoa > Chordata > Cladistia > Polypteriformes > Polypteridae > Erpetoichthys > Erpetoichthys calabaricus. The sequence continues at coordinate 100,511,141 of NC_041395.2, forward strand.
TCCAAAGCCTCGGGACTCTCCCCTGTTCCAGGCTCAGGTTGAAGATGCGCTGTAGAGGACTCCCCAGCTCCAGCGCACAGATCTTCAGCAGTCGTGGTGATATTCCATCTGGACCCGCTGCTTTGCTGGCACGAAGTCACCTCAGCTCTTTGCTCACCTGCACTGCTGTAATTGTGGGTGGGGATGTCTCTCCTATTCTGGTATCAGCAGAAGGATGGGTGGAGGGTGTATTACTCTGAGGTGAGAGTGGGTTAGGGTGGTCAAACCTGTTAAAGACGTTGTTCATTTGGTTTGCTCTCTTCATGTCTCTCTCACCCCACTTCGAGCTGCAGCCAGTGATGATCTTCATCCCATCCCACACTTCCTTCATGCTGTTATTCTGCAACTTCTGCTCCAGCTTTCTCCTGTACTGCTCCTTTGCCGCCCTGAGCTGGACTCTGAGTTCCTTCTGCATGTGCTTGACCTCATGCTGATCACCGCCTTTAAAAGCCCTTTTCTTCTGGTTCAAAAGGCCCTTGATGTCACTTGTAATCCATGGCTTGTTGTTAGCATAGCAGTGTATTGTTCTTACTGGAACTACAATGTCCATACAGAAGTTGATGTAGTCAGTAGTGCAGTCAACAACCTCCTCAATGTTCTCACTATATGACCCCTGCAGGATATCCCAGTCCGTAGTCCCAAAGCCGTCTCTCAGAGCCTGCTCTGCCTCAGGGGACCACTTCCTGAATGAGCGCGTGGTTGTAGGTAGGACCCTCACTCTTGGTTTGTAGTGAGGCTGAAGCAGAACCAGGTTATGATCTGCTTTCCCAAGTGCAGGCAGCGGGGTGGCGCTGTATGCGTCTTTAACGTTTGCATACAGTAAGTCAATAGTCTTTTTTCCCCGGGTGTTACAGTTCACATACTGGGAGAAGGCCGGTAATGTTTTGTCCAGCATCACATGGTTAAAATCTCCAGCGATTAGCACAAACGCCTCAGGGTGCTGCATTTGTAACTTAGCAACAGCAGAATGGATGATGTCACTCGCTGTCTCCACGTCTGCCCGAGGAAGGATGTACACAATGACAACAATGACGTGTCCAAACTCTCTGGGCAAGTAATAGGGACACAAACCTTCGGCCAACAGTTCGATGTCCCTGCAGCAAGTGGAGATTTTGACGTTTACATGTCCAGAGTTACACCACTTTGTATTGATATAGAGAGCGAGTCCTCCTCCTTTGTGCTTCCCGCAGGTATTTGCGTCTCTGTCCGCTCTAACTGTGCTAAACCCGGGTAGCTCCACGTTAGCATCTGGGATGGTGGTAGTTAGCCACGTTTCGCAAAAGCACAACAAACTGCATTCTCTGTAGGTTCTGACATTTTTCACCAGCGCAGCCAGTTCATCGATCTTATTTGGTAGTGAGTTCACATTTCCCAGGATCACAGAAGGCACAGAAGGCTTAAAACAGCACTTTCTCGCAAGCCGCTTCATTTTTAGCTTAGTGCCGGCTCTGCTGTCACGATACCGCCTTCTTACCTCGTCAGGTAAATAGGGATCCACACCGACACTGGCATTTGTTCTCAGCACTTGAAGTTGACTACTTGAATAGATGAGTCTTGGCATGTAAAAATCCATGTCCACGTTGTAAAAGTAAAAGTGTTCATAGAACGAATCCACATAAAAGAAAGTGATAGGATTGATCAATAAAAAATAATAAAGAGAAAAATAAAAGGTAGAAAAATAAAGTCATACACGGAGCTGCTGAAAAGGCTGCCACTCTCGGCGGCGCCTGTGTCATCAATGAATATATTTACTTATATACTGTATGTAAATTAAAGGTTAAAGAGTAATGACAGGGTCATTGAAGGTCTGAACAACAAGCTCCAAGTGCAGTATTCAGACTGGCACAAAAAAGGATACATGCTGTTATTTCTCAATAGGGAAGGATGATGATTTTGATGGTGATTGTGTCAAAAAAGGGAAAAACAAACACATCTGACGCCTCTGGAACACTACCCGACCTTTAGCTGGGGAACATGTCAAACTTAATGGCTGCAGTTGGTGGATCTCATAACTTTTAAGATGTCAGATTACATGGCCAAGACTCACAGAGCATGATAGATACCTGACTGCTCAGCACAGTTTCAAATTTTCAGGGTTTTGTGAGCTCTCTGCATTTTGACAGCCAGTTGACATGCTGTCTGGCAGCACTGGTGGCTGTATGAATGTTACCCATGTGTGGCGAACTTAGCTCCCATTTTTCTTCTTCCTTAAATTGCATACATTGTGATCATGGGTTGTCAGCTTTGGCTCCACTGTGACGGAGTCATTTGGAATGTCATACAACATAACTGACAGTCACTGATGCACAGTGCCTATAAATAAATGCATCGACTAAAAGTCATCTATTATGACTCAGGCTTAAGTAATCCTGTGACTGTGTTCAAACATAACATTCTCAGGTCTGCTTAATCCAATTCATGCTCATTTTGGGCCAGGACTGGTCATGGAAGCAATGGGCAGATGGCAGGAAACCGTCCTGGAGAAAGGCTCCATTCCATCTGATGGCTCACTGTCACTCACAAAGGACCAATTTGCAATCACCAATTAATCCATAAACAACTTTGGGGATGGAAAACTAGTCTCATGCAAACATCAACTGAATGCTCAATTCAAACCCATAGCTGGATTGTAACGCAGTTGTGCTAACCACTGTACCCCCAGTGCTGCCTATGTTCCAACAATTTTTTTTATAAATTACTAAAAATAAAGAGGTGCATTGCAAACTTTTATGGAAAAAACTTGTGTATTGTATATATGTTTTGTTAAGAAATAAAATGACAGTAGTACTTTAGAGATGATAAATTATGTAAGGAATAGTAGAAGGAAATTTCTGTATAACTGTTACAGTGCTAGGATATTTCACTGTAAAAGAGTTGATCAATAGCATTTATACTCTATTCCTAAAAATAACATAGGTAGAGAGTTTGTTCTAGAAGCTAGTAAAGAAGATGTCTCTCAAAACCTAACAGAATTATTGTTCTCAAAACCTCTATTAAAATTCCAAACATAATACACTTTTTTATACTGTAACATTGTTGACATTCATTTATTCAAAACGGGTATCATTCTGTTCCTGAAGCAGCTTAAAAATAAATATAAAAATATTTGAAATGTATGCATACTGAGTATGGAGATTGAATGTGTGTGCAGCTAATAAAAAAGTGTGAGATTTTAACGACATCCCTGGTTGTTAATAGGATTAAATCAGAAAGTTATCCATTTGTCTGTTTGGTAATGACTGCTTCAAAGAGCTACAGGTCTTAAAGGGCTGAATCATTGCCTGTGAAATGAGAATGCCTTACAAATAAGTTACTGTCAATAAAATGGAAGTCATTTTACCAGTAAATATAATTAAAATCTCATTTTTTAAACATTCCTCAGTTGCACAATGTACTATCTCCATCCATGCATACATACTTTTTTCATTTCATGGTTGTCGAAACATGAGACTTTTCCAGTGGAAAAAGGAAAAAAGCAGCATTCTACATAACCTGAATGGGGTGCCAGGTCATTATTGGGAATCGAAAAGTGCAGCCAGACCCTCACTGGCAATGGGATAATTTGCAGAGACCTTTTTAGCTTGGCCATGTTTCTTTCAACTGTGAAAGCAAAACAAAATCCTGTTTGGATACCTAGGGAGATGCAAAAACAACAGGCAATTTCCACATAAATAGGATTCTAGCTCAAAATTAAATCAGGTCCTGATTTCAACATTACATTGATACCACTGTGCACCCATCAAAAAAAAGATGATCAAATTTCCTCTAAAAATGATATCGGAGCCTCCTAAGCCAAGACTTTCATCTTTATATGATACATTACATATTGAAAAAAGAATAATTATTCCGTGAAATATTCTGATTTACAAAGTCACCTAGGAAATGTGAGCTATGCTATACAGCACAGGACAGACGCTAAGTAAGTTTATTAATTTTGGTTAGATTAGCAATTTGATTGGCTCAGGACCTACCACCAGTCTACCTTGACAGCAGTTCAATGTGTTTCTTGTTGAGCTACTTAGGACTACCTCATTTGTTGTTTTATTGTTAGGAGATAATAAAAGGGGTACTATAGCAGCATGTTTAAATGCTAAAGGTCTTAACATTTAATAGATGATGTAATAGAATTCGAAAAGAAAGAACTTTTTCTGCTTTCTACATTATACCAAAGACAAAGAGACAAAACTTACCTTGTGGCAGGAAGCTTGCATGGCTCATCTATTCATAAAGGAAAAGATATTACAACATTAGTGTACCAGATATAGATGTGTGTCTGCTAGAGACCTACGGATCCACTGTCCCTGTAAAGGCTTTGTCATTTCTGCACTGATTTTTCCTATACTGTTATCTTTTTCTCTGTTTGCTTCAGTGGAAGATCTATTATCAGAATAACTGGGTTCATGCCAAGAGGCCCTTGACAGCAAGAGGTCTTTTCATCAGGCATAATCCCACTCTCCATGTCCTCATGATAACATCTACAAGGACCTCCATGCTTGATGAAATGATCTAATGTCCATGCAACAAAAATCACCAAAAGGGAAAGGCTTGATGAAACAATCGATTGTCATAAGTGGCAAAATCACCAAAGGGGAAAGATTCAATGAAATGATTGAGTGTCCCCACGCCAAGAGCAAAAGTGGGAATTGCCGTGGGTCGTCAAGTGCTACATTGTTATAAATACGATCATCTCTCTGTTAAGGAATTCTTCTCATTTCGTCACCCAAGGGTTTGTGGGACTCTTAATCTGGGCTTGGTTTGCTATCTCAGAAACTTTTTAGAAATTATTACCAGATTAAACCTGCTTCCAGTTGCTAGTATAGTTCTGGTATTTCTTAGAAATCACTGACAAAAATTGCTGTCTACATTCACTACTGGTTTATCTCTGATATATGTTCGAGAACAGCTGCTCATTGACATAAAATCTGAATTTAGTTTACACAAAAGCTTTTATAAACAGAGGTACCAAGCTAAAATGTTACCAAGCCCTTACAGGCTTCTTACTGTATCTTATAGTGTGGTGCACTGGTTAAAGCCTTGGTCTTCAAACCCTGTAGTTGTGGGTTCAATCCCACCACTGACACTGTGTCATCCTGAGCAAGTCATTTCACCTGCCTGTGCTCCAATTGGAAAAACAAAAAGAAATAAATTGTATCTCAATTGTATCTGCTTTGGATTACGGTGTCGGCCAAATAAATAAATGTAAATGTTATAGGAAAACTACATAAGAAATGATTTCTGTTAAAGCCAGCCTATCAAATCATGCAAAGTCTACCCTCACTGCTCACAGTTTTATAAAAACAGAGCCCTGATCATAGTGTTCTTTGCTATATTTGTATGTGTTCTTGGCAAAATTAAATCAACACAAATGTAGTTAGGTAAAAGGCACATTGTTTATTGTTGCAGTAAAACTTTAGTGTAATGGTATTTTCTGCGAAACACAGCTTGAAGTTGTTACATTGTTTAGGGTACTGCAATGGTCTGTGAACATGTGAGTGTGCAAGAAATTAATGGCTGTGAAAGTAAATTTGAGGATCTATTTGGGAAAACATAAAATTATTATTTTAATTAACCCATCAGCTAAACCATGTTGAAAAGCCTATAAGCTTCTTTATGTAAGAGAATGCTATTTACATTATGGATTGTGATCATAATCATTTTAAATACAGACATGTATTCTTTTGATTAAATGTTTGAGCTTCAAGAAGACCTGTGATTGGCTGGGTCTGCAGTAGAGGGATCTAAAAAGGGTATAATGATAGAGGAATTTCTGACACATTCTTAAAGACAACTAAGTATGGGTTTTCAAGAATGCAACTCATTTTGCTGTTTGCTGATCTTTGCTTACTGTGTCTGCTCCACTGTAATTTGGCTATTTTTTTCTCCAATTGGCTTCTTTTAGCCAAACTTACCAGAGAGTATAAGTAATCAGCATTAAAAAGAAAACAAATCAAATACAGTCCTGCATTTTATATTGTAAAGTATTTTCTCATTTTCATGAATGGGAAGGAGTAGTTTTCCATTTGTGAACTGAATAATAAAGGATCTATTTCTGATTTCAAGCTCCCTCTGCTGGATGCAAGGATGTTGTTATACCAGGCGATTCAATGTGTATAAATTGAGCATAATAATAGGAATCTGGCAGAGCTGGTTATAATCATCATATGCACAGGGGATAGATGGAACATGCTGTACTTATATCAAATAGTGGCATGTAGTGCCTGGCTTATTCGTAAATTAGACAGCAAAATAACACTGCAGAAAAAATGTAATTTCATTGTAAGTGGGTGACACAATTTTCATCTGCAAAAATAGACAGATACAGATTGGCAAAATATTTCAGTGAAGGTAATCATTATTACATAGGCAGATATGCTGGATTTCTCCCTAAGGGGATAGCAAAGCAAATATACTGAAGATGTAATGCAGTCCTTAAAATAGTGTATAGATGAAGTATTCTTTCTATAGGTCTCACATTCTCTTTGTGAAAGGAAGTATGCTGCTTTGTACATAAGCTTTCATGATGGGATCAGGCTCCACAAAAAACAAAACTTCTCAACTGGGTTCTGCAGAAAGTAAATACATAATCAGATATGAAATTGGATTGAGAAATAAAATATACAGTTATTTGATGTATACCTTCATCCTTTGAATTTCTAATCCCTTCATCCACTTTAGGGTTCTGGGGGCCCAGGACCTACAAAGCAGTGTTAGGCACAGGGCAGCAATTCAAGTTAGACAGAGTGGCAGTCAATGATAGGACAATACTCACACACAATCCCATACTCTAGTTATTGTATTGTTGACTTCCCCCAAGTTTAAATTTAAGCAGAAGTGTCTCTATAAGCTATGTGTATAAGATGTTAAAATTGCATTATTGCATTGTGAATTTATGTAAAGTAAACAAACTGTTATGATGTGAATATTTTATTACCGTAAATTATGGCGCATAATACACAAAATTATCACTCATTTTAGTTTGCATTATACGCGAGACACAATTTTAAATAGGTATTTTCAATAAGTCTGCACAATAGGAATGTAGGGCCATTATTTGTATAAAGAGCTTGGTTCTGTCAACAGTATAGCTTCGCTCTTGGGTGGAGCTGCATTACAGTTCTCCCCTCTCGCTTCAGATGTCGGCGCTATTCTTTCACTAACCACTCCGTCCACATGTGCATTATATCGCATTATACTCTGCAATTTCAACTTCATCAACGCACTTGATAATAGTAAGTAGGTGGTCGTCGTGTTCCTTCAGTAGGTAATAATTTAAAATCTGCAAGGCTGATTTTTTTTACTTTTTCCCCAGGGCTGAATATTTTTGCAAAAAGTACAGTTTTCAAAAAAAAGAGAACAAAGCGATGGTTTCAGACATAAATTAACATAAAACATCTTTTGCTGGTTCTGTGGCCACTCTCACTGTGTATTCACAGTCTCTGGCAGCCAAAGCAACGGCAGTGGTGGAATGGTGGCAGCGGTTGAAGTACGATGCAATCTGGTTTGTACCTCTTGTTATTGTAAGTGGTGGCCCTCCAGGTGCATTGGCTACATGAACGTGTTCAGCACAATGATCAGCTGGGGACTGATCAGCTGATGCCAGTACCACACTTGCATTTTAGATCTCTATCTCCAGATCACTTGCACCAAAATCAGAGTTGACAGGTCAGAGTCCAATTCAAACTAATAAAATATACGCAAAACTGAGTATTTTGCTTTGCTCTCTCACCAGATGTCGATGCCCTTTTTGCCTCTGTTTGCTTGTCGCTACTCATGCACATGGATTAGATGTGATGTCAAGTCAACGATATAGCATTCCTCTAATCAAAGAGAATTTACCTTTCTATTTCTAATAATACTGACAGCAGTGAGGACAAACAAGTGTCATCAGATGAAGATAATGATGGCGATATATTTATTACGATAGTATCAATGACAATAGCATTGACTCGACAGCACTAGATGAGCGTCTCACTAGCATCAGTGGTGATGACTGTTCTTCCAGTTAGGTATACCTATATTTAGAGTTACATATTTTTGATTGGGTAATAATTGTTATTACCAATAGGTAGATTTTGTAAAACAGTTTATTCAATTTAAAAAGGTTCTTATCTAATTGTTATTATAACTTTTGTTAAAAAAATTAATGTATATATTTACTTCATTTATATAAAAATGATTGTAATTGTTTTTACTTTAAATTTTGTTTAAAAAAATGACTGCAATTTTAATAAAATCTTGAAAAATTAAGGGTGCGCATTATACAGTATATGAATTTCTTTTTTTACCTGAAAATTTTGTGCTAAATCAGCATGCGCATTATACACAAGTGTACATTATATGCAAAATTTGATGCTAATTTTATTTATAACAATCAGGGTTTGTGCACTGACTAACTATTGAGATGAAACAAAGGCTTTGAGATAGAGATTGGCTCAACAGTGTGGACTTTAATACCAGACAAACACACATACAAACACACACCCATTTTTATACATTAAATGATAATAATAATAATAATAATAATAATAATAATGCATAGTGCATATACAGTACATTTGCATGTAAGCTGCTGTGATAAAGCTTATTGCTTTTTAAACTACATTTCCCTGAGGGATGAGAAAAAAATATTGCAAATTCCAAATTATTTTTCTATGACTGTAACTAATTTCACTTCTTTTTAGTGACTATTATGTTGATAAAGCACCAGTTTTGTTCATTTGATTCAATGAACTTTTAATAGCATATTCAATTTAAAGATTCCTTGCATGCATTTGATTGAGTTCAAGAGAATAAATTGTTGCAATGAGAAGTGAATCAAATAACCAAGTCAATTCACAAGTATGGAATGAATCAAATGAATCGATCTGCTTCTATTATATAATGCTCTTTTTGCATTTTTTCAGTCTTTAAATAAAGAGAATAGGTTCACCTATATGCCGGTATGCTGTTTGAATCACAAGGGAAGTGACTCTTCATCAAAACATAAAGCATCTTTTTCAGTTTTTAATTACTGCGTATTGATCTGAGTGTGTGCAACTTTATGAGAAAAAGCACAGGATTTATTATAAAATTTTAGCTGAACAGAAAAGGAAAATATGAACACTGATTTTATTAGCATGCTTCATGCAAGCAGTATTCGCAACATGCTCTTGAAATCACAAATTCAAAGCCACTCTCAGATTACAATTGCACTAATGGATTTAAAACAGGGAAGAGCATTGTTTTGCTTGCTTTATTTTAGATAAGTCAGTCCACAATGCACTTTTCTTCAGGGAAAGCAAAATATAATTTTTGAAATAATCTCTAAACTAATTCTCCACAACATCAGTAACAATATATATATAACACTGATCAGCCATAACATTAAAACCACCTCCCTAAAGCTGTATAGGTCCCCTTTCAAAACAGCTCTGACCCTTTGAGGAATGGACTTCACAAGACTTTTGAAGGTATCCTATGGTATCTGTCACCAAGACATTAAAAGATTTTTAAAGTCCTGTAAGTTGCGAGGTGGGGCCTCCATGGATGGAGCTTGTTTTCCCAGCACATCAATGGTCGATTGGATTGAGATCTGGGGAATATGGAGGCCATGTCAACACCGTGAGCTCTATGTCTTGTTCCTCAAACCATTTCTGAACAATTGTTGCAGTGTGGCCATCAGGGAATACCATTGCCAGAAAAGGGTGTATGTCATATGCAACAATTTTTAGGTTGTCAAAGCAACATCTACATGAGTGCCACAACCCAAGGTTTCCCAGGTGAACACTGAAAAGAACATCACACTGCATCCATCAGCTTGCCATCTTCCCATAGTGCATCCTGCTGGCATCTCTTCCACAGGTAAATTATGCACACATACCTGACCGTTCACATGATCTAAAAGAAAGTGTGATTTATCAGACCAGGTCACCTTTTTTTATTGCTCCATAGTCCAATTCTGACGCTCATATACCTACTATAGGCACTTTCGGTGGTTGGCAGATGTCAGCATTCTCTTATTGCCAGTATTAAGTTTTTCAGCAACTTGGGCTACAGTAGCTCTTCTGTGGGATCGGACCATACAGGCTAGCCTTCGTTCACCACACTCATTGATGAGCCTTGAGTGCCCATGACCCTGTCAACAGTTCACTGGTCTTTCAGTTCACTGGTTCCTTGGACCACTTTGGTAGGTACTAACCACTGCATACTGGGAATAGCCCACAAGACCTGCTGTTCAGGAAATGCTCTGATTTAGTTGTCTAACTGTCACAATTTGGCCCTTATCAAAATTGTTCAGATCCTTATGTTTGCCTGTTTTTCCTGCTTCCAACATATCACCTTCAAGAACTGACTGTTCACTACCTGCCTAATATATCCCACCCCTTGAGAAGTGCCAATGTCATGAGATAATCAGTCCTATGCACTGAATCTGTCAGTGGTTTTAATGGTGTGGCTAATCAGTGTATTATGTATTACATACCAATGCAAAGAGTTGATGTTTGTAGAATCATTTCTCCACAAGGGTTATTTTTGTCCGTTAGGGATAGCTTGCTTACTTGTGACATTTTGGCCTGATTGTGAAATATTTAGTGGTTGCTAAATTCTGAACATTTTATTTGTATTGTTACTACATACATACTCTTGTGTGTTGTTCTTAGCTGGCTATGTGGTTAGTAAACAATAACAAAACTGAAACAGAGAACAGTTGGAATTCCCACAACATTCCACTAGTAAATGGAAGATTCCACAACGTTCTAGTATTAAGTAGGAGTTTCAAGAACATTCTTGTTGGAGGAAGGAGTTTCTGTTTTATTTCAGGTTTATTAAGTCTACACAGAAATTTTTAGAAGTGTCTGTTAATGACCATTGCCTAAATAAAGTATCCAAAACTTCACAAGTGATAAATCGTTACATGTTCAACAGCCAACAACACAGGGCTTCATAAAGGAACATTCATTAGAGCTGAACAAGCTCTAGGAACTGAAATGGTCTGAATTGCCTGCTGTCATCATGTCATGGAATTAATGCTGTCAAATGTCTTCTCATGTTTATTCGGTCAAACTGAAGGACCATCAACTGCACTGTTCAAGTGATTTCAGAAACAATGGCTATGAATAAATCAAGATGATGACCTGTTAAGAGAACTCAGTAATGTGCAAACTGTGACCTTAAATGCTTAGCTGCTTACCATATGCTCTTGAAGCCCAGCAGCTAAGGGACGATTATATAGAATTTCTTCATTTGTCTCTCTTGTTTGTCAGTGTGCACACAAAGGCAAGGAGTGATTTCCAGCTCCAGGTCTGACATATCACAGCAGGTGGATGGGAAAATTCATGTAAGCATTGAAAATATTTCTTTTTAAGGCTCGGTTCAGTTTGACTACACACGAATCCAAGATAATTACAGATATTGCTAAGTTTGCCAGCCTTTTTTATGTCAGACAGTGGAATGAAGCACCATTTGCAATCCAAACTCATCGCAACAATATCAAATATTTATCAGTTTTTAAAACTTACTCAAACTAGGCTGTTGCTGGAAATGCATATGCAGCATTTTCAAGGCACCTCTGTTTTTTTTTGTCTGAACATTTGACAGGCTAAGCCCTTTTTGATGACAGAGGATAAACAAAAACAAAGGGAAAGATGGTGCAAAGCCTGCAACATCCACTGTTACCAGACATTCTTTAATGTCTTAAGCTGACAAATTAATCTGAACAGCTGAAGTTTTGAGATCTGGTAACAGAAAGAACAACATCCTTCTTTGATGTCCTTATGGAAAAATGTAAAAAAAATGGTCTCATCCGTTTCTCAAGAAACCACAAGAACAGAGAAAATATGATCCAATCTTCAATTAATTTTGTGAGCTGTCTGCATATATGATGGTATTAAACAACACAGCTGAAAAAGGAATAAATTTAATTGAAATGTAATACTAAGACATATTGACAAAAGACAAGGAATGGAAGCTGTTTTTTCTTCAAATGGTCACAACCCATCTCAAGAATTTTCTAACTTCATCGAGACAGAGCTAATGTTGTAGAATTACAAATGTGGGACAGTTGTCTGTTTTGTGGAAAAAACTTTCCTCCATCTTTAAAGAAGGCAGTCACAGAGACCAGATGAGAATGCAGTACTTTTCTTTATTTACACAAAGATATGCACAAATGTCAAAAGTCCATGCAGTGAGCAATCAATTAAACAATTCATCCTGTTTTATACTTTACTATTACCATTAACTCATTTAATACATAGCATCATCTGACTCTTAACCCCTTAACCGCCCTCTGCCGGATATATCCGGCACCGTTGTTTTATTGCTAACGCCATACTGCCGGAATTATCCGGCACATTTGCCTGTGGTTATATGAATGCCTGGCAAGTAGTATAACTGACGGTTTGGCGTGGGTATTATTACTACGTTGTATTTCGACAAGTCTGTGGTTGTTTTGGCCGGTCATGTGACGTGATTCGCATGTAACAGCTGTGAATATGGCGAAACGTAAACTGACTTCAAGTGAGGCTTTGCAGGCGATTTTGGACAGTTCTGATCATGATTGTAGCAGTTCTGAAGAAGATTTTAGCGACAGTGATGAGCAGCAACGTGCGCTGCATGATACTGTGAATGAAGACGCATCGGATGACGGCGCTGAGTGGGTGTATCCCCAGCATCTCAGCTGGGCTGCTGCCCGTGGTGAACTACCTTTTCTGCATTCGTTTGAGGGAACGTGTGGCTTTATTGTTGATGTAAACAATTACACTGCTGAGCAGTTTTATGAGCTGTTTGTGTCACCTGATTTGATCAGACATTTTGTTCATCAGACAAATCTGTATGCAGCACAGTTTATTGAGAAAAATCCCAATTTACCTCCACATTCCCGTGTTCGTGCTTGGTTTGACACTGATGAAAACGAAATGAAAAAATTCATTGGGATTTTGATGTTGATGGGAATAATCAGAAAACCAGATATTGAGATGTACTGGTCTACAGATCCTATGTATGCAACACCTATTTTTGCAGCTGTCATGACACGTAACCGATTCTCTTTGCTGCTGAAATTCTTTCATTTGAATGACAACAGAAACGAGCCAGATAAGAAAGATCCAAACCGCGACCACTTGTTCAAGCTACGTCCTTTAATTGATCATTTATTTGAAGCATTTCAGTTGCCCTACATGCCAGGACCGTCAGTTGCAGTTGATGAAAGTTTATTGTCGTGGAAGGGCCGCTTACAGTTTCGACAGTATCTACCATTGAAAAGGGCACGGTTTGGTATCAAGATGTTTTGCTTAGCTGAGAATTCAGGTTACATTTATAGATTTCGTGTATACACTGGCAACTTGCACAACATTTAGTGGTCAATACTGCTTGAATAAATGTAAAAAATGTAAAAAAAATGTAAAAAAGTAAAAAAAACGAAAATTGTTCAGATTTCGCCTGGCGTGGGGAATATTTAGGGAGTTGGCGGTTAAAGGGTTAATATGCAGAACTTTATTATCCCATCCAATCAACTAATACCACTAGTATTTTCTGACTCATATCGATTCTCCCATTATTCTCAACACTGCTTCAATAAGAGGGGTGTTTTGTGTATTGTCCTATTGATCTTAGGTGTGTTTAGGCTTTCCCAGCTGTTTATCCTTGCTTTCTAGAGGGGTTTTCATTACTCATTTACCTCATTCTAACCTTGGAAAATCAAGATGGTGGTTTCTGTAAGATGAGGCAGGCCTCACATGCTTAAGCTTAAAGCTACATTTAGTTAACCCTTGAGTTACCTTCAGTTCTTTTCCTTATGTTTAATAATTCATAGATAAAACAGACAGAATAGCAGATAGAATAGCATTACAGTAATCAATATGTGAAGTGACTAAGACATTAACCAATACATTTAGTACTATGTTGTGTAAGAACAGAACAAAGTCTAGAAATGTTTTGCAGATGGAAGAATGCAGTCCGAGAAACAGGCTCTTAACTTGGGAAGAGATGTTTGTGATAGTGTTGTTAATTAAAATGGAAGAACTGTTAACCTTAGCAAGTATAGATCTAGAACCAATGAGGAGCACCGCAGTTTTACTGCTATTTAATTGGAGAGTCATCCATGACTTTATGTCTTAGAGACATGCCATAAGCGTATTTGGAGGAAGAACAAAAGTAGATTTAGTGGATAGATAAAGCTGTGTGTAGTCAGTATAACAGTGAAATTTAATGCCATGGTGTCAAAAGATATTGCCTATTGGGAAGATATAGATGAGAAAAACAATTGGCCCCAAAATAAAGCCCTGTGTAACTCCCTGAGTAACTACTGCATTCTCTGACTTAAAGTCTTTCATTTGAACAATCTGCCTCCTGTCAGTGAAGTAGGAAGACAATGTTTGATGGACAAGGCCAAAGATTCCAAAACTAGCAAGATGTTTCAAAAGTATTTGATGGGATATGGTGTCAAATGTAGAACTGAGATCAAGAACTACAAGCTTTGATAAGAGTCCAATGTCGGCTGCCCGGAGAAGATCATCTGTAATTTTGACCAGAGCAGTTTCAATGTTGTGTTTAGGATGAAAGCCAGATTGAAGCTATTTGAAGAAACCTCTAATTAAGAGAAAATGTGAATTTTCAAAATAAGCTCCATCTCCTAAGCATAAAAAGGTTCTGTCTTATTTTTTGAAAGATGGGGCTGAAGTTGGGAGGCAACTCTGTTTTTGAGAATTTTTGATAAAAATAGAAGATTTGAAATAGGCAGATAATTATTAAGGATATGAGAGTCTGAGACAAGTTTTTTTTTCTTTTAGAATTCATGATAAAGAATGAAACTAGCCTTGTGGAGAGCTTGAATCCCATAATATATGTTTTTTTTATTTTTGGGCAGAATAATATAAAATGGCTGGTGCAGCTGCTTTACGCCACCCACCTCCAGTGATGTTTGTTTGGCTCTTTGCTATGTGTAAGGAGTTTTAAACTTATGGGTTTCTCACGCATCCCAAGATGTGTGTGTTTTAGCTTAACTTGAAACTGTGTGGTTGTGTACATTTGTGAACCTTTCAATGAACTGGCCTCAAAAATGAGGTTGTTTCCTGCTTTTACCCAGTTCATTCTTCTTGAGATAAGGTCCAGTTCCTTGCAACCATGTTGTGAGTAAAGTGTAATGAGAAAACAGATGCTATACTATTCCTATTTTTCTTTTATGAAACTCAACAGAGTTAAGAACAAGTTCATCATTTTACTCTTTATCTGGTTGCCTTTTTGATTGTATACTGTGGTGGTTAGTAAAATACTAAAACAAATCAGTAACCATGTTCTGAGGTCGATAATTAATAATAAAAATTATACATGTGTAATTTGCAGAAAATAGTCATAAGGACACTTAAGGAAGCATTACCATAGTAATTGGACATGTGATTTATATTATATATAAGTCCAAAATGCAATTAAAAGGTGATACATGTCTAAAAAAAACATTTTCAATCCACAGTTCCCTTAACACTAGAATCCCTGAAGCCTAAGAAAAAAGTTGTAATCCCGGTCCACCTTAAATTCCTTCGCACCTCTCCATTTGCAAATGTGTCAAGCAGCAAGCAGACTGCTATCCCATCCTCCAACCCCCCAACCACCACAGTTCAAGTCGAACAAAAAAGTTCTCCCAATTCAAGTCTGTTTATCTTGGTGTGTGGTGCCTGGAGTTGTATTAGGTAAATAATATATTGTTGTTTGGAACACATGCATTTCATGTGTGTTCTGTGTCTACAATGATCTGGGTAAATGTAGGATGACAGGAAATGTGAAGCAAGAAATGTTGAACACAAAGCTAAAACAGAAACTTTTTTCATGTTATAGTGCTAATGACAAAATTTTGACATGAAGTGTATAATGTGTGAAGACTGAAGTCCAAATATCAAATAAACTCTTTCACAAAAGGTACAAGTATAAAAAAAACAAGTGTGCTTTTATTCAAGAATATACCCAAAGAAAAAGAAATTGGATTAGGGTACAATGCTGACACAACTGCTTGGGTGGTGCAGCAGTACGAACTGCTGACTCATAATCAAGAGGTTGCAGGTTCAATTCCGGGCCCTTCCTCCTTTTGCCATTTTCAGTAATGAGATGCTCTTATTGTTACTATTATAGAATAAAAACATACATTTGATTTGAGTCTGTAACAGCTGGTGTAAATTTATGGTACTGGTAAAGGATCGCATTTTTTTTATTATTCAGTTTTATTCTCTCAGTCATGTTTACGCTTCCCCTGATCCGACACTGTTGTTTTCAAATAAAGACATGCTATAACAGAGGTGAACTCAGATGAGGATGAGGGTTCTACATCGGAGAAAGAGAACAGAAGTCCTCCCTGCGAGAGGACATTCAGTTACACATAAGAACAACACAGTTGCACCAGTTGTAAAGGCAAAAGATGACACTGTTTGGATGCAGCATGTCCTTCAACAAAACAGCAGGGCCTACAGAGTTTGCCAAGGTATCGTGTAAAGTTCTGCTTGCGATTATGTTTTTTGATGGTCTTTATATGAAAAACATTTATATGTTACTTACTGTACATAAAAGCCACATTGAATGTTGTTTACCTATATTTATTTACTTATCTTTCTACAGCATAAAGTCAAAGTAGACTGCAGAGCTTGTGTTTGATCGACATAGGAATGCTGAAAAAGTACATGTGCAATGCCACTCCTTATTCAGGAACAGATCAGTTACATAAAGTGCAATGGTAGGTTCCACCTGCAGTTGGAAAGGAATTTAAGGTGGCCCAGAATTACAACTTTTTTCCTAGGCTTCAGGGATTCTAGTATTAAATGTAATTATGCTGCGGGACTTGCTCAGATTAAGTTCTGTGCTTTTTTTCATAATAAACTTCAATATCACTGCACAACAAAGTTTTTGCTTCTTGAACACTGTTGGGTGTCTCTTATAGATTTTTGGGTGCTGATCACGAATATGACAATTTACCCATCACGTACCGTTTCAGAGAAATTTTCAGTTTTGTCATGATTATTTCTTATATCCATCCATCCATCCATTTTCCAACCCGCTGAATCCGAACACAGGGTCACGGGGGTCTGCTGGAGCCAATCCCAGCCAACACAGGGCACAAGGCAGGGAACCAAACCCGGGCAGGGTGCCAACCCACCGCAGTATTTCTTATATTTGTATCCAAATATTTTCGCTCCCGTAAGTGACTTATCAACAATGGTTTGTGCAGCCGGGGCATGTCCAGGCATGGAATCAGGCCAGGTTGGAGGTGTTCTGTGGAAGCTGACATCCTGGGCATGCCTGGGCAGGTCTGAACGAGCTTGACGCTGTCTCAGCATGCTATAAAGGTGGCTTGCATACACCGATCCTGCTCATTTGGTTAATATAGATAGTCAGTGTGTATGTATAGTATCAGTATAGTAAAGTATAGTATCTCTAGCAATAAAACAGTAAGTAAGCTTGATGCTGTAGACGTTTTGGTATCGGGCGATATGTCTCATCAATGTCGTAACAGCTGCGATACATTCTGCTATATGTGTGGCGAATATACACTTGCACCTCAGAGACGCTGGATGACTGCTCTTGTGAAGAAAGCTTATCATCTGTATTTTGGCTGCAAAATTGGTGATCAAGACAAGGAATGGGTGCCTCACATTTGCTGTGCGACATGTGCTGTCAGTCTGAGAGCCTGGCTCAGAGGCACTCGAAAGACAATGCCATTTGCTGTTCCAATGATATGGCGAGAACAGAAAGACCATGTGATGGACTGTTACTTCTGTTTGACTAATGTGTCTGGTTTCTCTGCCAAAAACAAGAAGTCAATTGAATACCCTAATCTGCCTTCAGCAATGAGACCCGTGCCACATGACAAAAGTCTTCCAATTCCGAAACCACCAGAGGATTGGACCTTAGACGAACCAGATGAAGAAACTGCAATGCAGGGTACTGACAGTGACATTGACCCGGATTTTGAACTGTGCTCATCAGGCGATCCACATCTGATAACACAGTCTGAATTGAACAATTTGGTCAGAGATTTGGGTCTGTCAAAAGCAAAAGCCGAGCTGCTGGGTTCGAGACTGCAGGAATGGTGTTTGCTGTTACCAGGTATGAAAATTTCTGTGTTTCGAGGCAGACATCATGATATAACCAAATTTTTTGCACAAGTCGACAGTTCCTGTTTCTGTTGTGACATTGAAGGATTGTTCTGAGCCTTGGGTTGTGATCACAACCCGGAAGAGTGGCATCTCTTCATTGATTCATCAATGTCAAGCCAGAAAGTTGTTCTGCTACACAATGGCAACGTTTATCCTTCAGTACCTGTTGGCTATGCAGTACACATGAAAGAAACATATGAGAATATGGGACTGTTGCTGAATGTCCAGTATAGCAGGTACAACTGGAATATCTGTGGAGACCTTAAAGTCGTTGCTTTGTTACTAGGACTGCAGCTTGGCTATACAAAGTACTGTTGTTTCATCTGTGAATGGGACAGCCGTGCCAAAGAGTCTCACTAATCTCAATAGAACTGACCACTCTGTAAAAAGTTAGTTCCAGGACAGAAAAATGTGGCACATGAATCATTTGTCGACCCAGCAAAGATATTTTTGCCTCCTCTTCACATAAAACTGGGACTCATGAAGAATTTCGTGAAAGCACTGAACAAGGAAGGCGAAGGTTTTTGTTATTTAAGACAGATGTTTCCAAGAAAGCTGACGCCAAGATCAAAGAGGGCATTTTTGTCAGCCCCCAGATCAGACATGTTATGAGTGACAAGCGGTTTGAAGATCTGTTAGTTGGGTCGGAAAAAATTGCCTGGAAAGCCTTCAAAGACATTGTTGACAATTGTCTGGGCAATTATAGAGCCCCAAACTACATTCAGCTGGTAGACAAACTTCTCAAAGCATACAAGACAATGAAGTGCAACATGTCACTCAAGATTAATTTCCTCCACTCACACTTGGACTTCTTCCCCGCAAATCTCGGTGCTGTCAGTGACGAACACGGTGAAAGGTTTCACCAGGACATTACTACAATGGAGAAACGATACCAGGGCAACTGGAATCCGTCAATTCTTGCTGACTACTGTTGGACACTGCAACGTGAAGCACCAGACATTGAATACAAAAGAAAATCAGGAGCAAAACACTTTTAATTCTGTTGAATTTAATAGCTTATGCGAAACATAAACGTGACTAAATATGTTATTGTCAGTAAACATATAAATGTCTATTTCTCAGAGTTCCTACGTGATTCAGTAAAACCAAAACTATATTTGTGCATACCCAGTAGGTACCTGTCACAATCAGCAAAAACCTTTCAGGAAGCAAGACTTTGTTGTGCAGTGTATCTTATTTCTAGTCGATCTGATGGTCAGTATGTTTTTCATATGTATAGTAAATTTAGCATATTGCACATCATTTGTCTGGTAAAGTATCTGGGTAATGTGTTAGGAATGAAAGGATGCCACATCGTTTGATGGAAATAAAAATTATCAACCTATAAAGGGCTGAATTCAAAGTGAAAAAGTGATGCGGCAGGCTATTTCTTCCAAACTTTTTCCAAAATTTCATTGCAGCAACTCAAAATCATACGTAGTAATTTGTATAGCCCCCACGTGCTTGTATGCATGCCTGACAACGTCGGGGCATGCTCCTAATGAGACGATGAATGGTTTCCTGGGGGATCTCCTCTCGGATCTGGAGCAGGGCATCACTGAGCTCCTGGACAGTCTGAGGTGCAACCTGGTGGCATCGGATGGACAGAAACATAATGTCTCAGAGGTGTTCTATTGGATTTAGGGCCGTTGAGCATGGGGGCCATTCAATGGTATCAATTCTTTCATCCTCTAGGAACTGCCTACATACTCTCGCCACATGAGGCTGGGCATTGTCATGCACCAGGAGGAACCCAGGACCCACTGCACCAGCCTAGGGTCTGACAATGGGTCCAAGGATTTCATCCTGATACCTAATGGCAGTCAAGATGCCGTTGTCTAGCCTGTAGAGGTCTGTGTGTCCCTCCATGGATATGCTTCCCCAGACCATCACTGACCCACAACCAAACCGGTCATGCTGAACGATGTTACAGGCAGCATAATGTTCTCCACGGCTTCTCCACACCCTTTCACGTCTGTCACGTGTGCTCAGAGTGAACCTGCTCTCATCTGTGAAAAGCACAGGGCACCAGTGGTGGACCTGCCAATTCTGGTATTCTATGGCAAATGCCAATTGAGCTCCACGGTGCCGGGCAGTGAGCACAGGGCACACTAGAGGACGTCGGCCCCTCAGGCAACTCTCATGAAGTCTGTTTCTAATTGTTTGGTCAGAGACATTCACACCAGTGGCCTGCTGGAGGTCATTTTGTGGGTCTCTGGCAGTGCTCATCCTGTTCCTCTTGAACAAAGGAGCAGATACCGGTCCTGCTGATGGGTTAAGGACCTTCTACTGCCCTGTCCAGCTCTCCTAGAGTAACTGTCTGTCTTCTGGAATCTCTTCCATGCCCTTGAGACTGTGCTGGAAGACACAGCAAACCTGGCAATGGCACGTATTGATGTGTCATCCTGGAAAAGTTGGTCTACTTGTGCAATCTCTGTAGGGTCCAGGTATTGCCTCATGCTACCAGCAGTGACACTGACCATAGCCAAATGCAAAACTAGTGAAAAAACAGTCAGAAAAGATGAGGAAGGAAAAATGTCAGTGGACTCCTCTTGTTAAACCATTCCTGTTTTGGGGGTCGTCTCATTGTTGCCCCTCTAGTGCACCTGTTGTTAATTTCATTAACACCAATGCAGCTGAAACAGATTAACAACTCCCTCTGCTACTTAACTGACCAGATCAATGTCCCAGAAGTTTAATTGACTTGACGCTATACTCTGATTAAAAAGTGTTTCTTGAGCAGTGTATATATATTTATATTGTCACACACATGCGCATGGGAGGCAGCTAAAGGGTCTACATGCCAGACCAGGGGGTGGCGGAGTGCGCTAACCTTTTTTCTCACTTATACTGCAGACCATTCATGGGAAATTCTGTGTGGACCCGATGACACCACTTTCGGTTCTTTCCCATCTGGTTATGTCACTTCCGGTCCCAAACCCATGGAGGATGATCCGTCTGGATCCAGCCCCTGTTGACATCATATCCTGTTTTGGCCTTTAAAACCACAATTTAACAAATAGTTGATCAGTTCTGTTTTGGACTCTGTTCTGAGCATATCGGTGCTAGCAATTTACCCTTTTGCAGCCAGGAAATATTATATGGCTGGCTTCCCCACACCTTGTTTATGACTCTTGTCTCTGGATTTTGTGACTATATATATATATAGTGACCACTGCTGCGGGGGGATGCAGCCGCCCTTCAGAAACCCCCTCATAAACAGTGTTTCAATGGGAAATAAACACAATCTTCAGCTCCTCTTTGTGAGATCAGCAGAAGGCATGCTGTGGAGGAGTATGTTGCGTGGAGCTTCGAACATTTAAAAGACCAAATCATGGCCGCCCCGCATTTTCACTCTCCTGTCTCTCTTCCCCCAGTCTCCTTCTGCTCCGGCCGCTGTTTCCAGGCTGCTGTACACCCTTAATTAACTAGACTTTGTGTTCTTTTGAGCAGGAATTGGGGCTGATGCTTCAAGTTCGACAGCTATACCTTGCTAGGCCGGATTGCATCTGAAAGCGACTCGTGTTTGTATTTGCCTGAACAGCAATAAAGTTTTTACTCCTTGGAAAACCTTCGATACTCTCCTGTGCAACTTTGTGACCTAAGCTTGACAATATATATATATATCAGATTGCATCCAGAAAGAAGTACAGGAGTGCAGTATACATTTGCAAAATTGGTGGCAAAGAGCTTCACCTCTTCATGGCAGGCTGCCGTGAAATTTTAGATAAAGATCCCAAGTATATGAAAGGGCCCAGTGGTCACTTATTCCATAACCTCTACTTAAGAGAAAATGTGAATAACCAAACTAAGCTCTATCTCCTGAGCATAATAAGGTTCTGTCTTGATAATTCTCTTTTATGATTTCTAGTGAATCATCCTTGTCTCCAGACTGCTTTTGTTTGAATTCTGCTGAATATGCATTATGCCTGGTCTCCTTAGCTGTAACATTATAGACAATGATTACACGGCTATGAACAAGAGAGCAAAAATGGAAATGCAGAGCAGAGGATCTCACTATTCAGAAGCAAAGGCTGAGCCTCTGTGCCAGGGGTATATGCTGTGCTTTAAAACAAATTAATTAGAGAATAATACTCATTCAGCACTGCATCCAGACACATTCCTACCACCAAAAGCACAAGCTCAGCAAGACAATGATTTGCTGTAATAAAACCTCAGCAAATCGAGTGTCTTTATGCAGAGGGCCAGACAATCCCATTTGAGCTGATGCAGAAGAATCACAAAGTAAACACTCCAGTAATTTAAATGAATTTTTATCATATTGTTGCTCAGTTTTTATTAGGTTAACTTTAATGGGATGTACATAATTAATACATTTCAAATTTCAAGGAAATCCCAGATGAAGTAGCCTTTTATTAATAATGAAAATTTATCTGAATTTAAAAAAATATACAGAATGTTAGTTAAATGCTTCTAAAAAATATTATCCAATTACCAATTATAGTGATACTAATGTTACAAGTTAGACAACTTTTTTTTCTGGGAGTCTCCTTTATTGTATTAGGGGTTTTCAGAGTTCATGTCTGGATGTATTTTTGTTTATAAGTACCTTCTAGAATTAATTAATACTTTTTGTGTGTGACTTTAGTGAGAATTTTGGACTTGAAAACATAAGCAAACCCTTTTAGTTGCAATTTTTCGTTTGGTATCTGTTGTTCTGACTTGCTGGTTCTCAACTTTGTTTCTGGTTTTAGACTTGAATTCATTTCCCGATTTATTTCAAATTCCCAATACTGTACTGTCAGGAAATATAGCTGTTGTCAAGACAAAGAAAGCTAAAAAGCTAAAAGCTCCAAAACATTCTACTGAATCATTATGGATTACAGCAATACAACAGAGATTAAAAAGAGAACAGCACATGGCTGTACAAACCCCTTAAGAGGCTTTAAACAAGGAAAAAAACATCTACACAAAGAGTTTGTTTTGCTCTCCTGACATTATGGGTCAGCTACAGTGTACCAGGGATGATACCATGCTAATCTGGTCTTAATATGTATTTACAGTAACGAGACTATCTTTTGGGTTTAGTGCTGCTGCAGTGTGCCCCATGTAGCAGGTCAAGACTAAGAGGAGAACAAATAGCATACTAACTTAGACCACCTCTTTTAATAGACTTAGTATATCGGGTATTGTTACAAAATGAATTCCACATGCATCAGACAGCCTATTTTGGGCATGTAAAAGCACAACTATGCCATTAAAAAATTAGATTTTAAATGAAGTATGATACTGAATTAAATATATATTGCTCAAAAAATTAAAGGAACAGCTTTTAATAAGAGTATAGCATCAAGTCAGTAAAACTTCTGTGATATCGATCTGGACAGTTAAGTAGCAGACGGGGTCGTTAATCAGTTTCAGCTGCATTGGTGTTAATGAAATTAACAACAGGGCACTAGAGGGGCAACAATGAGATGACCCCCAAAACAGGAATGGTTTAATAGGTGGAGGCCACTGACATTTTTTCCTCCTCATCTTTTCTGACTATTTTTTCAATAGTTTTGCATTTGGCTACGGTCAGTGTCACTAATGGTAGCATGAGGTGATACCTTGACCCTACAGAGGTTGCACAGGTAGTCCAACGTCTCCAGGATGGCACATCAATACGTGCCATTGCCAGAAGGTTTGCTGTGTCTCCCAGCACAGTCTCAAGGGCATGGAGGAGAATCCAGGAGACAGGCAGTTACTCTAGAAGAGCTGGACAGGGCCATAGAATGTCCTTAACCCATCAGCAGGACTGGAATCTGCTCCTTTCAGCAAGGGGGAACAGGATGAGCACTACCAGAGCCCTACAAAATGTGGTGAGAGTAAGCAGGCAGTTCCTGGAGGATGAAGGAATTGATACCATTGACTGGCCCCCATGCTCACCTGACCTAAATCCAATAGAACACCTCTGGGACATTATGTTTCGGTCCATCCGATGCTGCCAAGTTGTGCCTCAGACCGTCCAGGAGCTCAGTGATGCTGTGGTCCAGATCTGGGAGGAGATCCCCCAGGACACCATGTGTCATCAGGCATGCATAAAAGCATGTGGGGGCCATACAAAAAGCACGTGGGGGCCATACAAACTACTGAGTCTGAGTAATATAAGAAATAGAAAAGTACAGATCAACGTACATTTTAACCAATAATCTTCAGTAAAAAGATACAAAATTTGTATTCCTAATTACAAAATTGCTTGGCCACCTTTTCTGAAAGTGCGCATTTAAAGATGCTGTTAGTTTCTTCTTCTCACAGTATGTACCATATAGAGCTTTCACTTTACTTTGAAGTTTGCACTGTGATAAAACATTCTTTATGAATATTGCCCTGTCTCTGAGTAGGTATTTTATACGCTCTGGTGACTGTTTAATTAATTCAGCAATTAGAAAAAGATGAGCGCATAATGAATGAGAAATATCAGTTTTTCTGTATTATCTAAACAACTAGAAAAATGAGTTACAGCAAGACCTGATTAAGACCCCTACCCACCCCAGGGTGTCACATGCATAAATTAAAAATAAAATAAATCAGGGTGCGGTTCCCCTCAGAGATTTGGGGTCGGGGAGGGGGGTATAATGTACAAGTAATTTGAAGTATGTAAGGTAAAAACAGAAAAATGCTGAAATTACTTTTTGCTTACATATGTCGAAGCCACTTGATGACCAGGGCCCCAGGATGGGCACCACCAATGAAATACAGAGAGACAGTTATGCTTTTCATATTATTCTACTAATTTGTATCTCCTGGCATTATTACTTTCTGAATAGGGATTTCTGGACCTTTTCATATGCTAGAAGAGGATAACATTTACAATAACGACAGCCATTCTAATGTAGCTTAATGATTGCAATTATTTCTTAATATGTTTATATGAGAATGTACTTTTTCCATTTGCTCTGTCCCTTTAAATCGAGAAGAATGTGTAGCGGCACTTTGTTAATAGAGAGAGGGTTCAAGACGTTAATTGCTGGCTCACCACCGTTAACTAGCAATCAGATGGCCAACTCAGCAAACCGAGGAGAAACACAAACACAAAACAACACTTGCAGTGAATCAGTTAGGCTTATTCTTGATCTTGTTCTGCTGTTTAACGAGACAGCACTTAGTCCTGAGGCTCATTTCCTCTTAGTTCTGTACTACATAGTCTGGTCTTGATCCTCTGCTAGTATGTGACTGTCTAAGGTACACTGCAACTGACCTTCAGTGGTCAGCATGAATCCTTCTTTAAAATAGCTTTATCCTAATAAGCACAAAACAAGAAAGAGCTAAAACAAAAGCAGCAAACAATAAGAGAAACAGAGAATTTTATAGGCAAAATCTATTATGCTAAACCACAGGTAAATAAGATTCTTGTCATTAAAGCTACTTCTTCTTCTTCTTTCGGCTGCTCCCATTAAGGGTTGCCACAGCGGATCATCTTCTTCCATATCTTTCTGTCCTCTGCATCTTGTTCTGTTACACCCATCATCTGCATGTCCTGCCTCACCACATCCATAAACCTTCTCTTAGGCCTTCCTCTTTTCCTCCTCCCTGGCAGCTCTAGCCTTAACATCCTTCTCCCAATATGCTCAGCATCTCTCCTCTGCACATGTCCAAACCAACGCAATCTTGCCTCTCTGACTTTGTCTCCCAACCATCCAACTTGAGCTGACCTTCTGATGTACTAATTTCTAATCCTATCCATCCTCGTCACACCTAGTGCAAATCTTAGCATCTTTAACTCTGCTACCTCCAGCTCTGTTTCCTGCTTTCTGGTCAGTATATACCATAGCTGGTCTCACTACTGTCCTGTAGACCATCTTTTTCACTCTTGCTGATACCCGTCTGTCACAGATTACTCCTGACACTTTTCTCCACCCATGCCACCCTGCCTGCACTCTCTTTTCCACCTCTTTTCCACAATTCCCATTACTCTGTACTGTTGATCCCAAGTATTTAAACTCATCCACCTCATCCACCTTCGCCAACTCTACTCCCTGCATCCTTACCATTCCACTCACCTCCCTCTCATTTACACACATGTATTCAGTCTTGTTCCTACTGACCTTTATTCCTCTCCTCTCTAGAGCATATCTCCACCTCTCTAGGGTCTCCTCAACCTGCTCTCTACTATCGCTATAAATCACAATTTCATCAGCAAACATCATAGTCCATGGGGACTCCTGTCTAATCTCGTCTGTCAACCTGTCCATCACCATTGCAAATAAGAATGTGCTCAGAGCTGATCCCTGATGTAATCCCACCTCCACCTTGAATGCATCCGTCACTCCTACCACAGACCTCATCACTGTCATACTTCCCTTGTACATATCCTGTACAACTCTTACGTACTTCTCTGCCACTCCCGACTTCCTCATACAATACCACAGCTCCTCTCGAGGCACCTTGTCATATGCTTTTTCCAGGTCGACAAAGACGCAATGCAACTCCTTCTGGCCTTCTCTAAACTTCTCCATCAACATCCTCAGAGCAAACTTTGCATCTGTGGTGCTCTTTCTTGGCATGAAACCATACTGTTGCTCACTAATCATCACCTCACTTCTTAACCTAGCTTCCACTACTCTTTCCCATAACTTCATGCTGTAACTCATCAATTTTATCCTCCTGTAGTTACTGCAGTCCTGCACATCCCCCTTATTCTTAAATATCGGCACCAGTGCACTTCTTCTCCACTCCTCAGGCATCCTCTCACTTTCCAAGATTCCATTAAACAATCTGGTTAAAAACTCCACTGCCGTCTCTCCTAAACACCTCCATGCTTCTACAGGTATGTCATCTGGACCAACGGCCTTTCCATTTTTCATCCTCTTCATAGCTGTCCTTACCTTCTCCTTGCTAATCCATTGCACTTCCTGATTCACTATCTCCACATCATGCAACCTCTTCTCTCTCTCATTCTCTTCATTCATCAGCCTCTCAAAGTACTCTTTCCATCTGCTCAACACACTCTCCTCGCTTGTGAGTACGTTTCCATCTTTATCCTTTATCACCCTAACCTGCTGCACATCTTTCCCAGCTCGGTCCCTCTGTCTAGCCAATCGGTACAGGTCCGTTTCTCCCTTCTGTCCAACCTCTCATACAACTCTCATACAACTCATCATACACCTTTTCTTACACCTTTTCTTTAGCCTTCGCCACCTCTCTCTTCACCTTGCGCCTTATCTCCTTGTACTCTTGTCTACTTTCTGCATTTCTCTATCCCATTTCTTCTTCGCCATCTTCCTCTGTATACTCTCCTGTATTTCCTCATTCCACCACCAGGTTTCCTTTTCCTCCTTCCTCTTTCCAGATGTCACATCAAGCACCCTTCTTGCTGTCACCCTTACTACATCTGCTGTAGTTGCCCAGCTGTCTGGTAACTCTTTACTACCACCCAGTGCCTGTCTCACCTTCTTCCTAAACTCAACCTTGCAGTTTTCCTTTTTCAACTTCCACCATTTGATCCTTGGCTCTGCCCTCACTCTCCTCCTCTTCTTGATCTCCAATGTCTTCCTGCAGACCACCATCCTATGCTGCTTAACTACACTTTCCCCTGCCACCAGCTTTGCAGTCTTCAATCTCCTTCAGATCAACTCTTCTGCATAGGACGTAATCTACCTGTGTGCATCTTTGTCCACTCTTGTACATAACCCTATGTTCCTCCCTCTTCTTAAAATGCATATTCACCACAGCCATGTCCATCCCTTTGGCCAAATCCACTATCCTCTGACTTTCTTCATTCCTCTTCTTGACACCATACTTACCCATCATCTCCTCGTCTCCACTGTTCCCTTCACCAACATGTCCATTGAAATCCGCTCCAATCACCAATTTCTATCCCTTGGGTACACTGTTCATCACCACTTCATCCAACTTACTCCAAAAATCTTCTTTCTCCTCCATCGCACACCCAACTTGCAGGGCATATGCACTAACAACATTCATCATCCCACCTCCAATTTCCAGCTTCATAATCATTACTCTGCCTGACACTCTTTTCACCTCCAAAACACTCTTGACATATTGTTCCTTCAGAATAATCCCTACCCCATTTCTCCTCCCATTCACACCATGATAGAACAATTTGAAGCCACCTCCACTCCACCTGGTCTTACTCCCCTTCTATTTAGTCTCTTGCACGCACAATATATCAACCTTCTTTCTCTCCATCATATCGGCTAACTCTCTCCCGTTACCAGTCATACTGCCAACATTCAAAGTTCCTACCCTCAGTTCCACTCACTTTACCTTCCTCCTCTCATCATGCCTCCGGACATGTCTCCCCCCTCTTCTTCTCCGGCCAATAATAGCCCAATTTCCGCCAGCACCCTGTTGGCTAACTGTACCGGTGACAGTCGTTGTTAACCTGGGGCTCGACCAATCCGGTATGGAAATTTGATTGTTGTTCGCATATTGATTTTGCAAAATTTTATACTGGATGCCCTTCCTAACGTAATCCTCCCCATTTATCCGGGCTTGGGACCAGCACGAAGAAACACACTGGTTTGTGATCCCCTGTGGCTGGGATGTCATTAAAGATACAAAAATGTGTTTTAAAACAAGATCAGAAGAGCTGACAATGCTAGAATGTTTGTGTGCCTTCTTGCATTCCATATGCCTAAAGGGAACATTAGCCGTTGTGATCTCATGTACTGACTTTTGCACACCACTGTATTATGCAAAACAAAAATCATGATGCATAACTTGGTGTAGAGCAGTCATCACCAATCATGAAGAACAATAAGGAAAATCAAAAGAAAATACCTAAAAGAATACAAAAGTGCTGGCAGTTATATAGTAACTTACTTTCTATGAAATTTTAAGAACTGTGATATGAGCCTTTGAACAGTCTATTACCGGTCCAAGTGATGTTATAGGACTCATTTAATTTTTCTGATAAAAATATTTTTAAATAAATGCTTCTGGAAAAATCAGCATAAATCATAGACAGGAAACACAAATCATATGGTACTGAGTTTTTGAATTGAGTTTCGGCCAATGAATGAGGGGACATGTGATTTGCATTTCTTGTTTGGGATGTACTCTGATGTTTCTGGAAGCATTTATTTAAGAATTATTTTGCAAAAAGAAATCAATCAGTTTTGAATGTTGTTAGCAAATTATATGATAAATGGCATGTGCAGTTTTCAAAATGAGCAATATAAAATTTTTTATTCATGGAGGTTTTTCATATTATTTGTCATTGTATAGTGCTTGTCACCATTGGCTTGTATTATATCAAAGTTTTTTTTATCCTCATTCTCCATGAAAAAACATTTTTGTCAGTCAAGACTAAAATGCACATGGGGTAAGTAACATATAAAAAATATAATACAGGGCCAGGTCTCCATGGCACCATCTATGATGTCTGCTCTTTCAGAGAGATTGCATGGTCTCATGTCTTTCACAGTGGGATCAAATGCCCTATATGTTATAATTTCTTGATATAAGGAATGAGAAAGAAAGGGAAACTATGAATTCCAAATTGCAAAATTTCAATAATTTATTGACTGAAAAAAATAACAGGCCAATGTATTAAAAAATACAGTTAAGAAAATTGTACTGCTAGTGAACTGTGCAGCAAAAAAGTATGAACACATGGAACCAGGAAATGAATTAAGTTCAAAGTCAAAGGGATTTCAAGATTATAAAATAAACAATCAACAGAAACCAAAACTAAGGAATGGAGCCCTGGCAAAACCATAAAAGCCATAACACTGTATAATCTGAGAGGTGTTGCTGCCTTCAAAGTTCCCTTCTTGACTTTCTCTGTTTAATGTTGGTACTCTGGCTTATCTCCCTACCAGGGGACTTAGAACATATTTATTGGCACTTGATGGGGCCCATGTTATCGTCTCTATCACGGCCACTTGAACTGTCACATTGAGTGCACAACTCCATCTTGTTGTAAAATCCTTGTAAGGACATGGTCAGTTTTTTACCTCCTTAAACTCCTTTCAGTCTTAATTGCTACAGGAACTTCAATATGACAGATATTCTATCTACTTATAGTTGCTACAGGACTGAACTATTTAATAAGGAAAAGGAGACCATGAGAAGAAACACCATCCAAGAGAATATATTGAAATAAGTCTGTCAGCCTGAGCACTTGTGTTGGAATCATTGAAAGTTTACTCTTCTCTCATATGCATAGAGAATATTTTGGGGGTTAGCATCACTACCAGCAAGCCAGCAATTCTCAAAAGAATCGCAAATATGTGCTGTGACTCATCTGGTTCTGGTGTTTCAGAAGCGCGTTGTAGGCGCCTTCATTTATTGTTTTTATCCATGCAGTCTCTTTTTTGTTTTTCTATGGCTGTGTCGTCAGCGAGAAGTCGTTTGCTGATGGCGGCGGATTCGCGTGCTGAAGTGACCATGGCGGCGGATCCGGGCATGGAGGGCTACATCACTAAACGAACATGGTATATGCGGTGGTGTGGGTGGTCGCGTTCAGGCAGCTGTACAACCTGGCGTGCACGCTTTACCTCAGGTTTAGTTCACAGGTCGTAGCCATGGTAAAGTTTTCATTTAATTAAATAAACATATTTGTACTAAAGAGGTTTCTTTGTGTGGGCGCCTTCGTTCATTGTTTTTATGCATACGGGCTCGTTTACAGGTCGTAGCCATACGGGCTCGTGTTTGTATTACTAATCGTTGAGCTCCTTCCATTTGGAGCCGTGACTCCTTTGCCTCTGCTGTGTCAGAAGTGCGTTGTGGGTGCGTTCGCTCATTGTGTTTATCCATACAGGCTCGTTTTGTATTTCCATTAGTTGAGCTCTTTCATTGTGGAGCCGTGACGTCTTTGCTTCTGGTGTGTCTGAAGCGCGTCGTAGGAGCCTCCGTGTATTGTTTTTATCCATGCGGTCTCGTCTTTGTTGTTCTGTGGCTGTGTCGTTAGGTAGAAGTCGTTTACTGTTAGGAAGCATACTCAAACTTACACACACTGACTGCTGGCACAGTTGATTGGAGCAGGTGTAGTTTACAAGTTGTTGTGTTTGGGTGCCACGCACTGACTCTGGGAACTACGGGCGCGGTTTTGTATTACAAATCGTTGAGCTCTTTCCATTTGGAGCCATGATTCCTTTGCCTCTGCTGACACCGACTGCTGGCACAGTGGATTAGAGCAAGTTTAGTTTACAGGTTGTGTTGTTTGGGCGCCACCTACCGACTCTGGGAAGCCGCTGGGTTTTATGCCTTTATTCATATCCAATTCACCCTTCCTCTGACTCTGGTTTGAGTTAGGCATATTGTTATTCTTCATTTCTTCTCAGCAAAAGAAGCAGATGATGTTTCCAAGAGTTGCTATTAGAGCAGCATATGTATAGCAAATGTGACTTACAACATCTCTCAGATAGTAACATAGATAGATAGATAGGTCGCTTTGCCGTTTTAACTTTAGATAAAGATAGAGTATATTGTGTATGGAAAGCTACTAAATGGATTTGTAAAGACAGAAGAGTTCATTAAATGAGACGCTGGTGAATAAAATCTCTCCACATGATGTAAAAACACATCATAGAAACTGTGAAACAGATGAACCCTCACTAATTTGAAAATAACCCATGCAGAACTATTATACCTGACATTGTTTGATTCTCCTCAGGGTTCAAGGAGACACCTTCATATTTCACTAGCCACAGGTTTATTGATGCAAAACGAATCATTTACTTCTGACACTATACAACTATTCCTTTCGCAATGACTGGTCATTAAAATGTTTCATAGATTATTTGCTTAGAAAAAATAGATGTATAGGGTGTTCACTGCTCCTCAGCTGTTTATCTCTTTGCTCCCGTTAAGCCACAACAGGCACTTCAGTTGAATTGCATTCTCTAAAGGAGCATTTCACAGAGCTTTCACATTAATGTAGGCACATTTAAATATGTGGTATCACAGAAAATACTGTAAATTACAATATTTTATGTTCATGTAGTCAAGAATTACAGAAACTAATTAATCAGAAAATTAATCTTTTAGATCTCTCGATTAATTTATAGTTTCTGTGTCACATTCTATAATCTTACATACTGAAAATCACAGTATAGTATTTGATCCTGTAAGGTTGTCTCTTTCAAATGGTGTGGAAGCAATGAATTTTTAACCATTTGGATGGTTCCTAAAATTATCTATCTATCTATCTATCTATCTATCTATCTATCTATCTATCTATCTATCTATCTATCTATCTATCTATCTAACAAACACTGGAAAAAAGGGAAAAATGTATATCAGCAGAGTGATGTGTTTGTTGTACATTTTATATCTTTCTTCTTCTTTATCACACAGTATATAGCATTTTATACAAAATTTAGAAGACACTTTGTGATGAAGTGGCAAAAGTGAGCATCACACTGTTTTTCTGTCAGTGAATTGTCTTTTTTCCCCCTCAACATCAGGCATGACATGCTTTGTAGACCAAAGAAAGAGATTAGTTTCAAAATGTAGTACCACATGGCAAGAATGGAATGCCATATCAATCTAAAAGAATAGATAGATAGATAGATAGATAGATAGATAGATAGATAGATAGATAGATAGATAGATAGATAGATAGATAGATAGATAGATAGATAGATAGATAGATAGATAGATAGATAGATAGATAGATAGATACTTTATTAATCTATTTAGACGCTGATTATTTTCTTTTGTATTTCTGGGGTAGATATTTGCCCTTTTGACTACAAATTCTGATCTTGCCAAATATAAGAACATTTGTTTGATGAAGTGACCTTGACTATCTTATGATTACAGTTTCAGCATTTTTCATACATATCTTGTAAAATAATAATAATAATAATAATAATAATAATAAACTGCTAATCCCACACTCCTTTTTCATGAAAAGAAATTCTTATTGGTCACAGTGCCACCTATCAGGGCTGGAGTAACCATAAGGGCAATCAAGCAAGTGCCCAGGGGGACCAGGATTGGGGTGGGGACACCGACACCAAAAAGTGTAAACAAGTGTAAACAATGCACTCACACTTCAGGTGCTTTACATATATTTTAATGGCTGTGCCTTCTCATCCACATTCGCCATTGTGGATTACCAAAAAAAAAAAAAAACTAAAGGCAAACAAAGTTAGACAAAAGCACTTGCAAAACAAATCTACTCTATATATATATAAAATCCTAAGCCTAAAAGTGCAACGGTGATGTTTTTATGTCACTTTTTTGTAACGCTTTAAATCAGGCTTATTTCTTATTATGTTTTTAAATTATAAACTAAAAAATATCAAGAACTCACGTCCCGCGAGACGGGACTTTGTGCCAAAAGATTTAACTATGCCCAGGGCCAGAAATGAAAGACAAAGAGTAGGACAGCTGCTGTACAGGCTTTTAAACGTTCGAAGCGCCGCATGAAATGCAGATCAAGCGGCACGGCAGCAACAGCAAACCAGCAGCTGATCGAGCAAAGAGGAGGTAAAAAAACCCCTGTATTTGTTTCCCATTGTATCACTGTTTAAGAGGGGGTTTCGAAGGAGCGACCGCATCTCCTTGTGTTCATCCCCTCTCTTCACAACGCGAGCGGCAGAGACACAAAGTGGCTGGTGAGTGAAGCGAGCAGGGGAGAACCCCCTAGTAAATCAATAAAAATAAAATGACTATTAAGTTCCCACATGGGTGCTGGCTTGCTAGGTGCTCACTTTGTGCAGAGCCTGTAGTGGTGCCATGTAGGAAAACAAAATGAATCAGCAACAGATTAATGTACATGCTAAAAAAGAAATAACAACAAAGAAAATTTCAAACATTCAGGTTTGTTTAGTTACTTATGTTCGTTACTTAGGTAAGCATTTTTCATTTTTATTTATTTTTAAGTCATCAAAGGGTAATTTTTATTTATTACATATTTTTCATAAGAATAAGTATGGAAGCGCATTAGGTCCGTGGTGAAAAAAAGGTGAAGGAAAAAAAAATAAATGTCGAGATTAAAGTCGACATGTTGACTTTATTCTCGACATTTCCACTTTAATCTCGATGCTTATGATGAGAATAAAGTCGACATGTTGACCTTATTCTCGTAGTTTGTCATTAAAGTAGAACATTGTAAACTAAATTTCATCTTAAAATGAATATTTAATTTAGTAGATCTTCCCAAACCCTGTCATAAATTATGTAGCGCATGAAATGCTTTGTTTTAAGCGTTCCCCGAGCCATATTAATCACTACGTGCTTCTTAAACTGATTTCCTCTGCACTAAGAGGAGGTGCAAGCAGCGATCACCACACAGAATACATTCATTTCATGATATTCCTGCTCCCTGAACATTTACAATGCTAAGATAAATACTTGATATCATTTTCATGATGAAATTCATTAAAGCATGTACTAATCATGTGGGGACACGGTGGCATAGAGGTTGCACTGCTGCCTGGCAGCAAGGGGGTCCCGGGTGTACCCTGCCTTGAGTTTGCATGTTTTCCTGGTGGGTTTACTCAGCGTGCTTCAGTTTCCTTTCAAAGTCATGTATGCAGTGGTGTTTTGTTGTGCTATATTGACCCTGAGGTATGTGTGTGCTCGTATTCACCATGCAATGAGCTGGCGCCCCGTTCAGGATTTATTCCTGCCTGGCACACGATGCTTGCTGGGATGGGCGCAACAATGAATGGATGGCATATTTAAAAATGTATAACGAAGATTTTTTAAAGTTCTGAACACTCCGTGGTCTAAGTTTATAACTAGTTTTAACTTCACAAAGATGTTTATCGTATGGTGATTGGTTATGTGGAGAAAGAAAAAGGAAGGATAGGAACAGGGGGTTTGGTACGTCAGACAGAGACAGCACGCATGCAATAAAGAAAACCCGCCCACAGAAGAACAAACATTGAATTCTGTGTTCGTGTCTCCGACCACCAGATCACGAACCCAACATTTACACAATATTTCAGTTAAACCTTTGCAATACCCATTCATACATCCAGTTTTTTGGAGCCTCGTCACACCTGCCATAAAGTTCTCTACACTGAACATACACCTGGGGACCCCTTACTGTGAGGGAGCAGCACTACCGCCACACTACCGTGCATGTTTAATACCTGCTTTAATGCATTTCATCATGAAAATGATATCAAGTATTTATCTTCGCTGTCTAAATGTTCAGAGAGCAGGAATATCATGAAGTGAATGTATTCTGTGCGGCGAGCGCTGCCTGCGCCTCCTCAATGCAAGAGGAAGTCAGTTTAAGAAGCACGTAGTGATTAATAACTGGGCCGGGGAACATTTAACACAAAGCATTTAATGTGCTACATAACTTATGACGGGGTTTGAGAAAATCTAGTAAATTAAATATTTATTTTAAGATGAAGTTTAATTTACGACATTCTACTTTAATGACAAAATAAACTATGAGAATAAAGTGGAAATGTCGACTTTAATCTCGACATAAACGGCGAGAATAAAGTCAGCATGTCGACTTTATTCTCATCATAAGCGTCGAGATTAAAGTGGAAATGTCAAGAATAAAGTCCCCATTGGCAGACTTTTTTTGCTAAATAAAAGCAAAACAACTCCTATTTAAAGTTTTTTTCTAGTTTTTGTATATGTATTTTTGCAGTGTACATGTATTATTAGTGTACAAAAAAAGAAAACATATTTTTAGTAGCACTTTTAATATCACATTAAAAACAGAGCCCAAACAGGCATATGGCTTCTCAAATAGATTTCATAGATGGTAGATACTTTAAGTGATGTAAAAATTTCTTGAGCTGTGTTACTTATTAGTAGGGGATAGTCTATGGTTAATTGTAGTTCAAATTTCTTAAACATATAATTTCTTAAGAAGTAACCTATGTAGACATCTTACACTAAAATTGCTAGCTGCATCTGATCATGATCAATAGCATTTAATTGTGGCATTTTTCCAATAAAATATAGCATCAGAGAAATATTGAATCATTATGACCTGCAGATAATGCAGCAGTGAGGATGTTTTTAGTCTAATGTAAAAACCGAGTACATGGCTATTCAATACATGCATAACGTGTCACTGGACCACTTTTCCTCTTCCATTCTTTTCTAGATAAGGTGGCTGAATTTTTTTACTTTTATGATTGTGAAGATTATGTAATTTACCCAGCATGATTTCAAGATGGTATGACAGAGGTTTCACACAAGCAATTTCCACCGCTATACCAGGCATTTCTACTGCAATATGGCAAAAGTCTCAGGTGCGTGCAAGACGCTGCTGATGGATAAGTGAAAAAGCAAAACATACAAAATATATAAGGTGAAATAAATATTCTCAATGTAAATTTGATAATAAGAATATAATTTGGTTGTTCAGAATGTTTCTCATTTCTAAGGCAGACGAGTACCAAAATGGATCAAAGTTTCTAATGGAAGTGTTTGAAATTTGAAACATTTGTTCAGATATCCAGACTTGAAAACTGATCTTTTCTAATACATTTTCTTGAAGAATATCTATTCCAAATTTCTACAAAATTGTTCCAATGGGAGCTGAGATGTTTCAAGAAGACACAGACAGACAGACATCATGCCAAAGTTAGGTGCTTTTTCGATGATATGGGAACACACCTAAAAACAGAAAGAGTCTAGAAATTCAGTCACGTTACAAAATATGCTTCAATTCCCTAGAGTTTTATTTTTTTACAAAATATTAAGCCTCTCAAGTTTATCAGGATTTAGTATAATCACTAAAGAAGCTAATATTAGCCTGGCTGCGTCAGCTAACACAAGGTCTGAGAAGAAGGATGATGTTATGTTAATCTCGAGTGAGAGAGGGAAAACTGTCCAAAAGCAAGAAGCTAACATTAGTGAGCCTGATGATGAGGATGCAACCCAGCCCATCTCTGGTGATTGGCAGCAGAAACCTTAGAGCAGTTCTGGAAACAATGCATTATGGGGACAAATTACAGAATAAGTAAGTGAAGTGACTACAGTATTTAACAAGGGTGTTAATTTAATAAAGAAGCCGTTTTGACTTTTGCATTTTTTTCTATTCCTTCATTTGCACTTTGTTCACATTTATATATCATCCTCCTTTTATTCAGATATTTAATAGGTATTGTGCTTTGCCTAATTTGGCTGTATTTTGCACTGTAAGTATTGAAACGTCTGGTGATACTGTAGTTCTTTTTCTAAATAATATTTCCATTTGTTGCCGTGTGTTTTGTTCAGATTTAATGGTCAGCTTCATTATATATAATTATACGGAATGTGCCTAGTCCTTATTTTGTTGTTTGGTTGAATATTTTGGCAAAATGAAGTGGATAAAGCTACTCAAAAAAAATTTTTAAAAACCAAATGCAATAATCTGCTCATTTTCAAACCTTTGTGTATGTTGGAAAGAACAACAAGACAGTGTGTCACAAATAATTAACAATTATGACTGATTATGCAGATTGTAATAGCAGCACAGTCCTATAGGCCTTCACTTGCATTTTAAGAAATTTGTTTCAAGTCTTAAGTGTCTATCCTTGGGAATGTCTTTAATACTTAATACTTATAAAGTGTGTTTGGTATATCTATCAGTCCATTTAATATGTCGGTCTGTGTGTGTGTGTGTGTTGTGTGCTGATGCCCAGGGATATTGTTGAACCTTAATTTGGCCCTGCACAACCATTTTGTCCCAGTATTTGCCCCATCTGTTCTTTATGTTATTGTTTGAGTTTTCTGTATGTATTCTCATATACGACAGACTGGATTGGCTGCCTCTAGGTGAGAGTGAGCCAGTTCTTGACATGCACAACGGTATCTATTTAAATCCTCAATTAATTTTATACAGTAAATCTAAAAAAGTATGCAGCACATGCAGCAATGTCCACACAAAATGCCGGAAAA
Source organism: Erpetoichthys calabaricus (assembly GCF_900747795.2). Classification (NCBI taxonomy): domain Eukaryota; kingdom Metazoa; phylum Chordata; class Cladistia; order Polypteriformes; family Polypteridae; genus Erpetoichthys; species Erpetoichthys calabaricus. Next base: position 100,549,075 of record NC_041395.2, read on the forward strand.
GTTGGTTCAGCTAACTGCTATCAAGGTTCATTCTGTCAATTTTTTTTTTTAAATAATAGGTAAGTACTGCTTACTCTTTCAGTTAATAAAGAGTATACTGACTGCTCTGCGCTCTGTTTTAGCGATATGCTCAGCAGTACTAGATGTAAACAAGTTATGGTGCTTAGATAGCAAGGTGCTTTTAAAGTTTTCTTCTGCAAACTATAAAACTCTTATTTTTAAATGCAGGCACTTTTGTCTGCTGAATAAATTGGCCTTCACTATTTATATTGCAACATACGCAAACTGAAAACTCATTTCAGTGTGGTTTCTAAGATGTTTTAAAAGTTAGTGTTAGTTGTAAGTGATTTGACCTTCTCTATCGCAGTTTGATATGGTCGTCTTCTCTGCCCAAAACAGCAAGCAGCTAGAGAGGGTGGTGTGCACTGCTTCTAAAATCATTGGCTCCCACTGTGCCCTGCCTGAAACATAAAGCCATTAAGATCTTTTGTGACACATCACTCTCAATCTGTCCTTTGTTCATTCTTCGTCTGACTGGTAAATGGCTCAGGTCAAATAAATACTTATCCACAAGCTACGCAAAGCTTGGAGTTAACATCTTACTTTCAGGGCGATCTTCAATAATTTCAAGATTACGTTTTAAGTGTATTTGTGTTAAATTGTTTGCTTGTGGGCTTTTGGGGAAAGATGTTTATGATTACCTTTGCTCTTTCTTTTCTTAGTATTGATATCTGATTTGCATGAGCATCGTCATATTAAATTAAATTCAACTTATGCTGTTAAGGCAATATTTACTAACAGGATAGCACTACCCAGTGGACATTGTGGAAGATGCTTGGCTACAGACAGACACAGGACACAAAGAAGTACCAAAACACATGCATTTATTCCTTCTTCTGCCCTTTGCAGCACCGTGCACAATCACCAATCAGCTACAACAATAAAGTCAGTCTTTTTCACTCTTTGTCTCTTTTCTTTCACCGTCTTCACTTCTCTCCCTCAAGCTTTGTCCTCTGCCTCCTGACTACAGCTCCACGAAAGGAATGAGGCGACCCCTTTTATGTTGCACTCGGATGTGCTCCAGGTGCACCCTGATGATCTTCCTGCAGCACTTCCTGGTGTGGCGGAAGTGCTGCATGGGCACCCGGAAGCATTTTAATTAGAAAGATGCCTCAGAGAGTTACAATACAACATGGGAATTATGGAGGATAATATATATTACTATATTTCCTCAAAACACAAAAAAAAAAAAACAGTCAAAGTAGCTAGTTGTTAAAATAGGGTCAAGAGTAGGATCCTCTTGGGCTAAAACCCTGTACCCACTACTCCATATAGCCACGGTTCTGAAGAGCCACGGTGACTCCACTCTCTGATACACTAGGCACTTGTAGCTACTATATGTCTAGGAGTAGCTTTAACCTGCAAGCAGGCTTTTAAAAAGAAATCAGTAAGGAAGAAACATCATCACTAGAAAGCTTATGTCACATGCCAAGCATCTGGGCTTTGTAGTCTTATGCATGCTTTTTCCTGTCAGAGTGTTTGACTGGAAGGATATGAAAGACATCCTGAGTCTTTACAAAATCACTTTTCTAGCTGGATTAACTGACAATAGCTTGACTTCAAATCCTTAGTACTATCATAACAGAGTTTTACAGTTTTGTATAATACAGTTAGCATCTACATTCTGCAGCTGCTGTTTCATATAGTCTAAATTGTTGAAAAAAATTGAAATACTGAAAGGGCTCACAGAGCAAAAGCTAAATAGCTTTCCAATCATTATTAAACTGCCTGCTTTCAGATTCACCCCTTATATTGGATGCTTATGCTGTAGACTATCCTAAATAGGTATTATTATGCAGTATGGCATACTGATGGTCTGAATGTAAAAAAATGTAATGCAGTAAGTTAACTCTTTACTTTTGTAAGTGTAGGTCATAATCCTTGCAGTTTCAGGATTTTAACTTGTGACAGTAAATTTCTTGAATGGATTATTTCCTCCAGCCGGGGGGATCAAAACCATAATCCTTGCCTTAAGCCTCACACCACTTCATGCATCAAAAGCAATTGCTTTTTTCTCTGCTTATCAGCATTTTATTAGAGTACTTGATTTCACTCAGGCTCTAAGATCAGTGGATCTATACAGGTACAGTAGATGAACCAAACTAGTCTTCTAAAAGACTATGCACTGTGTGTGGGGAGGGGGTTTCTCTTAGCCCACATTTATCACATCTGTGGAAGAGGAATGTCAGTTAAGTCCCTATAAAAGAATATGACACTAAAGGATACTAGGCAGATAGATTTACTGATAGAGACTTTCACCTTCATAATAGCCAAGCATGGTCTTCTTAATTCTGAGGAGGGTCTGTGATCATAGCAACAAGCCTGGGCAATTTGGTTTTCTAAAGGGTCCTATTCCTATGTGGAGATGTGACTGAGGATTTGGGTCCCAAGTGATCCAGACTGGATGAGTGGTATAAAATGGATGGCTGGATGACTCTAACAACAGTGACTCTTGTAACTGGGTGAACTTCATCCTGTTATGATTTGCCCCCCCCCAAAAAAAGACCCACAAAGACAGGCCAACATCCTGACTGGCTTTCACAAAACATGGTCTCTCCATAAGGCAAGTCTGACAGTGTTCAGATCAAAAACGTTAGTTCTGGCTAGGCCTCAAATTGAAGAACAGGTAGTTTTTTAAAGTTTAAAAACTGATTTAAAAAAAAGATCAAACAATATCCCAAAATATAGCCCATGCCTCACAAGAAGTAGGACTACCATAAACCCCTGCCTTGCAGATGAAAGGGTAAACAAAGAATCTATGTAAAAGAGGATATTTATTGACCAAAGAAAAAAAAATACAAAAAAGGCTCAAAAGAGTGAAAAGGAGTTGCATGAAACGAACATAATGATATTATATCCAGGAAAGGAAATAATAATAATAATTCTTTGCATTTATATAGCACTTTTCTCACTACTCAAAGCGCTCAGCAATTGCAAGTTAAGGGCCTTGCTCAAGGGCCCAACAGAGCAGAGTCCCTATTGGCATTTACAGGATTCGAACCGGCAACCTTCCGATTGCCAGTGCATATCCCTAGCCTCAGAGATCTAGCTAAAATATAACACTGTCATTGCTCTTATGATCTGCATGTTCTTGAACTCAAAATTAGGCTTTTCCTCCAAAGTAAAACCTCCAGGCTCAATTAAAGCCTAATTACAAAAACAGGTCTTAGCCCAAATTCAGGAAGGCCAAAAGAAATTTTTTTTTTTTTTTTTTAATTAAATGTAGAAAAGGGGAGGGGGACCTTTAAAATCCCTGTTCCAAATGCTGAAAAACAATTCTTAAAATTAAACAGGTTACTTTTGAAAATTCAACAGAAGAAGAAAAGCAGGGGAATTAAATATAATATAAGTTAAAAAAGGTAGGCCTAAAAGCCAATCCTAAGCAATCAAAGCAAGGTTGTCAGTCTAGAACAAACTCGAAAACAGAAGCAAAGAATCAGAAAAACAGGTAATCAAAAAACAGCCCATAGTAGCAAGGGATGAGAAAAAGATAGACCCACAAACAGAAGTGATTAACTGATGTTCCAGTGAAGAACTAACCCCACACAGCCCAATATAAAGGCCAGAGGGTGGTCTCCCAGCTGTAATGTCATTCAGCCAGTCAAAACAAAGGTGAAGGATCAGTGCTTCCACCTTCTTCTAGTGAACACCTGGAGGTTTTGGTGTTTTTTATGGTGTTAACCCGGATGGGGCAAAAGTGAAAGCCAAATAGAACATCATCTGGCTAGTGAGTGTTGGAACTGTGGATGGAAAACAAGATGAAGTTAGTGACGGTGCTCCCTCTCTCTTCTTTGGGTGGCATTTACCATTTTGAAGCCCTGATGGTGTTCCCTTGGTATGTGTCCATGATTACATGCACACACAAGGCCAATCTTGGTTTTTAGACAATGTCTAGGTTTTAAGTATAGGTTTTTTAGACAATGTCAGTCTTGGTTTTTAGTTTATTTTAACACTCTTATTACAGCAATGTTCAACATTCTTGATTGAGTTTTATTATGGTTCTTCACATACTACCAGCTTGTCATATTCTCACAGAATAACACTTGGAATTAGGCAGCAAGGGGAAGCTGATTGCTCTGTTTTATTGTTATTTTAATTGTTGCAGTTACTTATTTTATTATTAACCAACACATTTCAGCAGAAGCTAGCTATCCAAATACGAGGGAGACTCAAGCTAAAGTTAGAAAATGGGATTATCAGAAAATGAAACGAACCTTAACAAAACTGATAATATCATTTCTCAATGTGGTCTCCTCCCTTCTCAATGCACTTGCACCACCTGCCTGGATTCCAGCAGAATAAAAGGTTTTATCTTGTCCTCGCGACCACTTGTGCACCACTTTCTTCACACCACCATATGTTTTTCAGCAGTCCAAAAAGGTGGCAAATCTGGTGAATAAGGAGGATGTGGCAATACCTCAAACTTCAGTTTCTCCAGACAAGCCTTAGTATTCTTAGCAGTGTGTGGATTGGCCTTGTCTTGCAGCAAAAGAACTCCTTGAGACAGCAGTCCCTGCCACTTGGATCGAAAAGCAGGCTTCACATTGGTCTCCAGCGTGTCACAGTAACTTGAAGGACAAGACATAACCTTTTATTCTGCTGGAATCCCAGCACTTCCAGGCAAGTGGCATAAGTGCATTGAAAATGGTGGAGACTACATTGAGAAATGATATTATCAGTTTTGTTAAGGTTCTTTCCATTTTCTAAAAAAACCCTTTTCTAACTTTAGCTTGACTCCCCCTCATATTTTTTTAAACAGAAAAATTATAAACTACTTTCACATATTAATCTGCTTTGTCAAACTATTCAGTTTGAATTTATTAGTATAAAAATGTAACAACACCAATGTAATATGTCATAACTGCACCAGGATGTGTCATGCACTGGAGGCACAGTAATTCCCTTTCTTAATGAATTCAGGGGTAAGAGTTTGATTCCAAGTATATTTACTATGGATGTGGAGTCATCAATTGGGTGTTCTCTTAGAACTCCAAATCCCTTCTACTCACCAATGATGTACACGTTTTGCTGACTCTGTAGCGGGATGTTTGTCAGAGAGTACCTTGCAGTGGACTGGAACCCAGTTCAGGAATGGTTCTAACACTGCACCCCGTACTACTGTGAAATGACCTGTGTTTAAATAAGGTTTTTCATAAGACGAAAGGATGTACAAACTACCTTCCAAATCTCACAGATATTGGAGTTAGGCTAATTGGCAACTCTAAAATGTTTCTAGATGTACGTGTGGCATTGTATATTTGAGAATGCCTGTCAATAGAATAGAGATCCATGCGATGCTCAGAGAATGTGCTCGGAAGATAGATAGATATATCACTATTATGCTAAATCTGTCATGCATAGGATCAATTGCACCATTAATTATACTAACATTATGACCACAAAATCTCCACCATAATTAAAATCCAATATCTGGATCCAGTAATTTGCAGCACTGACAGACTTTGGGCTGCCAGAGCAAACCACAGTATAAAATTGGTAAAGTTATAGAGAATTGGGTCTTAACTAGTGGTATGCATTTAAAAAAAAAGCCAGGAATGGCAAGCGTGAGGAAGAAAGATATTGACACTGTCTCAAGTGCAATTACTCCTCAAGAAGCGTTCCCAGGATTTAACTTTTGGTGTAGGATTGAAAGCATCTCGCCTATTACTTGAAATTCCCACTTAATAATCACTTCATAAAGTGAGACAGTTCCTCTGCACTTTCAAGGCAAAAAAGGATGTGCCTCTTTTTTACCATTACCGAATTATGCATATTGTGCATGCTTTGAGAGCAATCAGCTCCGTTTTGAATAAGTTGAGAGAGTGGTGAGTTTACTCACTTTTTAGTGCCATTTATAGCCATAATAACATCAGGTAAGCTTTGCTTAAGTTTGTTATGGAAATGGCTGCAGTTGTCCATCCAAACATTAATTTTCTGACCAGTGTATCCAATTCAGGATTACTAGGAGCTGTGCCTATCCCGGCTACACTGGGTGCAGGACAGGAATTAAATCTTGGACGGGGCACTAACCTCACACTACACAGTGTTCGCATACAGGAAGTATTAAGTTAGTGTTTCAAAATGTCCACATTTCCCAGACATTCTTTAATGGTTTGAATCACAAGGCAAATCTCTCCAATAATGTATCATTCAACGTGTTAACGGAAATTAATAATTGTAGTGATGCACAACTATTGGGGTTACTGAAACACCATAGTTAATTACTGAAAACAAGTCAGTAAACAGTAAATTTGAAACAAAAGTCATGTTTATCATTTGAATGATATAAAAGCAGATGCAATGCCATCTCCAGCTGTGACTATTCTTCTTCTGCCGAACACCCACTGCCTCTTACATCCTCTGCTCATTTTCGTTCTCTAATGTTTGACCTTTTGCTTGTGTTTAATGATTATTCACGTTAGCCCTTTCAGTTGTATATGTTAATGTATTAAATGTTTTGTCAGTTTGATTACACTGACACTTTACCCAGTTAACTGTTTGCAGAGATATTTTACATCTTGTTTCACTGTCAGTAATAGTGATGGGTGTTCAGCTTAAGGCGGTTGTTTAAATACAATATTCATATATGTACACCTTTAAATAAAACAAATTTAAAATATAATCATCACTTGTGAATCATACAAGTGACATTTCAAAGACTACATGCTATAGTTACACAGGAAGCTAGATATAAATAAACTATAAAGCAGGGCTTTAAAATTTAACCTTAAAATACCTGACTAGTTTTGCTATAGTTATGGAAAAATAAAAGTAAAGTAAATTTTGTGTTACATGAATGCACAGTGAAAATTGCCCTAGAGTATTTCCAGAAGAAGATTCTAGGACTTTACGCTATAAAACCTGGCAATGTTAGGAAAAGGCAAAATATGCACATGTACCTGCAAAGGAAGCTATGAAAGAAATATAAAATGTGTTGATATCTTCAAAAAAGAATGAATGTGTTAAACATTGTTAATTAACACTAAGTTAATTCAATACATTTGACAGCCTTAATTATTACTCAGCTTATGTGGTGACAATTAGAATGAGTTATTCCATTTATAACAAGATGTGAACACTAACAAATTTATGCAGTATTTAATTATGGCACAATGATAATGCTACATTAAAATGCACTGACTGAAAATCATGTTTATTATCATTTTTTGGATTTTGTTCATTCACAGTAAGCAGGATTAAAAAGAAGAGAACAAGCTGCACACTTCAGAGCCCATACAACTAGTCTATGGAGGACATACAAGTAAAATCTCATGTCATTGTGCACTTGCTTGCATTACCTTCAGTTTGAACTTGGACATGCCAATAACAGAGCTGGGCACTACAGTACTGTAAATACAAGTAGATATATTTATTTTTCTAAATTCACGTGTACCAGTTGAGAGTCTCATTAGCAAAGGGCGCAATATAAAAATCACACCCAGACAGTATGGCAGCCAATTAAAATTTAACTTAGGATAAAGTTACATTGAATTTAAATAACAACTGACCTCTAGTTTGTAATTTTAATGTAATCACAAAAAATGTAGAAAAGCCATGAAGGCCACTAATATCTTTCCAGTATATGAGAGTCATCAATAGTCCCAGTAAAAGTCAGAAACCTAATTTTCGGCCTACACATTCATTGTCACCTTAACTAAAGCAGGATAGATAAGAAACTAAAAGAAAAACATCAGGGAAGCAGCAACATGGCTCCACAACTAGCATGAAAATGTGATGTGATGAAAGACCAACAAGATATACTGTATACAAATTTTAAACAAAATTAATTACTGACAAGTAAAGCTATGAGGTTCAAATAAAGTTTACACATTCTTCCTATGTGTGTGGGTATATTCATTAGCACTGCAGTACTCTCATCATATCCAAAAAACATGAATTTTAAATTGACGTGTGGCTTTATATAAAATGTTCACTGCAATGGACTGGCATCCCGTCTAGGGTTCACAAAATGTATACACAGATTTGTCAGTGTTGGATAGATAGATAGATAGATAGATAGATAGATAGATAGATAGATAGATAGATAGATAGATAGATAGATAGATAGATAGAACTTTATTTGTCCCCAGGCAGAAATTTGGCTTTTTTTATTGAAGCTCTTTAAATAAATAAATACATACATCCAGAAATAAATATTTACGCACAGTCTACAGTCTGAAAACACACCAGAATGACTGAAAAGGAAGAAAATTTAAAATGGAAGAAAAGACAAAAAAAAGATGTTAATGCTTCTGCAATAAGGATTAATGGAGAATGTTCAGTGGAATTTATCTAGTGACATTTTGCTGGATAAATCTCTTTGGTTATCAACCAATTCTAAATTGGCACTGTGTGTGCTCTTCATTGGACTAGAATCCCCTTAATGGAACAAGTGAGGTAAGATTAAATGGCTAAAATAATCAACGTTTTGCCTGTGCACCACTTGTAAGAGCAACTGTACTGCCTAGATACTGTTAACTTTTTCTTTTTCAAAACTTTTACTTTATTGCCGTAAGCATTTTCAGTTTTATATAAAGAGAATATTATGAAATAATGTGTTATGAATTATTACTGAGAGTAAGATCTTACCTAAATCTGAGTAACGCTACCTCTATCAGTGCAGAACAATGAAATTTGCTGTCTTCAAAATATAAAAACCTAGCAATGATTTAAATGGAAATGTTGTTGCTCATTCTGAATGAACACACTTAAATGAATGAGAAGTGACTTGCACATTTTTTATTTCTTTCGACAGGTGAAAAATACGCTAATACTTAGGGTGAACAACTCTGCTATTAGACTATTTTGCCCCTATATAAAGGAAGACAGCCTGATTGACAATAAGAAATTGAAGCCACTGTCTAGCAATGCTGCAGTCTAACAGAGTGCTAAAGTAGCACGTCCCAGGGTGCTGCAGATCCAATGAAGTTAAGGATCCTTTGATTTTTCTATATCGCTTTTTGACAGGATTTGTCATGAGTTTTAAATCTTAAATTACCTTGCTCTATCATAACTTCAGTCCTTATCTTTTCCACTCGTATCCAATTTGGCGAAACCAATGCAAGGTCATTGTGCTTTGAAAGGGTGTTACAGAAAGAAATCTATTTTTCTCTTCTCCTGCTTGTGTTTTCCTTGTAACTTTTTAGCACATCACATGAGGGGCTGCACGCTAAAATCATAGATATCCACTCAAGAATACAGATTAACTTTGATAGGTGAAGAAAGAGGAACTTTATAGCAAAACAGTCTGTTCAGACAGATTAACTTTCCTGTGACAGCCTTCACTGTTGCACTTGGGTATGCAATTTGGAAGTATAGCTACGGAGAACAAGTACATGCTGTAACAACATTCTCTAACCTACATTATACAACTGAGGGTTGTAGTGTTTCTGCATTTATCCTGACACCACAGGGCACAAGGCAGCAAACATCACATATTCTCAATGTTCTTTCATAGTATTTGTAGGGTCATCTGAATCTATAATGATATGAAAACAGGCTCTTCTATTTTTTCAACTGTGTAAAAATGTGAAAATTCAGAAAGGAAAAATCAGTTTACAGTATATAAACCTGAGGGTCAGGTGGTTCTAACTTGGTCTAGTTTAGATGGAATGTATTATTGAATATGACTTAGCTTGTCCTGTGTTTTTTTGTTTTTCAATCTGTGCCCACTATGAAAGAAACAAGTCCCTTTTTCCTTTGAAATATATAAACTGTAATTAAAGCTAACAAGCATCTGTCTCTGCGTGTGTGTCACTGGCAAAATGGGCATTTGAAATTTCACAACAGAGTCTCACCCCAGCCAGATGCAAGAAAGTATGTCCTGTGTCTGGACAGCTAGAAACTGGGGCTCAGTCCAAACACAAGTGGCAATGAATACATGTACATACCCAGAGAAGGAAGCTGATGGAGTTTATAATTCTTTATTTAAAAACATGTCTGTCTCGGCTCCACACTTCTTATCAGCTTGAGCCCAGAACCATCAATAGCTGAGCAAATGGGGACACATAGTACAGAAGGAAGTTGTGCAAAGTGTTCAAGTGTTTTGATTCAAACAATAAAGTCAAACAAAGTGTAAACAGTGCAGTACCTCCTCGTATCAATAAATAAATAATCCTCAATAAAAACAGGTAAATTAGGGGCGGTTAAAATCACATCAATAAATACAATAATCCAAAAAACCTGAGATTAAAATCCTGGCAGAATCCTTCCTTTAAAAAATATCTCAAGCCACAGTGCTACCTTCTATAACCGACATCTCTTTAGCTCACCGTTAGGTTTCCTCAGCATAAAGAGATGTTCACTGACAGGTGCAGTTAACCTTTTAACATCCAGGCTGAGGTTCTTGCCTCCGTTCCATCAGCATCAGAGAGGCACCACACAAGCTCTGCTCCTTCCTCCCGGAACCCACAGTCCCTCAGGCTTCTGTGGGAATTTAGTCCAAGCAATTGGTCATTCCTCCTCCTCCTCCTCCTCCTTGAAGTGCTCAACAGAAGCAACCCCATTGCCCCACCTTGATCACCAGCCACACACTCACAAACCAGACCGCCTGCCTCCACTCAGCACAGCATTGTACTCCAGAAGTCTGCCAGCTCTTCATTCTGTTCCCTCGTTCTCTGCTCATGCTCCTACTATCTTAACACTTAACACTTACACCTATGCCCATCCACCTGTGAACTCTTTATTTTCAAAATACACAATGCCACTGACTCCTCTCATGACAGTCTCAATTTAAATTCTGTTACTATAAAACAGTGTGCTTTTCTGCCTTTTTCTTAAGTAATACTAGGGAGCTTCGCTCGCCAACCCCCCAGCCGTGCTACGCACCAGCCACTTCACGTCTTTGCCTCTCGAGTATGTGGTTTTTACTTTCACCAAACAACAAATCTTTTAATTCTCTCAGATATGCCTCTTCATTGGGAAGAAACACTTCTTTTCCCTGATGGCAACATGAATTAGATGATCTACAAGTCTCCGACTTAAAGTTTAAATCCCAACAATATATTTGATCTCTTTTTGCTGTTCCATTATTTCACAGAGTAATAATTTCCGTTTGTTTGCGCTAATGTGATCTTTACTATCATTTTTTTGAGACTTTCAAATTTGAGTACTTTCATTATCTCTAACCTGCTCTGCATGTGTATCACACCAACCTTTTTGAATTCTGTATGATGTTCTACTTTGTCATCTACTCTTTGTCTTTTATTTCCGGCCCCAGGCCTGGTTAAATCTCTTGGCACAAAGTCTCATCTCGCGGGACATGAAAGTATCTCTCTGAAAAACTCATGTCTTGTCCCAGGCTAAAAAGTCTTGTCTCGTCCCAGGATTTTTTTATTAAAATAGTAAGACTTAACATTCTAAGTAAAGATGGCTCCGACTGGTGTGGCTGGCCGTCTCCTCGTTTCGCTAATCTATGTTTTAACTTTGTTTTTATGTATTAGTTTATCTCAACGGCCACTGTCCTACGATCGTGATTCTTTACTTAACATATTTTCTTGCTTGCTTTCCTCTCAGTTTTCATCTATTGATGGGATATTATGTGAACCTCCAACTTTGTTTTATTCATCTCCTGACTTCTTCACCTGGACGCCGGTGTTCACCTGTATCAGTGAGCTGAATGCCTCTCGGAGACGCAAACGCACCCGCTGGTATTGCTGTTAAACAATGCCAACTCAAGTTCCAGAGCTTGGATTCCCGATGCCTGCGAGTCGTCTATGACCCATCTTCTCCTGCACAGGACTCCATCCCTGGTCCATGGCCGCTGGATACCAGATTTAATTTCTCCATCTCAAGGCGGCATCACTCTTCCTCAATGTGCTCTTGGGGAGTAAATGCTGCTAATCTTCGCACGCTCACCCATGCTCATCCTGCAGTGAGCTCTTCTACTTCCATCAAAGCTGCTCTTTTGAACGTGAGATCAGTGTCTAATAATACTTTCATTCTACAAGACTTTATTATCTCAAATAAACTGGATTTCTTTTTCATCACTGAGACCTGGATTGTAAATGGTGACTCTTCATGTTTTACTGACTTGGTACAATCAGGTTATTCATTTTTAAACTCTCCTCGGCTGACTTGTCATGGTGGGGGTATTGCCACTGTTTTTAAAAGTATGTTTTTGTGTCAGAGCTTTACAAGGGTTCCTTTTAGTAGCTTCGAACTGCAACTTTTTGAAGTATGCAGCTCCCCTTCTTTGTTGTTTGCTGTGGTTTATAGATCTCCTGTAATTAATGATATCTTCATTTCTGAATTCTCTGATATCCTGGCTGATACTACCCTCTCCCATGACAAAGTATTTATAGTTGGTGATTTTAACACCATTATCAATGATTCTATTAGTGAGGAGGTTGTGCCCTCATTTTTTAAACATGCTGCGGTGCGTCCCTGTCTAAAAAAAAAAAGGCTGAATTAGATCCTGGAGTTTTGGCCAATTTTCGCCCGATTTCCCAATTGCCATTTCTGGCTAAAATATTAGAAAGAATTATTTATAATCAATTGGTTGATCACCTTAACTCCAATAATTTATTTGAGATCTATCAATCTGGCTTAGGCGTTATCATGGTGTTGAGATGGCCCTCCTTAAAGTATTCAATGACATCTCTATTATTACTGACTCGGGTGGCGCTGCAGTCCTTGTCCTCCTTGACCTGTCCGCTACCTTTGACACTATTGACCATGAGACATTGCTATTGCGGCTTGAACATCTTGTTGGGCTTAAAGGGGCCGCTCTTAACTGGTTCAGGTCATATCTAAGTGGTAGACACTTTTCAGTGACTTTAAATTCCTCTTTTTCGTCTACTGCTCCTCTTAAATGTGGTGTTTCCTCAGGGATTTATTTTGGGTCCTATTTTATTCTCTATATACCTTCACCCTATTGGAGCTATTTTTAGGAAATTTAACATTTCTTTTCACTGCTATGCTGATGATACACAGGTTTATATTCCCATCTACAACTCTGCAATGATTCAACTGCCAACTGTCTTTTTGAACTAAGATCCTGGATGGCTAATAATTTTCTTGATTTGAATCAAAACAAAACGGAGGTGCTTATAGTGGGTCCATCAGCTAAAGCCCAAATTGGTCTTGGACTTCACGACTCTATCTCTGTCTTTTGCAGAGATCTTTCTCAAGTCCGCAATCTTGGTGTTATCTTTGACAGTAACCTCTCTTTTGAGAAGAGCTGCTTTTTCCAGCTTCGTCTATTAGGTAAGATCAAGCCTTTTTATCTTCTAGGGATCTTGAGAAAGCTACTCATACTTTTATCTTTTCTCGCCTTGATTACTGCAACTCGCTGTATTCTGGGATTAGCAGATCCCTAATACACAGGTTACAGTTGGTCCAGAATGCTGCCTCTCGCTTTCTGGTTGGGGCAAGAAAGTCTGATTCTGTTTCTCCAATATTAGCTTCTTTACACTGGCTGCCTGTCAGTATTCAAATTGATTTTAAAATTTTGTTGCTAGTTTTTAAATCTTTACATGGGCTTACCCTGCCTATTTATCTGAATTGTGTGCTTTACACCAGCTATCTAGAGTGCTTAGATCTTCTGGTCAGTTGTCTCTTGTTGTCCCTTGTACCAAGTGTAAAACTAAAGGGGACAGGGCTTTTGCAGCTGCTGCTCCTCGCCTGTGGAACTCTTTACCTCATTACATAAAGGAGTCGTCTACAATTGAACTGTTCAAAACAAGATTAAAGACTCATTTCTATTCACTTGCATTCTGTGACCTTCAGTAATACTGATGGTTTCCTCATTGTGATTATGTAACATTACTTCTATTTATTATTTATTTTATTTATGTTCATTTATTTTATTTCTATTTATGTTATTTATGTTAATTGAATGTTTTTTTTCTTCTATTATTGTAAAGCACTTTGGTCACAGCATTCCTACAGTATGTTGTTTTAAATGTGCGATATGGATAAATTGACATTGACATTAACACTAAGACACATCCTAAGTACCTAGAGGAATGTTTTTTTTTATTAAACACAACAAACTACCAAATATTCTTTGGTAAAGCAGCTGGTACTTAATGACAACCAGAACCTAGCTGCATATAATAAACAAGAAATGCCAACGGACTTCAAAGAAGAAGCCATGTAGTGATCTGGCCTATGGATTGTTTTGCTACACTATTTACAGAAAGTCTTGTAAACCCTAAAGCTGATGTCACATTACGCAACTTGTAGTCATGGGGTACATCAGATTTTACCCAACCACAGCTACTAATTTTGTTGCTGGACCGTGTCAGTTTCAATAAGTGAAAATCACTGGGCATTTCACATTTAGTAATCCCGTGCCAATCTAACAAAGTCCTGCTTACTTCTTTTTCTGACAGCCAGTAGTGTGTTGGCTGGCAGACACCATGCTGTACGAAAGGTTATGCCGAGTTTAGTTGTAATCTTGTACATTATTTTAGATTTTGTTTCCATTCTGTCGTGGTATGTAAAGTATAAGACATCAGACAGCCAAGCTTCTCTTCTGTTTGAGAGGTCCAAAACACCCACATTCCTTTTTCTCTATCACTGCATTAAATTCTTTATACTTCTCGATTAGCAATGATTGTGTGTCAGCTCTCATGCACACAGAGATCATCGTGATCTAGTTGTACTGATTCACTGGGCATGTTAAGATCACGAAAAAATCATAAGAGAGGCAGCTTCAGCTTCAGCTGTGTTCCACTATAACAGTGTACCAGTGTAAAACAGATGTTGTGATTTCAATTAAAATGGATGCTAAGCACAAAAAAAAAAACTGACAATGAAAAAAAATGGCTTAATAAATTGGAAGAGGACATTATATTTTATACATTCCCGCATTACTGATCCTAACACAACCATACTTAGCCCATGTATTCAGTTTATCAAGAATAGATAAACTCCATCTTATTTTTTCTAGCACAGATTCATGGGAAGCAACCATCCACCTAGGCAAAACTGAGGAATCATCATCCATACCAACACCAGCATTCAGCTACCAGTGTTCCTGGGGTGTCAGCTAGTTCTCCCCATGTCTGTGAGAGTTTTCAGTAAATGCTAGAATTTCTCCCACATCCCTAAATATGTGCTATTTAAGTTGACTGACAATTCCAAATTGACTCGAGTATGGGTGTGGATGCATGAGTGCCTCTTGATGGACTGGTGCTCTGTCCAGGGCTGCTTCTTTCCTTGTGTCCATTGCTGCCTGTAATCTTGGATTTGATTCCTTAAGTTTGAGAATGGTATGATATGCTAAGTTACAATCAATCTAATATTGGACTATGGAAGGAATTTGGTGTCGACACAAAAGGCTTACCAGGTAGAAATCGAACTAAGATTCAAACACTGGGAGATCTGGAAGCTACCTTCTACTGTACTAGGTACCTGAATACCCCTACTACTGACACTGGTGTTGAATATTCTTTACAGAAAACTTCCAAAAACTAATAGATATGTAATATAAAGGAGAATGCACACAAGAGTATGTAAGTTTTGATAAGAACTGGTCATTCAGATTTGATATTGCTATTATTATGTATGTATTATTTAAATCGTAAGTGCTATATAACTAGGCATGTTAGAAACAACTAACTTCTAACTAACATTGCTTCACTTGATTGTAGTCATGTCCAAATAGCCATCCAGCTTTTGAAGAGTCACTGACTGATAAAAAACATCTACATGTAAGTGGCTATTGTTTAAACCAATTACAGAATTCACAATGGGTGCCTATACAGTGTGGTCCAGATCTAATTATGCAATTATTGTATTGCATTGCATTACAAGTTGCATAGTCAGATCTGGACCACCCAATAAGAAGGCGTGATAAGCATTATGTGTTGTAATGTACTTTTAAGGCATCTGGATGAAAGTCTGCTCGTACAAACACCTGTGATGTGCCATGAGAATTTTGAACAATATCAGGTAGTTAATGCATAATCAGGTAACTGGAAATTCAAAAATGGGTGTCTTTGCAGAAATCATTTCATGACCACCTGCTGCAAAATCTATTTTCTTAAATCTGAGACAGACAAAAAGGTTTATGTTGTATGGTGAGGCAGCAAACATAAAAATCTCATAAGTATAAACTTAATTAAATGTGCAGCAAATAGAAAACAAGTCAACTTGGCTTACCTATCTGCTTAAAGAAAATCATAAACTGAGTTAACTTGAGTTTCTCAGTGAAGAGGTTGAGAATATACAGTAAAATCTAAATATCCATATATTATTATTTCACTTGCTGTATCTTCTCACGATATATGTATGTCAAGATGTTGAATTCAATTAAGCGGCACATGACTGTCAGTTAAGCAGAGAAAATTAAGATCAGTGTCTCCACCTACTCACAGCTAAAAGTAGGAGTTCATGTTTTAGAATGAATAACATTGCTGCTCTTTTCTTATCTTTGCATCAGGTAGCAGAAGACAAAAACATCAGTTGCTACAAATTTCTGGTATTTTATTTCTTTGGCATCTGGGAAAATAAAAAGAAGTGCACAGAGGCTTCTGTATGCTTTCTGGAGTGAGTGCACCTATTTCCAACCTTCTGCCAGCAAGCCAAATTCGTGCCAACTGAAGACAGGACGAGTCCACTTAATTGCGCCCTGAGTAGGAGACTGAAACACTTGCTATATATATATTGTGGACGCTAAGGGCGCTTTTGCCCCGTGAAACCCAACAGACAGACATCCAGGACACATGTGTAAAAGCACCAAGTATAATTTTTAATTATTTTCTTCAATAAAGTGCACAAAGCACCACAATCGCCACAATCCCCAATACAAATAATCAATAATCATACAATAATCCAAAATCCTCCACTCCCAGCAGCTTCATCACCCAACCTCCCAACTCCAGCTCACCTTCCTGGGTCTCTACCAGTCCTTTATATATTCCTTGATCTGGAAGTGCTCCTCCTCTATTCCGGGTCAAATGACACATCAGTCCTCAAGCATCCTGGAAGTACTGTGGGCTTTCGTCCTCGTGACTCAGAAGTACTTCCGGGTTGTAGGAAAAGTAGGAGTCCCCAGGTCCTTTATGAGCTCCCCCTGGCGGCACCCAACAGGGCTGAGAAAATGGACTCCATGTCTCATGATGCCCTGAGGGAATCTGGGGTACACTTACCATCCTGGGGAGCTGCCACCTAGCGTCCCGGGGGAGGCAGTGTCCTGGAAAGGCTGCCCTTCTCCATTCTTCCCGTTCTGGGACGTCCCGGCTGGACTGAGCTGCCGGCCATCTCTCACAATATATATACTAGCTATGTAAGCCCGTGCTGTTAAAAGCCCTGAGTCCTAGAAACTATTGAAATTGTCAGGAAAAAAAATGAAATGTCGAGATGTCAGGTAATTGAAAGGAACTACTCTGGGCATCTCTCTCCTAGGAGGATTCATTTTGCTGACATGCTCGCCTCGCTTGTGCATTAGATACGGGAGGAAAAGTAAATGGGATACCATTTTGCCGATGTTAGCTGCTAAACGACTTTATGTTTCTTCTGAGGTTTTGTTTTGCTGACATTCTGGCCTCACTTGTGTTATTAGCGGCTAAGCAAGATTTCTGTTTTCTCGGAGGCGGAGCCCTTACCCCGGCTCCACCTCTCACTTCCGGGCCGGACAGACGCACACACTTCCACGCGTAGATGTTTATATATAAAATATATTTATATACATTACTGTACATAAAATGCATTGGATTAACCCCTGTTCAGAGGCAATTTTACAATACCTGATTCACAAAATGGCATTCGTCATAACGTTCTATAGTTTTCTGAAAGTAATGCTAAGGCTTCACCACAAAGATAGTAATAATAATAATAACAATAATAGTAATCAAATTAGTAGGAAAAGTTGAAAAAGATGGAGAAAAACAGAATAAGGAAGGATATTGCATTAAGCTTCATGTAATTGTTGCCCCTTCTCAACAACATTAAGAATAATATAGTAACGAGCTCAAGATGGAAAGACTGAGACACAACCACAGAATGAGAGTAAAGTCTAATAATGGGCACATTTATTTCATAATGAATGATCCACAGCTGTACTATCAGAAGGATCACCTTTCTGTGGGTATGTCCATGGGAAACAATAACAGTTACCCAAGCTTGCCACAGCTATTACTGCACCAGTTCTGAAGTTGCATTCATTCTTCCAATGTTCTCGATCACCTTACAAAGTTGTGTTTCATTCCTCTCTTCATGGTTCCCCCTTATATTCTGTCAGACTTTCTTTAACCATTGGCATGGGAATGTCTGCCTGCCTTAATAAACCTTCTAGAGCTCAGCATGCCTCTGTGACATTTCACTGTCACTCATACATCCAGCCCCACCTATCTTAGGGAAATATGCTGACTGCTACAATACAGCTGTCATCCATGACCACCTGTGTGTCAATACTGTGATATCGCTTGTGATTTATCCGCACTTGTGACAATGATGTTCATATGTGTGCTGTTAGTGACACCAGAAGCTCCAGGAAAACCAGTGATTTGCATGAATGAAACTTGGTTTAACATTATCTTATGTGGAGGTGGGGGGATGCAGAAATCAACATATTACATAACACATTGCAAGGGAGTTCAAAGGTTGGTGCAACATTTGAGAGATGGTTGGTTGTGACATACCCAAATCATCTCTGTTGCAAAGCTGCATTTTCGCTGTGGCCAGAAAACATAGGGTTATCAACACTTTCATTTTGACAGTGAATGTATTTTTTCACGTTGATGGAGAGTTCAAGTGGCATACAGGATTTGTTAAGAATATTATTCCATTTTTGCCAAATCAATATCTTTTGACTGAAACATTCTGCCTTTCCTGGGATGTGTGTGTCGATCTCTGAGATGTGTGTGCCTAATTGCAGCTGATCCCGCCAGCTCATTGCAAGTTGGGACAACTCACAAGCTCTTGCAAATCCTGGTGCATTACTGCTACTCCTAAGAGTATATATATATATATTATATATGCTCATATATATGAGCATAGAAGAAGGGAAAAACAAAGTGGATCTGGCAAAGACATAGTCAATAACAGGCAGGGTTTAATGGTACTGAGGAGAAGTTAAAATACAGATTTTCAAAACTGAAAATTTTTTAATCAAAAGTCAAAGTAAAAAAAAAAAGCCAGGATAAATGTAACACCAGGTCATGTCACGTGCAGAAATTCTCAGATGACTCTTCACTTATGTGGTGTACGGATAAAGGGGATGAGACAGAGTATAGGAGTCAGGTGGAGAACTTTGTTTCTTGGTGCAGAAAAAGCTGTCTGAAACATAACATTAGTACAACCAAGGAGCAAAACAGTCTCTATGTCTGGTTACTATTCAGGGAGTAGATGTAGAGGTGGTCCACTCCTACAAGTACTTGGGAGTCCGCATCAATGACCAGCTGGACTGATCTTGGAACCAAAGAGGAATTATATCAGAAAGGGCAGAGCAGGTCATTTTTCCTTAGGAGACTGTTTCTTTAATGTGGGAAGTGACATTCTTCAGATCTTCTGTAACTCTATAATTGCCAATGTGATTTTCTACACTGTTGTTTGCTGTGCTGGTAACAACACTTCAAGAGAGGCCCACTGAATGAACAAGCTAATTAAAAGGGCAGGCTCAGTTACAGGATGCACTCTGGACCTCCTGGAAGTAGTAGAAAAGAAGAGAATTAAAACAAAACTGAGTGCCTTTATGAACAATGCTGCACATCCCCTCTCTAACACACTAATACTGAGGACTTTTAGCTAACAAATTATTCAGCCAACAAATTATTCAGCAGAAGTGTGTCAAGAAACGCTACCAAGGCTCCTTTATACCGATGGCAATACGTCTGAATAATGCCTTACTGTGACTGGGACAGCCAAGTCAAAAGTTTTCTTTCTTATAATTTTCTTCCTTTTTTAGTCATTTTTGTTTATACAGGTGCTGGTCATAAAATTAGAATATCATGACAAAGTTGATTTATTTCAGTAATTCCATTCAAAAAGTGAAACTTGTATATTAGATTCATTCATTACACACAGACTGATGTATTTCAAATGTTTATTTCTTTTAATGTTGATGATTATAACTGACAACTAATGAAAGTCCCAAATTCAGTATCTCGGAAAATTAGAATATTGTGAAAAGGTTCAATATTGAAGACACCTGGTGCAACACTCTAATCAGCTAATTAACTCAAAACACCTGCAAAAGCCTTTAAATGGTCTCTCAGTCTAGTTCTGTAGGCTACACAATCATGGGGAAGACTGCTGACTTAACAGTTGTCCAAAAGACGACCATTGACACCTTGCACAAGGAGGGCAAGACACAAAAGGTCATTGCTAAAGAGGCTGGCTGTTCACAGAGCTCTGTGTCCAAGCACATTAATAGAGAGGCGAAGGGAAGGACAAGATGTGGTAGAAAAAAGTGTACAAGCAATAGGGATAACCGCACCCTGGAGAGGACTGTGAAACAAAACCCATTCAAAAATGTGGGGGAGATTCACAAAGAGTGGACTGCAGCTGGAGTCAGTGCTTCAAGAACCACCACGCACAGACATATGCAAGACATGGGTTTCAGCTGTCGCATTCCTTGTGTCAAGCCACTCTTGAACAAGAGACAGCGTCAGAAACGTCTCGCCTGGGCTAAAGACAAAAAGGACTGGACTGCTGCTTTCTGATGAAAGTAAATTTTGCATTTCCTTTGGAAATCAAGGTCCCAGAGTCTGGAGGAAGAGAGGAGAGGCACAGAATCCACGTTGCGTGAGGTCCAGTGTAAAGTTTCCACAGTCAGTGATGGTTTGGGGTGCCATGTCATCTGCTGGTGTTGGTCCATTGTGTTTTCTGAAGTCCAAGGTCAACGCAGCTGTCTACCAGGAAGTGTTAGAGCACTTCATGCTTCCTGCTGCTGCTGAACTTTATGGAGATGCAGATTTCATTTTCCAACCTGGCACCTGCACACAGTGCCAAAGCTACCAGTACCTGGTTTAAGGACCATGGTATCCCTGTTCTTGATTGGCCAGCAAACTCATCTGACCTTAACCCCATAGAAAATCTATGGGGTATTGTGAAGAGGAAGATGCAATACGCCAGACCCAACAATTCAGAAAAGTTGAAGGTCACTATCAGAGCAACATGGGCTCTCATAACACCTGAGCAGTGCCACAGACTGATCGACTCCATGCCACGCCGCATTGCTGCAGTAATCCAGGCCAAAGGAGCCCCAACTAAATATTGAGTGCTGTACATGCTCATACTTTTCATGTTCATACCTTTCAGTTGACCAACATTTCTAAAAATCCTTTTTTTGCATTGGTCTTAATTGATATTCTAATTTTCCGAGATACTGAATTTGGGACTTTCATTAGTTGTCAGTTATAATCATCAACATTAAAAGAAATAAACATTTGAAATACATCAGTCTGTGTGTAATGAATGAATCTAATATACAAGTTTCACTTTTTGAATGGAATTACTGAAATAAATCAACTTTGTCATGATATTCTAATTTTATGACCAGCACCTGTATTAGGCCTATAGTGTGTGTGTGTGTGTGTGTGTTTGTGTGTGTGTGTGTGTGTGCACGTGCATTTCTGTATTTATTTATCTACCAATTTATTTACCGGTATTTATTTAAAGTGCTTCTGTAAAAAGCCAAATTTTCCTCTGGTAATAAATAAAAGTTCTATCTAAACAAAATCACTAGGCACAAATACATTTTATAGAGAAGTAATCATAAAACTGGTACATCATGAACAGAAGCTGTCACCTTAAATAACAATTGTGTGATCGTATTGCGCATCATGACTGGCCGCAGGCATCATAACCTTAAACAATTTGGTTGTAAACATAAAAAAATAGGACAAAAACAAAATCCAAAAAAGTGTATTGCAATCACATTATGAAAGTCAAATTAACTTTATTTTGGTACAAGAAACAACAAGAAATACTGTATATTATAAAATGTAGCGATGAGTTTGTGAATCAAGAAATACAGGTTTATGACAGCATGTTTATGTGTCAACCCATACTGTCACATTCAATAAAGCTACAGTACATGGGCTCCTTATATTTGTAAATAAAAGACTTAAAGCATTCACATAACTGTGTGAATGTGGGGCCACCTACCTCTCTATTTGAAACTCACTTCTTCTGAACAGAACACAGAAAGAGAATAATCGAGTGCTTTTGTCTCCACCACTCACCCACTCACTTATGCTGGTTCCACTTGGCCAGGAATAAACTGGTGTTTTTCTGCCCTTTCTTCTGAAACATCACCCATCATTCAATTGAATTGAGAATCAAACTGCACAATTCATGTGTAGACCTTTGTATAAACTCATGATCTGTTCTTTTCCTAGAACACGTTTCTACATATTAATGTATAACACTGTTACAAATTGTGCCTTTTATGCTAATTGTTTAAACTATAGGAAGCATTCTGGCAAATCAAATAAAGCACTAATCTGCATTTTTAAGAGAAAGGCACAGCCTTTATGAATTTCAGTAAAAAGGGTAACATTAAACATTACTGAGAGAGAATATTAAATATACAAATATTAACAAAACTTTTTGTTTTTCAATCAGCAAGGCTTAATTTCATTTTCATTAGGTGAGCAGTGCCTATCCTGATTGCCAGTCCATGTAGGTTTTCTCTAGTCAAAATGTTTGGTACTATTATGAGCCTTTAACACTAATTACTGAGTAATTAACAATTAATTAATGGACAGATATTATTGATTTCCATTTATGTTAGTCAGTTTCTGCTTAGCTTTGTGTGGATGTTTACAAATTTTTATGTGTACTAATTCAGTTTTTAGTAATTAGTATGATCTACTAGGGGGCTCCGCCCCCTGCTTGCTTCGCTCGCCAACCCCTGGCGTTGGGGCATGACAAAGAGTGAGATGTATGAATTAGATATAGAATAGTGTGCAGGTTTGGATGATGCCTATATAAATACAAAATAGAGTGTTTGGCATAGAGTAATGTTTTATTGGAATATTTCTCTGTATACAACATTAGTAGTAAAGATGGTGTCTTGTCTTTGAATGAGTCTTCCTTGGCATGGATCATTTTTAATTTTAACTTTAATGTGAGATGAACGTCGAACACATGAGAAGGCAAAATAAAGTTGTCCATGTCCAAAAACGGGTTCAGAGAGGTAGATGCCAACCTTGTCCATGGTTTGTCCTTGTGATTTGTTGATGGTCATGGCAAATGCAGGTTTAATGGGGAACTGTCGGTGTTTCAATGTAAAAGGTAATTCTAGGTCAGAACTCGTAAGGTCAATTCCAAGAATGAGAACAGTATTGTTAGCATGTGAATCTGAAAGAACTGTTGCTTGAATAACATTGTGTGTCATGGTGTTGACGACTAACCGTGTGCCATTGCATAAACCCTGTTTAGTGTTAAGGTTTCTTAATAGCATGATTATTGTTCCGTTTTTAAGGGTAAGGTTGTGTTGTGGTCATTCTTCCGGGTTAATAGTGTTCAAATATTCTAATGGGAAATTCAGATGTTCATTGTCGTCATCAGAGTCAACTTTGTCAGAGCTTAGAAAGAGCCGTGTCTCTCCAGGAAGTAATGAAATGACCTGGTTAATAATGTGATTAACATTAATATTTTTTGGACATAATATAGTGCGTTGTGTTAACCACATATGCGAAAGCAGTATGGGCCATTGCCTTTTGGTGGCCTGATATGTACTCCGGTAGATGCAAAAGCAAATGAACTATTGTAGGATCTAATGCAGTTCATAAAGTTTTTACTTTCAGGCACATCGTTAGTTAGAAGCTATTCAGGATATGAACGTAAAGGAGGCAGTCTAATCTGCCCCTTTTGACAACAACGTGTAAATTCATTATTTGTATTGCCAGTTGTTTCTTCTGTGAAGTTAAGTGAATGACAATGATTGCAAATGACATTCATTAATCCCAATGAATTTTCCTCAATAGTGGACTCATTATTGAAAGCGTTGTCAGCCAACTGGCGTAAGCGTTTAGCAGACGTCTGGTGTTGATGTCTGCGACGGGCATGTTTTGCTTGTGGTGTTTGAGTGCCGTGTTGTTGCATGTCCATTATTTGTGACGCGCTATTTTTGATTTTTAATTGATCCGCCTCCGCTTTGCGCAAAGTCCGTTTCACTCTACGTCGTGCATTGTTTGTATCGTGCCTTGTCCGTTTTTGTATGTCGGTCAGTTGAGCTTTCTGCTTTTTGAGTCCTGCTTGCTTGTTTTCTGGCCGGTCATATGCGCGTTGCTTTGCTCCCTTTTTTGTATGTCTGAGACGCGAGCTCTTTCTTTTGAAATCGTGCTTGTTTTGATGCAGCACTTTGAGACGCGCGCTGTATGCATCTACGTTCAATGTGTCTGTTCATTTGGGCACGTCTCTGTAACGGGGTTACTTGAGCTTTGCATTTTTTGATCCGAGACATTTTTTCTCACGTATTTTCCGAAGCGCGTTGTATGCGCCGCCGTGTATTTTTTTGGTTTCATTTGTGTTCGTGTGTTTGGTCCCGTTATCCGATCCGAATCGTTTTGTACCCATGAGCGTGTATTCATGACTTGTTTGTTCCTCAGTGTGCGAAATATGTATAAGTAATAAGGAGGATCGCACTCACTGTTAATATGGAGCCTTTTCTCCAGTTGAACGGTTAATAGTGCTTTATTTTAATGAGATCCACCTATGCTGCCTAGTGTGAAGGTTTTGAGATGACGTATGTTTAATATGGACGTTTCCTTTAGATATGTGGCTTTGGGTGTCACTTCTTATTGATTGTGGGGGGGGGGGGGGGGGGTGAGGATTGTTGTTGAGCAAGCGTCTTCTTTCGTTTTGTGTTCCAGGGGCTTGTTGAATCCCCCTCTTTGTGTGTGTCCCGTCCGTTGCTTGTAGCGTGTGTGGGGTGGTTTTGTGTTCTTTTTTTTTGTGTTCCAGGGGCTTGTTAAATCCCCCTCTTGGTGTGTATCCCGTCCGCCCTTTCTTGCGCCTGCGCAGTACGTCTTTTTGCAGCTACGGCCCATGGCTGGATGTGCCTGCGTCCATCATCCGGTTTAGCATTCTCGGTTAGTAATATGGATAATTGCTTTTAACCTAAGAATATGCCACAGTGCCCTGCACCTGCACTCAGTGAAGGTAGCTATACAAAAACAAATTGTATTGTATATGAATTTTTATGTTCCACCAAGGTAGAAGCAGATGATCCATTGGTTAATGAGGGTTGACTGACCCTCAGCCAGAGGGAAGCATCTTGCTGGGAGGGAAGTAAAGAAAGCTCTGAGTTTTAACACTCCTGGGCTACGAAAGTAGATGAAAGGCAGTAGGGAACAATAGATAATGAAATTTGTGTCCCCCATTACAACTACACTGGGTAGATGACTTTAAGATTGCCTGACCCATTAATAAGATGCGGGGCTTAGTATGTCAGGGACACCTAAGGCTGGTAGGGGTAATTCTACTTCCAGAGATCTGCAGAAGTTATACCTTTTTAATGGTTGCATATCCTTTCCAGACAAACCCTGAGAAAATCTGGAGTTGGAGTGGAGTGAGCAAGAAGGGCTTGACTGGCAAGAAAAACAGAGACTAAAATAGAGGAAATTTACTCCTCCAGACAGAGGTACAAGATCTGTTTTAGTTATACCAGTGGGATAACTATGCTTTTTTCTGTTTGTTTAATACTTTGGAACTGCTTGTATTGATCTTTTCTCCTGTGTTATTATTTTGGTAATAAAATGCCATTTTTTAATATCTTTGGGCTCCTTGACATTTTAGTCTTGGTTACGAAATTACTTATGCACACCCCTATCTTCCACAAAAGTTAATAAAGATGTAACAGAATAAATATTAGCTGTTCACAAGACTGATAGCTTCAGAGGTAGCAAGTTAAAAGGATGTTACAGTTGCCAAAAGGCAGTAAGAGGAGAATGTTACTGAAAAATGCAAGTTAAACCTTAACAGCTTCTTTCAGTATTTTAGCAGTAAAACAACAATCAAAGAGGGAGTAAGATGTATGAAAAATATCAAGGGAAAACACAGTAATATATGCAGAAAATGAAATAGCAAATACTCTCAATTCAGGCCTTTCATGTTTTCACTTCTGAAGGTGTCACAAAGAGCAGCTTGAGGAAATATGAATAAAATGCTAAGTGATAACCAGCATTTTTTAATGGTGTTTTACCTGTTTCAGTTCAAAGAGAATGTAATAATGTATTAAAAGTTTATTAATTGATTTTGTGAACCCCTTTAACCTTAATAACAGGTTCAAGAGAGAGGTCTCCAAGT
The DNA here is from genome assembly GCF_900747795.2 of Erpetoichthys calabaricus. NCBI lineage: Eukaryota > Metazoa > Chordata > Cladistia > Polypteriformes > Polypteridae > Erpetoichthys > Erpetoichthys calabaricus. The sequence goes on from NC_041395.2 coordinate 100,575,343, forward strand.
ACTGCAGTTTCAAGCGCAAGTTGGCAGTCAGGGTACAACCTACACTGGCACTGAGTTGAATTTAGACTCATGTTCACACTCATCCTGATTTGTGAGTTTAAAATTGAACTTGAACATTGGTATTACACTTAAGGAGTATTTAATGCTCATGTAAAACACACATATATGATAAATGTATTCTTGTTATTTGCTGATGCTGACAATGTCATCTATCACTCAGTTTTCTAAAACATGATGTGTTTTCATAACAGAAATATATGAGGAAGTTCTGTCATGTATATGAAGCATTTTTACAAGCATATTTGCATCATATACTGTATATCTGTTATAGCAACATCTAACATCATCCTTTCAAAAAGCATAATGCAATTAAGACTTTAATAATGTGTTCTCTCTTTGGATTGTCCAAGGATTGTTTGTCTCTCTCTGGTTTGTACATTTAAGCTGGAATTATTATTTTATGTTCTCCTAAACCTCCTACATGTATGCAAGCAAGTTTGTTCTCTGAAATATTTTGGAAAATATGCAGAACCTATGACTGTAGTATGAGGTAGAGAAGGAATTTGCCATGGAAGGTTTCCTTGCATTTATTTTACTGAACACATTAATTCCATAGCATTGAACCCACACAAACACACAATCGGAGATAAGGCAAGGAATTCAACCTGACCTGATGAAACTCTGAGGAATGTTATCCACTGCCATTCAAGATGACTGTTTCAGCATTGTATCTGTAGTAAATGACAGGGTTAAAACTAAATGAATACTTTAATGATATGTTTTAGTTTCTGGATTGCCTGCAGCACACTTGCTGAATCGGTTTGCTGCTTGGGTTTGTGTGTGATTGTACCCTACAAATGACAGGCACAAGACTGCTTCTTGCCTTGCACACAAGTGCTACTGGGATAATCATTGGCTTACTGTGACCCTAAACTGGATATATGTAATTTACTATATAGTTACATGTATTAATAAACATATTTCAGCAATTGACAGCAATTAAAGATACATTGCCAGTATTAAATCATGAAACATGTAATCATTTGCAGCAACGTACTGATCACTCATATCAAACAATCCACCAGATTCAATGTTGGTTCAATTATTGGTTAAATACTTGCTAACTGCTAGCTACTGTCACACACGTGTGTGGGGGAGACAGTTTAAGGGCTCAAATAAATGTGTTTCACAGCTGGATCTTTCTTCCTTTTCCTGAACACCAACAGACAATACCTAAACCTAATCCCTCTTCCATGGCTCAATGCCATCACTTCCTCTTCCACCTCTCAAGATCCTGCCTTACCACAACATAATTTCTTCTTCCGGTCCCCAGGATTCCACCCTTCAATTAACATCACTTCCTAAACCCGCCTCTTCCTGTCTGTTGTGTATATATATATATATATATATATATATATATATATATATATATATATATATATATATATATATATATCTTTATATATAATATGATACCGTGGCTGTTTGTCTGTCCAGGATTTTAAATCACCTGTAGCTCGCAAACTGTTTGAACTATTGACCTGAAATTTGGTACACATATACTACTTGACGTCTAGTATCTGATTTCGGTGTGATGATTGACCTCCAAAGTTATTCCTCTTTTTACTTTTATTTTATTGTAGAATCAACTCTCGGCAGCGGCCAGCAGGGAGGCTGTGCGGCACAAGTGTACAGGCGCTGTTCTCATCCCTACCACATTCGCCGTCACTTCCCCTACCTCTTCATATCTTAAATCATTCTTGAGGCAGATTGAAGACTTAAGTGACAGCTTAAGTGAAAAATTAAAGAAAACGTATCAAGTAATTGCATCACAAACACTGACTTAATCAGTTTTAATGTGAAAAGATGATGACGAAAGAAGAGAAAAAGAGGGCCACTAGGGTGGAGAAAAGAAGAGCTGCTCAGGAAGCAGCAAGCACATCATCCTCTGAGCAAACAAATGCTAAACGTACAGAGAAAGAGTATGAAAACTATGAATGCACAAGTCAAGTGTATTCACTGCATGTTATCGTGCAATGAGCTGTTACTGGTATATATATATATATATATATATATATATATATATATATATATATATATATATATATATATATATATATATATATATTATATTATATATATTGTCACACACGTGCGATTAGGAGGCAGTCAAAAAAGCCTAAAGGTGAGTGAAACATCGTGAGATGAAGGGTGGTCACGTGGTACTTACTGGAATCTCTTCTCTCCACAGAAAAACAGAGGAAAAATAATTACCAACATTTCCAGTTTCCAAAATGGCCACCACAACATCACTTCCGGTCACATGAACTGATGTCACTTCCGACGCTTCCAAAAGACATCACTTCCGGTTTCATCAAACAAAATTGTTTCCGCTTCCTGTTGCAACGTCACCTCCTGCCAACCATTTTCTATTCCCATAATACATCTCTGTATAAAAACGCCATTTTGTGTGATAAACAGTGTCAAATGTTACCTCTTTGGTTTCTTTTTGATCATTTATTTGCTACTTTGTCTGCAGGACAATATACAGGGACGGTACCCCACACTTTGTTTTTGTGAATGTTTCGTTCTTTATTGGAAGATTCTCCACAATATATATATCTTTTTTTGCTTGTGTGACAAGTATAGAGGGTGGAATCCCCAAATCTGTATGATGTCTTCTGTCTCTGTATTTTACAGTGGCACATCTTTTTCAACCCATCACTAAAAGACACTGACAGCAAGCAGAGAGTATCTTTGCAAAATAACTCAATAACACTGTAAGCTGTTATGTACAATTCTGTGAGGATGACATAATACCCATGGAATCATCCAAAATATATCCTAACAATAACAAGCCATGGATTACCAGAGATCTAAAAGAACTGATAACCAAATTGAACATTAACTGAAAAGTAGAAACTACAGAAGGAGGTGAAATGTGAAATAAAGCATAAGGACAGGAAAGCAAATGAACTGCAGGCTGATAACCTAGACTCGTTATGGAATGGCATGAAAATGATGGCTGGCATTCATACAAAAAACAATAATCTAGTTGAACTGGCAGGGGCCAAAACTATTAATCAGTAAGCAGAAAACATTAGTTCTATACACAGGATTTTACTTCAGAAGTAAGTCAGTAAAAATACACTGAGGACTGGAGCCAGGAGTCAGCGCTTCTCTGACCAGAATGATGTCAGAAATGTCCTTAAACAAACACATATCAAAAAAAGCTTGGGTGCAGATAGAATAAGTGGCTGACTGCTTCACTACTTTGCAGAGGAGCTCTCTCCAATATTCCACTCCATATTTTAAATATCCTTGGATTTACGCCAAGTGCTCAGCCTATGGAAACAGGCAATTGTCATTTTATTTGGAAAAACTGCACACCCAAAGCATTATGTGACTTTAGACCAGTGGTATTACCTTCTCATATCATGAAATCCTTTGAGAAATAGTTAAGACAACTTCTGGACCCCAATCCATTTGCATACAGAGCAAAGGGGGGTGAGGAGGATGCTACAGCAACACTTCTTAATTTAATGTACGAGCACTTGGAAGGATCAAAAAACCACAGAAGATTGCTGTTTATAGAGTTTTAATTAGCTTTTAACAGGATCCACGACCCCATTTTAGTTGACAAACTGATTGATCAATTCTGTTTGGACACTAACTTGGTGGGGTGGATTCTAGACTTTTTAATAAACAGAACAGAAAGAATGTCAATGGTGGTTTCTCCGATAGCTTAAGTACTCCTCAAAGGTACTGCCTATCTCTTTTTTAGTTTATCTTATATACAAATGACTGCAGGAGTTTACATAAAGTTAGACATACAGTATCCTGAAATTTGCAGACGACGCTGTCATTGTGAGTCTTTTACAAGATAAGGAAGGCAGCAGTGGACCTATTTTCAATGAGTTTGTACAATGGCATGATCACTCCAATTTACAAATAAATAATTCTAAAATAAAAGATATGGTTGTAGATTTCAGGTGTTCTCCACCATCCACTGTCTCAACTTTAATTAAAGGGGAGACAGTGGAGATGTTAGAGCAATAGAAATATCTGGGAATAATCATTAATAACAAACTAAACTTTGATCTTAACACGGAGCAAATTTGTAAAGGGGAGCAGTCACACTTTTTCTTTCTCAGGAAACTCATCTTTTTTAAAGTTGCCAAAACCATAATGACACTTTTTATAAGTCCTTTATTTAATCCGTTGTTACATTTGCATTTATCTGTTGGTTTGGCTACCTCATCGATAAGAACATAAACCATCATGACAACATTAGCAGTAAAATTATTGGTTCACAGCAGACTCTCTCTGAAATGTAATGCACACCGTTAGAAAGAAAGCCAAATTAATTCCGTCAGACAGTGGCCATCCTCTTTGCTCTAAATTCCAGCTGTTGCCACCAGACTGCAGATTTAGGTTTCCAAAGGTAAAGAGAATCGGATTTAATAACTCTTTTATTCCTAGAGCTATAAGCATTTTAAAATCTGTAACTTGTAGGGATGCTGCTAAATGTTAAATTCTTATATTTTGCTTTGTGTACTGTTGAAATTAATTATTCTTTGTTGTACTAATCCTGAGTGTGTGTTTACGTAGTAACAGCTTTTGGACTCTATTGGATCTCTGTGACAATGTCTTCTGCTTTTGTACTTTCTTGCTGCAAACAAATTTACCTCTGGGATTATAAAGTCTACCTAACCTAACCTGTCCTGCTCTTTTTTTGTGTAGCGGTAATAAACTTCAGTAGTTTTGGGCTTCCATAAAGAACCAAATCGGTCATGTAATCCATCCATCCATCCATTTTCCAACCCGTTGAATCCAAACACAGGGTCACGGGGGTCTGCTGGAGCCAATCCCAGCCAACACAGGGCACAAGGCAGGAACCAATCCTGGGCAGGGTGCCAACCCACCGCAGGACACACACAAACACACCCACACACCAAGCACACACTAGGGCCAATTTAGAATCGCCAATCCACCTAACCTGCATGTCTTTGGAATGTGGGAGGAAACCGGAGCGCCCGGAGGAAACCCACGCAGACACGGGGAGAACATGCAAACTCCACGCAGGGAGGACCCGGGAATCGAACCCAGGTCCCCAGGTGTCCCAACTGCGAGGCAGCAGCGCTACCCACTGCGCCACCGTGCCGCCCCGGTCATGTAATGTGTGTCCAAATATGTGCCCACAAAAAATAAAAAAGTCATATAAAAAGACAATGGCTACATGCATAATGTTGAACATATTATTATTTAAACTATAATATTCATATTATTTTGAGTCACACTATACCATATCAGCACCGAACTGAGCGTACAAAAAACCTGTCTTAGTCTTTACAGTCATTACTGTATATTTAGAATTTACTTCATAAATTCAGATGCTGACTTTATATATTCAGAAACCCTAGATGGACAAAGATAAAAATTTGGTGTCCGTAGGAGAACTCCTATTAATAGCTAAATGTCAAATTAAAAGACAAAAAAAACTGAAGTCCATCTGGACTATATAAAGCTTTCAGTTGTTGGGAGTATGTTTAAGTTTAGCTCTTGAAATGGAAGCTCTGTCCTCATCCAAGGCTGGTCCTTTTCTGAAACTTAACTTCCTGTTTCACATTTCTTTAAATAGCAGTAGTGCCAGAAGAGGCATGAGTTTCTCACCAAGTTGGAAGTGACTTAAGAGATCCTCAGCTGGGTAGTTCTCCATTCTAGATCAAAGTAAGGAAAATCAGTTAACAACTGTTTACACTGTTAACAACCCAAATTCTTCTGCATTTTACATACCTGGTGTCACACAAATCAGAGACAGAAGTGATAAAAGGTTTGGGGCAGCCACCTGTGTATTGTTCCCTGGCTGCAAAAAGGGTAAATTGATAGCACCAATGTGCACAATTCGAAGTCCTAGATAGATAGATAGATAGATAGATAGATAGATAGATAGATAGATAGATAGATAGATAGATAGATAGATAGATAGATAGATAGATAGATAGATAGATAGATAGATACTTTATTAATCCCAATGGGAAATTCACATTCTCCAGCAGCAGCATACTGATACAATAAATAATATTAAATTAAAGATTGAAAAAACAGACAACTTTGTATAATGTTAAATGTTAACGTTTACCCCCCCGGGTGGAATTGAACAATCGCATAGTTTGGGGGAGGAACGATCTCCTTAATCTGTCAGTGGAGCAGGACAGTGACAGCAATCTGTCGCTGAAGCTGCTCTTCTGTCTGGAGATGATACTATTTAGTGGATGCAGTGGATTTTCCATAATTGATAGGAGCCTGCTGAGCGCCCGTCGCTCTGCCACAGATGTTAAACTGTCCAGCTCCATGCCAACAATAGAGCCTGCCTTCCTCACCAGTGTGTCCAGGCATGAGGTGTCTGTCTTCTTAATGCTGCCTCCCCAGCACACCACCGCGTAGAAGAGGGCGCTCGCCACAACCGTCTGATAGAACATCTGTAGCATCTTATTGCAGATGTTGAAGGACGCCAGCCTTCTAAGGAAGTATAGTCGGCTCTGTCCTTTCTTGCACAGAGCATCAGTATTGGCAGTCCAGTCTAATTTATCATCCAGCTGCACTCCCAGATATTTATAGGTCTGCACCATCTGCACACAGTCACCTTTGATGATCACGGGGTCCATGAGGGGTCTGATCAACTGACCAAAACAGGATGTGATGTCAACAGGGACCGGACAGGGAAGAATCTTCCTCCATCAGCTTTGACCCGGAAGTGACATCATCAGACAGGCCGGGCCCAGAAGTGAAGTCATTAGAAGGCCTGGAACCAGAAGTGACATGATCAGGGCCAGGCGGAATTTCCCTTGAAAGGTCTGCAGGAAAGCAAGAAAAAAGGTCAGTGCACTCCACCACCCCCTGGTCTGGCATGGAATTACTCTCATTTAGACCCTTTAGCTGCCTCCCATGCACATGTGTGCGACACTGGACAGAGTCAATGAACCACTCCCTGATCATGTGAGGGTGGCACAGTGTCAACCACCTCTGTGAAAGGGAAAACACTCAGACGGTGTTCCAATGCTAAAGAAACAAAATCTCATAATGGCAGTTGTCAGTTCAGCAGCTGGTTTACCGTAAAAAGCACTCATTGCATGTCTTTTAAAGGCAGTTCTCTCACCAGTTATCCTGTTCTCTCCTGACCCTATACCTGCATGGAGGACCCGGTGCTGTGTTCCTTACTCTGCAGTCAAGTCCTTACTTATCTACAAGCTCAATCTATAAGCTCAAGCATTGGAACTTCTGTAAAGGAGACAACTAGGAAGTTATCCGCTTCTCTGAGAATTCGAATTAAGACACCGTTCCTGAATAAAGGTTGAGTTCTGTTTTTGAAACTCTTAAAATAATTGCTTAATCTTCTCCTGCCTGTTTTTTGTGCAGCTCAGCACAGACGTAACAATACAGGGGTAGACAAAAGTAGGTTTACAATTGTGAGTAAGTGAAACAAACATTATTATTGTATTATTATTTATTTATTATTGTATAGATTATTTCTATTATTTGTCTTCCTATTTGTCTTTTTCTTATTAATATTGTTAAAGTGTGCTTCAGTGTAACAAGTACACTACAAGAATGTGTAAATAATGAAGGCTGACAATTTACGTACTTATGAGATTGTACCTAAGTGCACTGTGCCATTGTGACATTCTTTTGAGTTAATAAAGTTAATAAAACTATTGAGTTAATAGAGCTATAATAATCATAACTGGCATGTCTTTTTCCATACCATCAACTGCAAACCTACTTTTTCCCACCCTTGTATATATACAATAAATATATACTGATCACTATATTTACTGATCAGTAAAGAACATGAAGAATAAAAAAGAGGCACTGGGGGAACATAAAAAGAACAATAGGGGTGCCAGCTGCTAATCCCCAAAAGGGGGTTCAAAAAATAGTTAGGCATTGTGAATAAAAAAAGGAAAGATGAAGGATAAAGCCATTGACATTCATGGATAGCCCTTAAATGAATACTGATTTTCAGTGGCTCTGTTGATTTTATGGTGCTATCCTGGAAGACGCGGGGGTTCTTCATAGAAATGAAAGCTAAGCCATAGGTCGTCCAGCTTATGAGAATCAGATCTGCAGGTCCAAAAGTAGGCAGGGTTGCTCTGTGCGCCCCCTCCCTGCTTGGGGTGGTAGTGCTTACCTTTTTGAAGCCTTCAAAATGCTCCCCATGCGTATGTCCTTGACAATATATATACACAATGTGACCAGCATATTGAAAAAAAATAAATACAGTGAAATGTTAAGATAATCTTCTCTGACTGTTTGGTTCTTTCCTTGACTGTTTTTTGGAATACACATTTACAACAGAATTAAGTGTAATTAATTTATTACACCCTTAACTGATGTGCTGCATGATCAAACTCAATGACTCACATTGGTTTGGAAAAAATATATATTTTGGTGCTGCTGACATTTCTTCCATATACAGTACACATTAGGTTTACATCTTAGGGAAAAAGAACAAGAAGACTGGCACTGATACATTCAAAACTATTGGAGCCTTGGGACAAAGACGATAATTCATTTCATACAAAGTAGGGTTTAGTAATACTAACATGAAATCCATCCCCTCTTATACTGTACATCAGTCAGTTCTGCAGCACTAGGTCAACAGGAGCTAAAGTAAATCCCTAAAGGGAAAAACAGAAAAAGGCTTTGAAACTAAACAGGGGACAAAGGGCTGTGAGGAGAAACTACCGTGCTACCTGCTTCTGATTATTCAGACAATTGTCGAGATATGATAAAATGTGATATTGAAGTTTCAGTAGTGTGCAGTATACCAATATTCTTTTCCATTCTTTTTGTTATATGATTAGGAAATGCATGGAAATAAATGATAAAAACTCTTGTGTGGCTATACTTAAAGACAATGAATAATTCATATGCAAATCGGCTCTTTTAGAAAAACATTGTTTTAAATTTATTTTATTGTACAGTATTTAAAAAAAAGAAAAAACCTACCATCAAAGAGATAATTCAAGTTCTCTGAAAAAAAGTCACAGTAATACTGAGTCTGCAATCAATTACACTTTCTATTTGACTCCTAAATTGAAGCAGTGGTTACAATTTAAAACAACAGTCTTATATGCATAGTTAAAGGGGTTTAATATTTTTTGGCCTACATTTTTATAAAGGTTTACATTATTCTGTTTATACAACATAACTTCCATTGGCAGATTTTTAGCTCCAGCTGTGAGCACAACAGAACAATTATTCCATTTTCTGGCACACTGAATAGATGAACTATCCCTAATAAAACAAATTCACACTCGAGACAAAAGCTCTTTCTCTCTTTTAATGGTGTACCTCATCTTTCAAAATGCCTAACACTTGCTACATTTCTTTAGGCTTGAATACAAAAAGAAATCGTAAAGTTTGTGATAGTGAAAAATAAAAGAAGACAGTTAATATTACTTTCCAGATCAGCACAGTTATTTCTCCAGCACTGTTAGACCTGTCAGAAGCAGCTTTTCTGTTTTGAAGACACATAAATAAAAATGTGAATGTTTGCCTCAGCACTGAACATGAAAATATTCATGGAGTACAGCTACTATATCCAATGTGTCTGTGCGAGTCCAGTTCTTAGTTATAATGATTTTCTTGCCATCCTGTGTATATCTGGTTAATATTAGAGTAGTTCTGATGTGATTAAGCCAGTCAGCCGAACAATACTTACTAGTCCTATGCACAGAATTTCTAGTTTTGAAGAACCCTTAAAGTCCTACTGTCTACCACATTACTTGGTAATTTATTCCATGATTCTATTATTCTTCATGTGAAGAGAAATCTTCTAGCATTAAAATTTGCCGTTAACAAGATTATAATTGGGTCCCCATGTGCTTGTTGAAGAATTCACCTTAAAGCAGCAGCTGGGCTCTATTGTACTAATTTCCAGAATTATTTTAAACACTTCCATCTTGTCACCTCTGAATCTCTGTTTGCTTAAACCAAAGACTGAACTCCTTCAATCTTTCATCATAGACTCATTCCTGGACTGTGAAGTGTGAGCTGTTTGCTCTCCTCTGGACTTTCTCTAGTGTTGCTATGTTTTTTTTTTTTAAGAATATGGAGTACAAAACTGCACATAGTATTACAAATGAGACCTCATGAACAGAAGTGTCTTTTATAGCTGAAGCATGGCCTCTCCTGACTTATACTCTATGCACCGTGCTATTTAACTTAACACCATACTAACTTTCTTACTGGCTATTTTACACTGACAGGATGTAGAAAGTGAAGAGCCCACTATGACTCCAAGGTTCTTCTCATACAAATACATATTGTAAGTTTCGACCCTGCCATGGTGTATTCAGACCTGACATGTGTACTTCCTACATGCAATGTTTGACATTTACTTACATTGAATTTAATCTACCACAGATCTCCCCAAGCCTGTATGCTGTCTAGGTCCATCTGTAATGATATGGCTGTTTCTGCATTATGTATCATTCCTCCTGTTTTAGTGGTGGAATGATGAGCAGCAGCCTCAGTAATGATCTCTTGAATTCAATCACTTTTAACATCAGCTAATTCTGATAAGGTTTCTCTCTTCTTAGCCATTTGTTTCTTGCCACAAAGCTTGCATATGAGGTCTCAGTATCCAAGGAAAGTGTAAACATTATTGACGATTTAAGATATTTAAATGGATTGCACTAAACTCTCATGCACAAAACTGAAGAAAAAGGTTTGAGCAGATTTGCTTTTCACACAAAAAATTTTGCAGACAACCTGAACGAACATATCAAATGAATATAGTACGTGATAGTGGTGCATAACAGCACTGCTCCATAAATTATAATAGATCATATACCTTAGGGGTCCCCAAAATATAGCCTATAGGCCGAATATGCCCTAGACTGTAACTTTACCGGCCATTTAAACAATGTGTGTGGTCTGGCCCACTGAATATTAAATTCCCAAACATAGGCCTATGTAAACCAAATTAAATGCAATTTGGGCACCTTGAGCCATCAAAGACACATTAAAAAATACCCATATAACCTCCCGCGATCATTTCACCCTAACTCATTAAGTGAATCACAAACACTATTAAAGGAAAGAAAAAACGATTCCAAGTGTAGGATATTCGATCAACAGTGGTCCAATGACTATTTTTTTGTTCACTGCAAGGACAAAGCTGTTTGTCTTCAAACAATACAACTTGCGTCTGCACTATGAATCTCAACATAAAGAAAAATACGATTGTCTATCGGGGCATGTGACGTCAGAAAAAAACAGATTGACGATTCAGCAGAATGAATTTTTACAACAAAAACAGATAGATGCTTTGTCGGTTCGTGTCAGTTTTCAAGTAGCTAAGATAATAGCTACCAGCGTTACACTGTTCACTAACAGAGAGTTTGTGAATGAATGTCTGCTTTCTGTTTCACAATAAGATGTGTCCAGAGAAAGAGACTCAGTCAGTGCGGTGAGTCTTTCCACTCCAACAATTACATGCAGGGTGGAAGAAATGGGTGACAATTTGCTTATGCATTTACAAAGGAAATCTAAAGACGTGCTATTTTTCACAGTCACTTGAAGAAAGCAATTGTGTTCGCAATGAGGCACGGCTTTTGATTTCAATTTGGGAAAATAAAGAGCAATTCAAAATCACAGAAGAGCTTGCTAACTGCACAGCATGTACAGCATGATAACGGCAGAGGTTATCATCGAAAAAATCAAACATTGTTGATAATTTGGGGCTCAACTGGTGTAATTTAACCAGCGTAACAACTGATGGTGCCCCAAGCATGTCAGGTTCTGCGAAAGGAATGGCTGCACGTATCAGTGTAGAGATGGACAAATGCAGTCACATGCATCTGATTGCAATACACCAACAAGCACTGTACTCCATATCAGTTAAGTGGGAATCTGTCTCTCAACCACAGACAGTTTCAGAATTTTTTTTTCAGAGATGAGTTCTGCATATGGAGATGTTCTGTACCACATAAAGGTGCATTGGCTAAGCCGAGGGTGAGCTTTGAAACGTTTTTATGAATTGCTCCCGGAAATCAACACATTTCTCCAGTTCCAGTACATGCAGTTCCAGTGATCAAGAATGAAAATGACACCTTACTTTTTTAACAGATATAACAGAGCTACTAAATGGTCTCAACATGTAGCTTCAAGGGAAGGAGAAACTCATAAGTGACTTGCATTCACATGTAAAAGCATCTGAAGTAAAACAGCCTCCTTCTTAAACAAGTAAGAGAGGAAAACTTCTGCCATCTCCCCAATACTCACACACAACAAGCTGAAAAACCACCAGTTGCATTTCCAGTTGATAAATGAGTAGAAGCCTTGGAAATGTTGCAAAATGAGTTCCATGAATAATTTCGAGAGCTTCATGTACATGTAAAAGAGATTTGATTGTTTTAAAATATTTTTTCCAAAGACATTAAGATTGTGGATCCTGTTTACCAACTGAAGCTGGCAGAACTGCAAAACTGTGACAGTCTGAACATTTGCGGGAGACACCACCCAAGGGGTCACTCCTGTTCCCAGGCAATTGCTCAGCAGAAGTACCCTTCTTCAGCCCAATGCTCCTGCAGCCCTGGGACTCACATCCGAGCACCTGTGTCTGTTCACTTCAAGTCCAAGCTTACATGTTCTTGGGTGCAATTATTTCATTCAAATCAACCAGACAGTCCAGATCTGGTCAGAGGTTTTTTTAGAGTGGAAAAGGTCTGCTCACAGATGTAGGTGCTTCCAAAAATGGTTGTTATTTTCTTTGCATACTTTTTTAAGATTAGGTTAAGTCTCAAATGGGAGAGAAGAATAGAAATTAATTATTGGAGTGGGAATGACCCGATGTGCAGTGTCTCCCACAGACGGCATCGGAGGAGCGTTGCTGAGGGCCAGGCAATGGGGACCTGAGTCAATAGGGACAGTTGACTGCACCTGTTATGAGGAAGTATTCTCTAGCTGCAAGAGCACAGTCAGGGCAACCAGAAGACACCTTGATTTTAGATGGAAACATTGGAGCTTGTGAGTTTGTTTTTTTTTTTTTTTTTGAAAGGAATTGCCTCTGAGATTTTTATCCTTGTTTTTATAGAATATATTTATTTGATGGATTCTAACCTCCACATGGACACTAGTTTTTAGGGATGATTGATTATGAATATTGATGGTTCAGGTTTAAGTGGCTTTCAAATGGCACAGGAAGCAGAGCACCAATCTGCATTGTCACAGACTGGCAGTGGCAAACATGGAACTTGGCAAAGACTTCCTTGTCAGCCAAAAAAGACTTATTGTTCACATTGATTTAGTTAAATACTAAAATTAAGTACTGTTGAGGTTACAGGCTATATTGTAATTTCAATACATTTAAAACAACTTGTTTAACTGTACGAAAAACAGTTTGTCTCTTGAAGATCCCTAGATTTATGGCATTTTTCCCATATATTTTGTATTTTACCCCCACTCCAACCCCCTCGTAGTGTGAAGGACAGTAAGCTGGCCCTTGATTAAAAAGTTTGAGGACCCTGATATACACCATTAGATGCAAAATTACAAGATGAACAATTGCCAAAAGTATGAGGTGCTGCTGATTAATGGGGAATCCACTGTTAATTCACTTATGCTTGACAAATCTGCTTTAATGCATATTTTATTGCAACCTAATTTAAAATGTACATGTACAGCATTTTTGGCATACAGTACATATAAAAAATTGAAAGATTGTAAAAAAAAACTGCACTGTAAAAATATTTAATCAAAAGTTTTGAAATTAAAAAGAAATAACTAAACTTTTGCCAGCCTAGCATTTATAAATTTGTTGTAAATCAATAAGAAATAGCACAGCACTTCACTTTGCCAACACACTCAATCAATCATTGTTAAAGTGCCACATGATTTCAAGCCACTTTAAAAGGCACACATGAACAACATAACTGGGAGTTACTGCCTATGTGGAGTTTGCATGTTTTGATGGTCTATGTGGATTTTCTGTAGTGATCTTGCCATATTACAAAGATATGTGCATTAAGTCGAATGGTTATTATAAGTTGCCATAATGTGAGTGAATGTAGTTTGTGATCTCCAAGTTGCAGCACCCCACTACCCACACCCAACCTCAGAGACACAAGTCCAGTGTCACGCACGTGCGCATGGGAAGCCGCAGAACGACTCAGGAAGTAGTGCAAAACCGAAGGCCATAAGGGACTGGCAGGCAACTAACCTTTCTCTCTCTATTTTTCCCAGAAAGAAGGAAACGCCGACACCCTGAGCCGGCCACCGTTCCTCCACTTCCTCATCCTCCTCCTCTCTGATGACGTCAGGATCCCAGAATGCAACACGATTCATTACCCACCATTCCTCTGCTTATTCCGGTCCGCCCTGTAAATGTTCCCCCATCACACCATCTTGTTGTTCAGTAGTGTAATGCAAAGTACTCTGGACTGTATGATTGTTTTTTTTTTCTGCATACTGTACAGTATACGGGGCCGGAAAACCCCAACCCTTTATGCGCAGTTTGTCTCTTTCTTTACAGTGGCGTAGTCGGCAGGATTGAAAAGTCCGTAAAATGAGTGAAGGACAAGACCTGAATACCGTCTTGACGACTCTGGCAACGCAGCTCCAGAAGCTGCAAGTGGAGCATACCGCGACGCAGCGGAAACTGGAGGAGACCACGGCTAGGCTTGACTCACGTGGTAAGGCCAGAGCCTGCAAGGCCCCCGCCTCCGTCTATCGTACCGCTATCGGAGGCAGAGGACATCGAGTCATATTTGGGAATATTCGAGAGGACTGCCTCTCGGAACCAGTGGCCGCGAGCAGAGTGGGCGTCCATACTGGCACCGTATCAGAAGGGCGCCGCGCAGCGGGCTTATTACGATCTCCCTGAGGAGGAGGCCGCGAGCTATGATAACCTAAAGTCAGAAATACTAAGTTGCTACGGCGTCACGCCGGACCAGCAGGTGAGTGAGTGGAGGCTGTGGCGCTTCGATCCAGAGGCCCCGGCCAGAGCGCAAGCATTTGAGTTTTGGGGCAAAATGGGCCGCTGGCTACGGCCAGAAGGCCCCCACGCGCAGAAGGTCGTAGAGCAGGTAGCGTGTGAAGGCCTCATAAATGCCATGCCGGATTATCTTGCCCAGCAGGTCCGGCGGCACCCCTATAAAGACATGAAAGGCCTCCTGGAAGTCTTGGAGCGTCAGCTCGCGGAGCCCGACAGGGACGCGCTGGCCACCCCGAGCCCAACCAACGCGCGGCAGAAGCAACAGCAAAACCCCAAGAGAAGCCGGCCCAGCCGCGCTGTTTCAAGTGCGGTGAGCTCGGCCACATCTTGCCAGCATGTCCCCTACACTTCGAGGCAATGGACTGCAGCATGGCACTCACAGAGATGTATGGTGCTTTGTCAAATCCCTTGGCTGTTCCGAACGTGGGAGTGGTGTTGGTAAATGGGCACTCCGTGATGGCATTGTTTGACTCCGGGAGTAACATATCTATTGTTGCTCGCCGTTATGTTTTGCCGTGACAGTGGATAAGTCAGCGCTTGAGAGTTACCTGTGTGCATGGAGAGACCAAACTTCTTTATTACTTGGGAGCTGCAAACTGCTTTATTACTTGGGAGGGAGACGTGATTCAACTGTCGGTCGCTGTTCTTCCGGAACCCCCCTTCCCGGTGATATTAGGGCACGACTGGTCAAAAATGAAATGCGGTAAAACAAAAGCCACTCCTTACACTAACCTGGGTCTAGCTGTGAGTAAGCGGAATGTACTCGCTGCGGCTCCCACGCCGTGCAATGCAGCAAACAATGATGACGCACGTCGCCGGGGGGAAGGTTCCCCAGGTGTCGGACCCTGACCCGGAACCACTGGGTGAGGGCCCGAGCCAGAGCGTCGACCCCTCTACAGCAACGGACGATCCCTTAGGCCGAGTGGAGCACCAGTATAGGGCTACACCGGCCTCCTTTAAACGTGAGCAGTGGAACGACGATTCCCTAAAGTTTGCTAGGAATGCCGTTGTTGCTGTGGATGGCCATTTGTCACGAGATCCCGTACCACCGGAGCCCTACTTTGTACTTGAGAATGATCTGTTGTACCGAGTTGCGACCCACGAAGGCGAGATACGGAAGTTGTTGCTAGTCCCGCGGACCTACCGGCGGGAGGTGTGTGAACTAGCGCATGCCCATCTCCTAGGCGCCCATCTCGGGGCCGAAAAAACGTTGGAGAGGATAAAACTCCGGTTTTATTGGCCCGGTATTAACGAGGAGGTCCGGCGTTTCTGCCAATCATGTCCGAACTGTCAGATTCGCCAGATCCCTAGGAGTGCTCGAGCTCCTCTCGTGCCAATCCCCCTAGTTGATATTCCCTTCGAGAGAATCGGAGTCGACATTGTGGGTCCCCTGGAACCTTCGAGCTGTGGCCATAAATATATATTGGTCACGGTGGATTACACGACTCGATACCCAGAGGCGGTTCCGCTGCGCTCCGCCAATACTAAAACTATCGCACGGGAACTTGTAAACCTTTTTTCCAGAGTGGGAATACCCAAAGAAGTCCTCACGGACCAGGGTACTCCCTTTACCTCGGATACGTTCAGGGAGGTGGCCAAGTTACTTCGCATAAAGCATCTTAAGACGTCTGTTTATCATCCCCAGACCGACGGTTTAGTCGAACGATTTAACCAGACGCTTAAACAAATGCTATGCAAGGTAGTCAGCGCGGACAATAGGAACTGGGATCAACTTTTGCCCCTCGTGCTTTTTGCATACCGGGAGGTACCCCAAGCTTCCACAGGCTTTTCCCCGTTTGAGTTACTGTATGGACGCCAACCCCGGGGACTTTTGGACGTAGTTAAAGAAAGATGGGAGGAGGAGGCCCTCCCATCTACTAACATTGTAGAGTATATCGCGCAACTGCGGGATAGACTGACACACATCAGGCCACTCCTCAAAGACCACATGATGCGTGCTCAAGCAGCGCAGGCGTGGTGTTACAATAAAAACTCCATCCTCAGAGAATTTCAGCCTGGGGATCGGGTGATGGTGCTCGTGCCCTCCTCCCACTCCAAATTACTGGCCCATTGGCTAGGGCCATACAAGGTTATTGAGAGAAAGGGGCTGGTTGACTATTTGGTCCGACAGCCGAATCGCCGCCCACGCGAAAGGGTGTATCATGTGAACTTGCTGAAGCCGTGGAGAGTTCGGGATGAGGCCCCGATCTCCGATACATCCCTCTCCCTTTTCTCAACTAAAATGCATCTTAACCTCGGTCCGGACTTGTCACCCTCCCAACGGCAGGAGATGGAACAGACTATCCTGGCCGTCCCCAAGGTGGTGAGCGAGACACCTGGCCGCACCTCGCTGATTGAGCACGACATCTGCACGGACCCCGGGGTGGTAGTCAGGGAACGAGCCTATCGCCTCCCGGAGGCAAAGCGCACGGAGGTCGAATTAGAGATCCAGCGGATGTTGGACTTGGACGTCATTGAGGAAAGTCAGAGCCCGTGGTCCAGTCCTATCGTCCTCGATTCTAAGCCAGACGGCTCGTGGAGATTCTGTAATGACTTTAGATGTCTGAATCAAGTCTCCAAGTTTGATGCCTACCCTATGCCCAGGATAGATGACCTTATTGAGCGTCTACGGAGGGCTCAATATCTGACTACTCTTGATATGACGAAAGGGTACTGGCAAATTCCCTTAACGGAATCCGCAAAAGAAAAAACTGCCTTCAGTACCCCTAGCGGACATTGGCACTATAAGGTCCTCCCATTTGGGCTGCACGGGGCACCAGCAACCTTCCAACATCTGGTAGACAGAGTGCTACGGCTCCACCAGTCCTACTGTGCCGCCTAACTGGATGACGTCGTCATCTATTTCGGCACCTGGGAGGAACATATCGTGCAGGTGTATGCTGTCCTAGCCACGCTAGCGAAAGCCGGTCTCCGTATAAACCCTTGGAAATGTTTTTTCGGGTTGACGGAGGCCAAATATTTAGGCTACCTAGTGGGGTGAGGACAGGTGAAGCCATAATGCTCCAAAATTAAAGACATCTTGGAATGGCCCCGTCCGAGTACCAAGAGACAGGTGCAGGCTTTCTTAGGGTTGGCGGGGTATTACTGCCGGTTTGTACCCCGCTTCTCTGAAAGGGCAGCACCCTTGACTAACTTAACAAAGAAGGGGGCTCCGTTGTACGTGGTTTGGGATCATGCAGCAGAACGGGCATTCAGTGACCTAAAGGCAGCCCTAACCTCGGCACCAATATTAAAAACGCCTGATTTTTCTCTCCCATTTATTCTCCAGACCGATGCTTCGGACACAGGCCTAGGTGCAGTGCTGAGCCAAAGCATCGATGGTGTCGAACACCCCGTCTTCTACCTGAGCCGGAAACTGCTGGACCGGGAGACCAGGTATGCGGCAGTGGAGAGGGAAGCCTTGGCCATCAAGTGGGCGGTAACACATCTGAGGTACTACCTGCTGGGCCGGGAGTTCACCCTGGTAACGGACCATGCCACCCTCCAGTGGATGGCGTTACACAAGGAGTCGAATCTCCGGGTCACCAGGTGGTTTTTGGACCTTCAGCCATACAAGTTTACCGTCACTTATCGTCGTGGTAACCTTCAGGCCAATGCTGACGCCCTCTCCCGGGTTCACAACCTCTCCGTCCGGTCCGGTCCGCCCTCCCCGATGGGGCTGGGCTGGGGGGGGGGCCATGTCACGCATGGGGAGCCGCAGAACGACTCAGGAAGTAGCGCAAAACCGAAGGCCATAAGGGACTGACAGGCAACTAACCTTTCTCTCTCTATTTTTCCCAGAAAGAAGGAAACGCCGACACCCTGAGCCGGCCCCCGTTCCTCCACTTCCTCATCCTCCTCCCCTCTGATGACGTCAGGATCCCAGAATGCCACACGACTCATTACCCACCATTCCTCTGCTTATTCCGGTCCGCCCTATAAATGTTCCCCCATCTTGTTGTTCAGTAGTGTAATGCAAAGTACTCTGACTGTATAATTGTTTTTTTTTCTGCATACTGTACAGTATACAGGGCTGGAAAACCCCAACCCTTTATGCGCGGTGTGTCTCTTTCTTTACACCAGGTATAAGTAAAAGTTGTTTTTTTTACATAAATGCCTTGTACAAAGGCACCAAAAGTGGCATAAACCCAACATAATTCTTCTGTCTTTCTCTCTTGTCTTCTCCTCATCTCTCAGGCAAGCTTTGTCCATCCTCCACATCTAACTCCAACTCACTTGGATGAGGTTAAGTGCCTTCTTTTATCTTGAGCCAGGGAGTACGTCTGGTGGTAGGGCATAGCCCCGAAGGGAGTACTTTCAGGTCTATCATAGGGAGCGTAACTCCCTGCAGCACCCTTTGGTGGCACCCAAGGTACTGACAACGCTGCCCTATGGGAGTACAATATCCAGTGTGCCTTGCAGATCAGATCTAAACACTAGTGTGGTCAATGACTCTCGTACTAAAGAGATTTTAGCTGCAGGTGGAAGTCCCATTTTACTTATGGTGCCAAGCAAAGTTGCATTGCGGTGCAGCAGTCTATTAGCCAGCAAAAGTGAAGTGAAGAAGCTATCTGTTGCTACAGTCCTCCCTTTGCCCAGTCTGATAGCAGTCACAGGACATTGTATCTTTGATTGACGGTACAACAAATAGTTCTGAGCAGGCATCAGCCACAGCGCTGCTCTTATGAAAAGAATCGAGATAAATGCCATCAACTCAGAGAGGGAGAGGCAAATTCATTATACCATGTGAACATCACTGACAGAATAAAACTGAATAATAAAAAAGAAAGCGCTGACTTTTACAAGTAGTCAAAATTTACACCGGGTGTTACACACTCAAATCAAATGTATGCTATTATATTACAGTAACAATAAAAATAGCAGCTCACTACTCAAAACAGAGTGCCGAGAGTCAAACCAGTAACCTTTTGGTTATAAGGCAGCAGTCCTTGCCTGTGCACCATCCAAGAATACATATTAGTTCTCTGTCGACTGACATTTAAGCTTGGGTTTGTAACTCTTGACAACAACATGCAAATTGAATAAAAGTGCACGTTTATTTGATATTTGGACTAAAGTCTTCACATATTATACACTTTAAGTCATTATTAGTATAACATGTTCAGCATTTCTTACGTTTCTTTTCATCCTACACTTACCCAGATCTTTGTAGACAGTGAACACACATGAAATACATGTATTCCAAATAATGATATACTGTATTAGTTACCCTATAGAGCTCCAGGCACCTCACATGCACATAAGGAGCCTTAGCTTAAGCTGGAAGAGCTTTTTCCACAAGTTGAGCTCCGTTAAGTGGGGGAAATGAGAAGCAGGCTGCTTGCTGCTTGTGCCGATTGACACATTTACAAAACAAAAGAAGCTGATGGAGAGGTGCGAAGGAATTTAAGTTGGGCCAGCATTGCAAGTTTTCTCGTAGGCTTCATGGATTCTAGTGTTAAAGAAGTTAATAAAGTCTGTACTGCTCATATCTGTTGGTATTTTGCACTGTACATCAGAATTCCCGTTTGCTGATTTAGGCACTGTTCTAAACAGTACACAGTGATTATAATTATTGTTATCTATTATTTTAGAATAGTAGCCTAAGCAAGCTTTTTAGAGAGATTTTTAACACTCTCTGTCCATGCAATTTGAAAGACCTGCAGCTTTGTTGTTCTCCATCTGCTCTCCAGTTTTCAACACTCTAATTTAAGAGCTATCATCGAACCAGGATGAGTTTCTATGTGCTTTCATAATTTTTGTTTTAGAGGGAGCCAATGCATCTAAAGCCTCTTTCACGGACATATTATAATTTAATGTTAGTTGATCTAAATGGTTTTCCATGTTTACATTTGATGTTAACTGATCTAAATGGTTTTCCGCAATTACACTTGGCTTACTCAAAGTATCTATAAATTTTGAAGCAGAATTACAATCTAGAAGTTGCACTATCTTTGTTTTAATTTATGAGTGTATTGGTAAGGGTAGAACCAAATCAATTGTAATTAAGTAGTGATCAGAAATAACTTAATTGGAGTAATATTTACATTTTGAATTTCAACTTTGTAAGTTATAATTAAATCTAATGTATAGTTATGATTATGAGTTGGACCTTTGACAGTCTGACAAAATACTATTCAATTTAACAAATAAGTAAAGCATTTGCTAAAAGTGTCGGTTTTCACATCAACATTAAAATCCCCCATCAACACTGCATGATCATAAGGTGTTGGCACAGGTAGCTTTGCCCAGAGAGGCTGCCACCTAGCATATTGGGGGAGCAAGTAGTCCTGACAGGTTGTCTCCCCCTGTCCTTGTATCACACTGGCCTATTGGCCAGGCAAGGAACATGAAGATGTCCAGTAGGGACACTTACCCACATGCACTGCCCATCACAGGGTGTATTAATGAGTGTACCCTGCAATGGTCTGGCATATCATCTTGGGCTAGATCCCCATTCACCCACTACTGCTGACATAACCTTCTTAGGCTTCTTGTGACTCCAAAATCAGATTAAACAGATTCAGTAAACACATAGATTAATGGATGAAGTTAATTCAATTGTATGAAAAGTCATAGATAAATAAGAAAAGCAAAAAGCATATATAAAATATAAAAACAGTTGTTGTTATTCATTTTCTTGAAATTTAAACATCAAATGCAAAGCAATTGCTTGTGCATCAGATCCCAGTATGCAGCAGCCACACTAGCTTTTAAAATGAAAAAAGTCCTGGTTTTGAGCCTCTCTTGGATACTCTCTGTGTAGAGATTTAATTTCTTCCTGTATCAGTGCATCTTTTTATCTTCAGGTACAGCAGTTTTTCTCCCTAAGATCCCTTAAAAACCCAAAGACTTACCAGTAAAGTTAACTGAAGATTATAAACTGCCCCAAAGTGGACATGTGTGTAAATGTTCCCGGTCATGGACTGGTGTCTCATAAAGGTTTGCTGTCACCTTCCTTGAATTTGCTCTCCATCCTTAACATGCCCAATGTTATTAGGTTTGATGCTTACTTAACATCTCCCTGAACCAAATAGGAAGTTTTAAAAATGGCATAATGGATGAATGATGTCATGTGTGTTTTTTTTTATTTTGAATGTATTTATTTTTTTAACAGTACTGTCCACTGTTAATCTGTTTTGGACTGTTACATAACAGGTGAGCTCAGTTTTTGCTGCTTCAGTGCACTTGTGTTCTACTTCTTTGTGAAGACTTACAGAAATCAAGAACTACTTGCCGGCAACCGAAATGTACTGGTATAATAGTTTGTCATAACTAATGATTACAATTACGCTGCTAACTTTATTGCATTATGTACTGTGATGGTCCAGGTTAGCTCCACACTCCCTCATTACTTCCAGGAGCCTCATCAACCCGAAACCATCGATAAACTTGCACTGAGATGTGCTGGGCAAATGTACTCCCTCTGACTCCTGCTGCCAGTAGTGGTTGATCGCTCATGCTCCCAGGCTGTTCAGCAGGATCATCCCTCAGCCCCCTCAAGCATCTGCCTCACGCTTCTTCCCCAAGGCTCACTTTCCCATTCACCTGCTTCCCCCCCCCCCCCCCCCCCCGTGTCGAACCAGCTCCATCCCATTCCTGCCCTTCTCTTCCTTCCTTTAACTTCTGTGTCCTTCTGTTCTGTTTTCTTTTTTGTTCTATCCTCTGCAGTGCAGTCTCCTTTTTATTCTGCTTGATTAAGCATAGGTGTTGTGCTATGCCCTCTCCAAGCTGTGGACAAGGCACCTGACTTATCTGCTTGAGTATGTGCGATCACCCAAGCACCCCAATCAAATCCGGAGTGAAGCACACATGCACACACCCACAACCGATTGGAGCCTGCACTTCCTGGGACACGATTATTTATTCAAAAACTGCACTGCACCCCAAACCTCTCATCACATATACATCCTACCATAAAAGTGAACTTCAATACCACAAATATTTTGGCATTTAACATACCCCAAAGAAAAAAAAATGTCTCTACCATTGATTATGTGGAATCTGCATGTTCCCCCTGTATCTTTGTGGATGGTTTCATACATGAAGACTTTATTGCACTGTATTAGAAAGTTAATATGAACAAAGCCCCAATTCTGGATAACCCAGATGCAGATCTGCATAGGTGGATGATGATATTTTGGATGCTATTCCATCCCCCCACTAAGGTAGCTAAAGTCAAGTCAGACGCAAAATTCTCAGAGATGAAGTCT
Organism: Erpetoichthys calabaricus; assembly: GCF_900747795.2. Taxonomy (NCBI): domain Eukaryota; kingdom Metazoa; phylum Chordata; class Cladistia; order Polypteriformes; family Polypteridae; genus Erpetoichthys; species Erpetoichthys calabaricus. Next base: position 100,598,560 of record NC_041395.2, read on the forward strand.
TTTTACTTGAGGGTATGATGTCTGGAATTGTATAGAGTAAATAATATATCGTCGTTTGAAATACATACATTTCATGTGTGTTCAATGATCTGTGAAAATGTAGCATGACAGGAAATGTGAGGCAAGAAATGTTGAACACAACTGAAAAAGAAATTTTTTCATATTATAGTAAGAATGACCAAATGCTGACCTGAAATGTATAATGTGTGAAGACTGAAGTCCAAATATCAAATAAACACTTTCACAAAAGGTATAACAAAATAAGTACCCTTTTATTCAAGAATATAACATGTCAGCTTGACTAGGGCAGAGATAAGAACTGCTGCCTTATAAACAAAAGATTAAGGGTTCGGTCCTCCCAGCATTTACCGTTTTGAGTAGTGACCTGCTATTATTATTACCATTATATAATAAAAACATACATTTGATTTGAGTCTCTAACACCCGTTATAAGTTTTTGCTACTTGTAAAAGATATCGCTGAAAGGATATAAACAGACACACAAATGCTGGTGAATCATATATTCTATGTATCTTGTTGTCACTTGAATTTTTTCTCAGTTTTATTCTTGAATAAAAGCACATTTGTTCCATTATACCTTTGCAAAAGTGTTTAAGTTTATATTCTAGTAACCACTTGAATGACATCAAATCTGTCTCTGCTTCTCTCGCTCATACACACACACACACATTGATACATGAAAACGTCATTATTTGAAATGCTATGTCATTTGAACATTTTTTTTTTCAATCTTACCTAATCTTCACATTATGGTGCATGGTACTGACAATGCAGACAGATTTCTTCTTTTTGAGTGCATATACCGTCAGCATGGCACTGCCAGATCTAAACACTAGCTTAGAGAATTGCTCACGTACTGAAGTGACTTTACCTGCAGGTAATTTATGGTGCCAAGCAGAGTTGTGTTACAGTGCAGCAGTCTCTTAGCCAGTGAGAGCAACGTGTTGGCTGTTGTTACGGTTCTGCCTTAGTCCAGAAATGGCTCCATATGCTTTATGAACACAGTCTCAGAAAGTCTTTCTCCTGTGGGACGACTGGGATTTTTTCCTAAATAAGGAGTGGCATAGCACATGTACTTTTTCTCTAAATCTGCCACAATCCAAAACTTTATGCCAAATTTGTCAGGCACGGTTGACATGTATTTCAAGAAAAGACAATGGACTTTGATTGGAAACAGTTGCTTATCAACAGTAATATGTTGTGCTCATCAACAGTAATATGTTGCCCTGGATTCTAACTCAAAAAACAGCTCTCAACAAAACATTGCTAAATGTCTGAGATCACAGTAAATCTGTAATTTTTCACACGTTCTGCATGGGTGTCTTCGTTGTAAATGTGCAAATGTCGCATGATAGTCTCATAGCAATCACGGGGCACCATATCTTTGATTGCCCCTACAACAGATAGTTCTGACCAGGCATCAATCACAGCATTAACATGTGGTCATTGCTGCTGTTGTGAAAAGAATGGAGATAAACACCATCAACTCAGAGAGGGAAAGGCAAATTCGTTCTATCATGTGAACTGAGAGAATAAAACTGAATAATAAAAAAGACACTTTTAAAAGTACCAAAAATATTGAATGGGCATTACAGATTTAAATCAAACGTATGTTTTTATTATATAATAGTAATCATACTAGCAGCTCACTATTGAAAACAGTGAATGCAGGGAGGACTCAGAATCAAATCCACAACCTGTTTATTACAAGACAGCAGTTCTTACCTCTACACGACCCAAGCAGACATGTCTAGTGTTTGTCGATTGATATTTGGGTTTCGGTTTTTACACATTTACAGCCACATGTAAATTGAATCATTTCTTTTTCTCCAGTTATATTTTTGATTAAAAGCACATATTTGTTATACCTTTTGTGAAAGTGTTTATTTGATATTTGGACGTCAGTCTTCACACATTATGCACTTCATGTTTTCTTTTTGTCATTATTACAATAATATGAAAAACGTTTCTGTTTTAGTTATGTGTTCAACATTTCTTGCCTCGCATTTCTTGTCATCCTACACTTACACAGATTGCTTCCGAGCACAGAACACACATGAAATGTATGTATTCCATGTAATGATATATTATTTACCCTCTACAATTCCAGACACCCACAGACTTGAGCTCTGAAATTTTGTGTCTGACTTGACTTCTGCTGCGTCGGTGTGAGTTGAGTGAGCAAGCTGCTTGCTGCTTGTGCTGATTGACACATTTGTAAAACAAAGACGCTGATGATGAGGCACGAAGGAATTTAAGGTGCCTTGGCATTACAAATATGTTCATAGGCTTCAGGGATTCTAATACTGGAGCACTGATTGCTTGCTTATCTGTGAGGACTACCAAGCACTCTGCCTCTTATTCCTGACACTGGCTCAGGCACCCAGTATTGTCCTCCCACTCAAAGTTTTCTTTCCCCCCTCTGGTTCCTTCTCAGGGTTCTTTATACACTTTCAATGGATGCAGGTGTGCTGGTGCTAATTACAGCCTCCAGAGTGCTAATTAGGCAACCGACTGAACCACGTGCACCTGCGCATGAATGCATGCTCAGCTGATCACCCTAATTTACACCAAGGAGTCTCTCTGCCACACTACCACACACACTTACACCCTGAATTAGCCTCAGTGCTTATTTATTTATTTAAAAAGGCATAATCATCACGCACACTCCTACACCACATAGATGCTCACTTCCAGCAATAATTTCAGAGTTCTTATGAAAGACTGGCTATCTCTTTTGCTAGGGCTCCCAAAATACAGGCATGCACCAAGTACATTTCAAAACACAAAGTTGATATATCTTATGAGTCTCTACCTTACTATCACTCCATATCGTATTTGTGAATTCAATATGCAAAGGCAGGTTTACTGGTACATTATAAAAGTGCCATTGGGAACTCTAATATTTCAATGATATGATCACTATTGTACATAGAATTTATGATTAATTAAGGATAGTTATGAAGATAATAATACAGTATGCAAAAATAAAGGTGATGTCCAAAAGTATTAAAAGAAAGACAGTCACCTCACATTTACCAACTGTTACCCACTACATGAATCTAATGCCATTCATTGCTGACCATGCACAACTGTCGATCAGACAGGATCTGCAGCACTGCACAAAAACTCAGTGTCCTTTTCAAGGTGAAAACACTTCATATGGGATCTGTTATCTTAAAATGAATTATGAGAGATGTGCAGACTTAAAGAATAAGGGCTTATGACAAGCTGCTTGAAGCATTGCACTCTTTTGGGCATACAATGATGGTCAGTACAATCCTTTTTTTTCCATAATCTAATTTTAATGCAAAATATGTATTATTGTACTTAAAAAAATAAAATTTCCTTACCCACAATTATACCTTAGTCTCTCTTTAAAGATAAAGGTAGAAATTTTTGGTGCTGAAATGATTTGAAGTGAGCATTTGTAGGCTTCGTACCCAAACAACTGGAGTGTCCACTAATTAAATGATGGACATACTGTGTACTGTAGGTGGTAAGTGTGTATATGTATTTATTTATTTATTTATAGAGCTTCTGCAAAATGCCAAATTTCCTCCCATCGACAAATAAAGTTTATATATCTACAACATATACAGTATACATGTTATAGATAACCAAAGATAAAAATACTATTTAAATGCCCTGTATCACATCCAGCCACCGTAAAAAAAAAAAAAAACTCAAAATTGTTCCAGTGTGGTGCTGAGGTGTCACCCGCTGCACTCGGGTCCCAATCCAGGTGGTTCATTGTGTGGTGGGTGTGGCAAAGCGCTATGAATGCATGCTCCCAGCCTCCTCCTCCTCCATCTCATCCGTTTATTTAAAAAAAATAATAATTAAGTAAAGGTAAATAAATTATTACCAAAATCAGTGGAGGATATAAGATCATGCAAACTTCAGTTGGAATTTAAAAGTGAATTAATGTAAAGGGGATTTATTTATAATGAAAGTTTTAAATCTTGGCAATGAGATGTTCAGAGTGAGAAAAATGATTTGCTATCTATACATATTTAATATGGGATAAGACAATTGTATGTGCTGATGAGGACAACTCATTATTGAATAAGTTGTTATTGAAAAGTATTATTAATAGAATTCTTTACTAAATACACTAATTTGCAAATAAAAAAAAAAGTTTTTTCACTAATGTCAAACATTTTAGGTGTTTTAGGTGATTTCAGGGTGCTGGATCAAAACCTGGCAACATAATTGCTCTATCACATCTCATTGAGAGATGAAGATTTAAAATAAAAAAAAAACAAACTTTATTTTTTACAGAAAAAACAATACTTTTTAAAATTAATTATTTAAAAATATAAATAATATATGTTACATTATAAATACATTATAAGTTATAACTTGCAAAAAACTAAATAAAAAATACAAATAATGAATAAAACTGATCACAATGTCAGTCTATCCAGGAGAGAGAATTGTGCTTCCCCATGATCTTTCTAGTGTCTCTGTCTCTGACTTTCACTGGCTTTTTGCTTCCTTTCTTTAACAGGTCACCCCTTTACAGTATGTAATATAAATGAACATGGATAGTTAAATAAAAAGCAGAAGATTTTAACTATGCCTCAGTCTTAGGTAAAGGGAAAAGGACAAATTTGTACTTCTGTACTATATTGATTTTTACTTGTTTGGGAATTTTTTAATCCACCCAGAAACTCTTCTAAACCAGAATTTTTGTGATAAGACAGAATTATTTTTCACTTAAAAGTTTCTTACCATTAGAATTTAAACAATAGTAGTAAACAAAACTTGATATTAAAGAATTCAATTAAACCATTCAACACTGTAGGAAGTTGCAAAAAATAGTATATCCCTCTTGTCAGTGACTCATTTTTATCAATTTCTTACTACATTAGTGTAATAGTAATTCTTAGACTGTATAACAATCAGACAGGTGGCCTTTGTAATAATCCTTACTGTTATTTCCATCCAAACATCCTTCCTTTGGTTTATGTTATGATCCACTGTGTTTAAAGTGAATTATCTTGTTCTGTTATCTACCCTTGCCTGCACCTGTAGCAACAATGGACTGCCATTTGGGTTTTAACATTTCAACATTAATTTGTTTAAATTTATTAGAAGTATATACATTAAGTCCCCCAAATAGGAGTGAGTTCTGTTCTGAGAGCGAGTTCACAAGTCCAATTTGTTTGTAAGTCCAAAGGAACCCAACTAACACAATGCTACCACCAACCCTTAACTGCTATAGAAAACATGTACAACAAACAGCAGTGAGGGTTTTGCGCTTCACCTTGTGCCAGACACGCAAACTAACTTAAGTGCTGCCACAAAATTTTAAATTAGGCTACACAATTTTGAATTTTTCACTTATTTACGTAATTTTTAACTTACTGAACATGAATGTTCGCATCTTTGAAAGTTCATAACTTGAAGATTTGTACGTGGGGGACTTACTGTAACTGTCATTTTTTCTCAAGAACATCTCTTGAAGTAAATGCATTCCAACTGCCTTAACATCTTGGCCTTACTGTACCAGCCTTGGTGTTTCAGAATGTTTTGTTTTTTTAAGAAATACAGAATTTTCTTCCTCATATGCATTGATGAATAAAAACTTGAAACTTAAGATAATTACTTATGTCATTGTTTTATAAAAAAAAATCCTCTTAATCAAAATAGATTGTAATTGGAACAGTTGCCGGTGATACAGATGCTTTGAAATAGCTCTCTGTCCAAATATCAATTATTACAAACCTGTAAATAAGCACACCTAAAAATCATTACGGTAAAATAGGATTTAATCCACAAATACTCCTCTTTGATTTTTTGCACTCTTGCCCATGTGCTATATTGTCTAAGGATGTTTCCATATTTTATAGACATTAGATATATCAGTTCTGGCTGCTGTGTCAGGCAAATACTTTTATAATTTCAATACAATGTTTGCTATAGACTATTTCATACAATCAAACAATCTGGAAAAAGAATAAGCATACACATATTGGTTGATTCATTTTCTATTCCACCTTAGATCTGAGTTACTTGATTTATGACTAACTACTAAATAATAAAACACTAAGGTCTGCGTATCCAGTCCTTCTGAGCAATCTGATTGGTCAGTTTGGCTTTGGGGATGCAACGAAAGAGGAAGTGCGAGTGTGAGACATGCAAGAAGGTAGTAAAGTCACAGAGACTGATTCACCTTCAAACACAGAAAGTATAAAAATGGAAGGAGTCGGAGAAGCAGACTTTACAGATCACACTTGGAAAAGGGAGAGCCAGAGAAAAAAAGGCAGACAAATAGTAGTTGGTTTCATTTCTCATTATTCTCAATGAAAAATTACTCTTATTCTCATTTCCTTTTCTTATTTTAAATGGCTTCAAAATGATCATTTTTATGAAACATTATAACCTTGTTGACATTCAGTTTTGACATTAAGGGCAACAACCACTTCCATACTAACCTAGCTGTAGTTTTGGGCACTGGCACATGTCCCTCTACTTAAAACTATGAAGTGTAACTTAAATACAACTCTATTGCATTTAATGAATAATTTAATAAAACATCTGTTTGTTCCTAACCAAAGCATTTAAATTACATGTTAAATTTATGCTTGATCTATAGGACTACAGCTAAAAAGGGTGTTAGTTGTGGTAGAATTATAGAAAGTGGGGTAGTAACACAGCTCCATACAGTGTATTACAGTACATCAGGTCATCCTAAAATTGACAATTTAAAAATCAAATACAATCTGAAAGAAAAGACCCTTGAGGAGACAGAATGCATGGCATATGTTTAAACTTTATAAAATTTAAAGGTGATTCATGCTATGCATTTGTCTGGTTAACCTATATTTATATTCCTGCTACTCTACAATCCAAGTCTTAAGGATAGAGATAATATGAAACATCCACACTAACACTGACCAGGGCTGGGATTTATATTGCTATATTACCTCAAAATTTTTAAAGAACTAAAATAGATAATTTCAGTATTGAATGACTAGATTACTTAACATCTGATGTGATGTCTTAGAAGAGAATTTGAAAACTGAAAACTTTTTCAGCACTGTTCATCTTTTCCCTATATTATCTTACGTTGTACAAAAACATGAACCACATCACCAAAGCCCCATCATTTTATTTTACGGTGTTATCCCATTTTGCTCAAGAGCTATATTTACGTAGTACGAGGTTCTTGCTCTACTCCAGATTTCTGCAAGTTCAAATCAGAGTGAAATGTCATGCTGCACTCACTGTATGTAACAATCACAAGAATACAATTGCATCATCCTGGCTAAAAGCTTGCATTTGTAATGGAAGTGCACCAGTTCACTGAGCTTTCTAATAAAATGAACTGTATTTGCATATTATGGTCTACAAGGTTTTTTTATTAGCTACTTCTCAGTGTAATTAGTTTACATGAGGCTCATACAACATTACAGACATGAAATTCAATATTATTTTTTTCTCATGGGTGAGTGATGCTAGAATGCTTGATTTTCCAGAATTAGTTTCTGTTGTTAGAATCAATAAAAGAAGAGCGCAGCATTATCTTAGAAAAAGGAAACCATCTAATTTTAACTAATTGAAAATATGGTTTTGTTTGCATGTTCTCCAAACAATGTAATTCAATTATTTAAATTAGAATACTACAAATATGAAAAGACAATTCAGTATTTGAAACACAGTTCAATAAATCACATTACCCTTTTCTGTAAAGACCTACTGAAGTGGTAAAATATTTAAAATTTCTAAAATACTGTAAGGAAAGGCCTTTTTTTACATGCTTAAAGTTTGTTTTTTTGTCTTTTGGTAAACTCCATTTTAATGATTACTTATGCGTTGGCGGGTGGAGTCAAAATCGTCCCACTGTTACTATATAACACTGGAAAACAGACAAAGTACAAAAACTTCATTACTGTACTTAAAAATGTTTTGAGAATATTTTTACTTTACTTGACCGTAAACTTTTCTATCTGCTTTGACTTTTACTTTACTACATTTTCAAAAGAAAAATTCTTTTACTCTAATATGTTTTGCTAGACACATTCATAACTGTAGTATTAGAAAACCAGAAAGGCATCTTGCCGCAGCCCACTGAACAGGGCAGGGCTGGATCTTTGGGGCGGGGCTGGATGTTGGTGATGTGCAATCATAGTCTCAGAATTCTCGAAGCAAACGCTGAGCTCAGACGCTGTCCTTATTGCAGCCTCCAAACAGGGCAAGTCTGGATGTTGAAAATGTGCAATGCCAGTCTCAGTTACAGGGTTGCCAGGGTGGGGGAATTCCACCATTTTGGGGATTAATCAGGGCCATGGTGGGAAATGGAGTGAAGGATTTCATGAAGGGAAAATATCAGGGGACAAAAATATAAAACGAGGGATATGTTTAAAGTGAATTACTTTCCTATATAAAAAGGCCTCCATACTTTCCATGTTTTTACACAACATCAAATGCCTCATGAAAGCATCACCTGGCAGTTTTCAATATGTTAGATATTGCAACAATCACCTGTCATTGCTCTTACTACTCATCACAATATTCATGTATAAATAGGGGTCTTAGCTGTTTGGGATTGATGGGCAATCTGATTTTGACATGTTTATTTCGCCCCAGAATGTACTACCTGTTTTTTTTGTTTTTTTTTACTTTATTAACACAATTCAGACTTTCACCTTACAATGAAAACAAATCTAGACCTAACATTAGCCTGCAGAGTTTTGTGAAGTTGTCTGCTTAGTTTCCCAAAATTGGAATCGAATTTCAATATATTTCATTACAGCAATTACCATTTGAAATAACAACTGTCAATGTGTAAAGCTACAGGCAAAGATTCAGCATAAGTACTGAACCACAGCTTTATTGTTTAAATGATTATCTTTGCTTTTCTGAAATGTTTCATCTTGTGATAAAATTGTGATTTCATATTATGGTTTGGGATAGCAAGCAAGCAAGCATTTTTTATTTATAAAGCACAAATATTGTGTTAAAAAGATAAAAGGCAAGAAAAAAGGGCAACAAAGTTACAAACCATATAGTCATTAGCACAGACAAATTAAGACAAGTATAAAAACAGGCTTCTAGGAAGACTTGAAAGGTAATGAAAAAAGTTGTGATTTGAGTCTACACTTAATAACAGTAAGAGAAGGAGCAGCTCTAACATTGAAGGGTAAGCTCTTGCACAATCTTGGGGCAGCAACTGTGAAAGCACAACCCTCCTTACGTTTTAACCAAGATCATGGACCGAGATCTTGCATCCACAATATCATCCTTAGAAAATATAGCTGAACTTATTAAAAACTGACAGTTTCTGGCATTGAGTGTTGGCCTTGTAGATAGTGCTTCTATTATTTGGGGGACAACTTAAGACTTTATTGTGAGTTTTAGTTATGAGGGCACATGAAAGGACAAGAAAATGTAAGCTAATTACTAGCCACCTTTATATCGGGGAATTACAATAATAATTATGTTGAAATCAGAATGCTGACCCAAATATCATTGTCAAAAACTCTAAATCAGAAGTCAAAGAACTCAAATGTTTTAGACAAAGCGAATTAGGTTTAAACAAAGACTCTTTCAAGAGCAATCAGCAATCTTGGCTGGCATAAGACACACAGTAATGTTGCGCTAGTGACCTCAGCATGTGTGATTTCGGAGAACCACATGTTCAGCAATCAAGTGTCATGTCCTGGCAACATAACCTGTGGCACCCTTTCAAAAAACAAAAATACAAACCTAATAAAATTGTTTCTGGTGAATTATTTCTTCCTTTATTCATGTACTAGCAAAATACCCGCGCTTCGCAGCGGAGAAGTACTGTGTTAAAGAGGTTATGAAAAAAAAAGGAAACATTTTAAAAATAACGTAACATGATTGTCAATGTAATTGTGTTGTCATTGTTATGAGTGTTGCTGTGTTTTATATAATGTAACAAATTGTACCTGAGATGTTGTAAGTTGGTGGAATAAAGGCATAAGTAAAATAGATAAATATATATTATACACATAGGAACTATTCATTTATTTTCAGTTAAGTCATCTGCAGCAAACTTTTATAAATGAGGGTTTCTGATTTTTAGATAGTGCAAACTGTTTCTTCTTTATTGACGTTTTCTCTTGGAGAGCTTTTTTCATTTCATTGAAAATGAAAGCAGCAGCTGCCAAAATATGTAGGTTTCTTATAAATTTTTCAACATTGTGTAAAATAAATGTATAAAGTAACATAAAAGGTTTAAATACTGGTTATTCTTTTACACTAAAATATTACTACAGAGATACAAAAAAAGTAAAATGGATATGTTCTTTTTCTTTAAGGAGATTAAATATTACTGAAGAAAGAAAATACAAATTAAACAGCCAAATGGGGCTATGCATACGAACTTAAAAGGTTTAAATAAAACAGAAATATATATTTTATTTTTACTTGGTTAACTTGTGGAGGGTGTATCCTGTAGCAAAGCCCTAACTTTTTCCGTGAAAGCCCGTTTCAGTCAGTAAGTCTTATGTGTGTGTTTATGTATGTGTGTATATATATATGTAGATGTGTATATGTAGATATGTATATATATGTATATGTATATAAATGTTTATGTGTGTGTGTATATTATATATATAATATATATATATATATATATATATATATATATATATATATATATATATATAAAAGACAGCAACAGTTATAACAATGACAACACAATTACATTGACAATCATGTTACGTTATTTTTAAAATGTTTCCTTTTTTTTTCATAACCTCTTTAACACACTACTTCTCCGCTGCGAAGCGCGGGTATTTTGCTAGTATATATATATATATATATATATATATATATACATATACACACATACATGCAGTTTTAATAACACAGAAATCAATATAAACATTAACATCATTATCATATGAGAATATGAAGTAATATATAAGAAGCACATTTCATATAAATATAAATTATTAAACAGTAAAATCTTCTTCTGTAATTTGCTACCGTGGCAATTTGTGTGTCTGTCCAGGATTTTAAATGACCTGTAGCTCGCAAACCGTTTCACCTATACACTTGAAATGTGGTACACATATAGTACATCACGTCTACTATCCACTTTATGGGTGATGATTGTTTTACTCTTTTTATGTTTATTTTATTGTAGAATCAACTCCTATCTGCGCACAGCAGGGCAGCCGTGGGCGGATGCGTATGGTGTATTCACTCCATGTTATCGTGCATTGCGCTGTCAGTGGTATTTTGATAAAAGAATTTGAACAACATATAAGAAGCGTATAAATTATTAAACAGTAAAACATTAACATTTAAGAAGTAAAGTTACATTAAGTACTACTGCAGTGCCTTCGGGTATACGTAATTTTTTGTTTGCCCATTACATGCTTAAATGTATACATTTTTTGGTGCACCTACCCGAGAACACGCGACATACAACCGAGCGTGGGAGAAGCATGGATTTTAAACACGCGTTGAGTTGATCTGCTGGTCTCCCTCGTGGAATAACTGGTAATGTTTGACTAAAATCTACAGCGAGTAAAACGACATTACCTCCTTTTTTTTTTTTTTACGATCTCTGAGATCTTGCTTTTTTCGGTTCAAGGCTTCATAAGCTCTTTTATGTTGTATGGTGTACTTATCCCAAACCATCATCTTTGAATGTTGAAAGACTTTCGCCTTGTATGTAGATCGGGGTAATTACATTCATTGCATTCCTAGTCTGAATCACAATGTGATTGTATGGGTGGTTACCTGGCACTGTAGGGTTGCCACCCGTCCTTTAAAATACGGAATCGTGCCGCGTTTGAGAATGAAATTGCGCGTCCCGTTTTGAATCAATACTGGACGGGATTTATCCCGTATTTTTTTTATCATTTTTTTTTTAAAGCAGCGTGTCATGCAAATCATCCCACACACATTTTATGAAGATGCCTCCTTTCCTACTTTTGATTGGGTAATACTTGATGTCATCGTTAGTTTTATTGGTCTTTTTAACTGTCCAGTGAGGAGGGCGTGTCTTTTAAGTAGAGTCTGCAAAGTGTTGGCACTGAGATGTGGCGTCAGCGCCATAGTTGAAGCCCCTAATGTTGCGGTCAGCAAGTCGGCTAACATCCGCCATGTGCCGTCTTTCAGTTGCGAGAAGCAGATCATAGAATGGTTGAAACTGTTGCCCCTAACGTTGCGCCACGGCGTGTGGTTCGTTTATACCTCGTGTCTTCTCATTAAACTTTTATCTCGTGAATATGTTATTGCAATCCGCAGCGGGAGCGTTTCTATAAACTTAATTTAAACTTATGTTTTACACCGTGCTTTGTTTCCCTTATGAACATGCTTGTATGCTTCACTCGCTCCGTTCTCAATTGTTTAATTAATTTTTTGCTCTTCGCTGTTTCCGGCTCTTCCTCCATTTCCCCCTACTTCGTTCTTTTATCTCGCGAATATGTTATTGCAATCCTTAACGGGAGCGTTTCAATAAACTGATTGAAAATAGTTTTGCATTTACCTTTTTAGTAAAAGGCGAGCTTTTAAGCCTGAGAAATCACCCCGTAAATGCACACGTTTAATTGCACATGTGTTAATATGTATGGTTACACAGTATTAAAAGACAGTGAACAACGTCAATTACCTTTGTTCCCGCGTTTGATAAAAGGTGAGCTTTTAAGCCTGAGAAATCACCCCGTAAATGCACACGTTTAATTGCACATGTGTTAATATGTATGCTTACACAGTATTAAAAGACAGTCAAAAATTAACGTCATTTACCTTCGTTCCCGCGTGTGACTCGTGCTGTAAATCTCTTCCTTGTTTTTAGTTCACGTGATTACGTAGGAGGCGTGATGACGCGATACGTGACTCCGCCTCCTCCATTACAGTGTATGGACAAAAAATATGTTCCAGTTATGACCATTACGCTTTGAATTTCGAAATGAAACCTGCCTAACTTTTGTAAGTAAGCTGTAAGGAATGAGCCTGCCAAATTTCAGCCTTCCACCTACACGGGAAGTTGGAGAATTAGTGATGAGTCAGTCAGTCAGTGAGTGAGTCAGTCAGTGAGGGCTTTGCCTTTTATTATTATAGATCTAATAGTCTAATATAGATAAGAGTTGATGTTTTAGTCATGGTCTTGGTATATGTTCTAACAACCATCGATGCATCCTCACTTGTGTTAGATCCTCCTTTGACATCTGGACTAAATCTTCCTTTTCTCATTTTTGTCTTACCATTATCAAAATGAATACTGTTCTACATATTAATTTTTAAACTCTATGTTTTCACTTTCTCCTCCTACTAAATATGTCACTGACTACAAGGTTTTTGTAGAACAAGAGGAGACCTGGGGCCTCATGCATAACAGCGTGCATAGAATTCACACTAAAACATAGTGTCTGGACAAAAGCGGAAATGTGCGTACGCACAAAAAAATCCAGATGCATAAATCTCTGTGTACGCCAACTTCCACGTTCCTCCGCTACAGAAATCCCGGTCAGCGTGAAAAGTAACGTACGTGCACGCGCTTGCCGCTACTCCCCAACTCTTCCCAGAATTACGCCTCTTTGAATATGCAAATCAATATAAATAGCCCTTAAGCTCAGTGTTCTGTGAAAAGACAATGGCAAAAGCATGGGGGAAAATAGAAGAATTTCAGCAAATACCAAGTGGAGGCAAGGAAAGCATACTATATGTTGGTTTAAACAGTGATATAAACAACAAAAGGAAGTTGGTCGAGTGACAGAGTGTTGGAAAGTGTCGAAAGTTCAAGTTCACAAAGTTGCACAGTGCCCGAAATAAAAAAATATTTGTCAGATATCAAAGTCACTGTGAAAAGGCAAGTCGTAGCCCACTGTCTGAGTGTCATATGAAAGCTTATTAGGGTACAGAGAAAAAAAAATTCGCACAAAGTGGGTAAAAAAGCTCGAAATGTCAACTTTAAACTCAAAATTTCCACTTTAATTATGTAGTTTATTTTGTCATTAAAGTAGAACATCATAAACATCATCTTAAAATCGTTTAATTTACTAGTTTCTCCAATACCATCATACCTAAAGTAGCACGTTAAATGCTTTGTATTGTATGTGTTCTTCTATGTGCTCTTTGTGTGTGAATCACTACGTGCTTCTTAAATGGGCTTTCTCTTTCTCCGACAGGACACAGAATACATTACATTCATGGTATTACAGCTCTCTGAATAATTTAAATACTGAGATATATACTTGATATAATTTTCATGATAATAGGAATTAAAGCCCAGTGCAGAGATTGTTCCTGCCTCCCACAAGATGCTTGCTGCACCATGTGCGACCTTCGATGAAATAATTTATTGTAGCAGTACTGTCTCTTTCAAACATACTAACCCCCAATTCCTGTCCTCCCTTTTCTTTCTCCAAGTACTAAATCGCCACACAATCAGCTCTGTAATAGATGCCAAGCCATCTGTAAGCTTAGGACGCCGATTCTTCAGAACTTTCAAGGAACATTGAAATATCTTCGTAGTACATGTTCTGTCCATCTATCCATCCAGTGTAGCGACAGTCCCAGGAAGAATATAGCACGAGGCAGGAACAATTCCCGAACGGGGCATCAGCTCGTCGCTAGCGCTGCAACATCGTATCCTCACATATTAAATTATTAACAATATAGATTATTTAAATGATGTTAAAATTTTACCTGTATAATGTAATAAACATATTTTGCTGCATTTCATCTTAAAAATGATAGCGCTTTATAAAGTGGCTCAGGTTGTGCAATATTATAACTGTATTGCTAGTTTACAGTGAGGTGATTGTACGTATAAGTACAAACAGTTCTACAAGGAGCACTTGATTGTTTAATTGAGTGTGTTTATAGTTCTTGGGATGAAACTCTTTCTGAACCACGAGGTCCCTACAGGAAAGGCTCTGAAGCGTTTGTCTTATGAGAGCAGTTCAAATAGACAGCACGGCTGAGGCCGTGTGTGCTAGATGCTGTATACCGATAATTCTCTTTCCGATCTGCAGCTGTAGAACTGATTCCACACTCAGATACAGTGGGATTAATACTCTGAGTGGTGCATTGAGAGTAACAACGCTAAAGCAACTATGATATTTGGAATAGTTTGGCCATTCCGTGGACCATTATATTGTTACAGATTAATTACAATCAGATGCCTTAAACTAATAAACAATATGCAGTTAATTTCAGTGTATTTGATAAAGCTGCATCAGGGATGTGGATCTGAAAAAGAAAGGGAAACCACACTGGAACAAAAGCACTGCTTTGACACTGGGTGCCGCTAGTTTGCAAACCCGAGCGGAGAACTTGCGTACGCCAATGATTGAACTGGTGTGAAAATGTGTGTGGCTTTGCGCCAAGTTTGGTTTTTATACATCATGATGTACGTATGCACCGTTTATACATGAGGCCCCTGATCTTCAGCATTCAGCTCTGAGACAAATTGAGTGCTGGGGTCACTTCCTGACCTAGAATTTTACTGTTGGGCTTTGACTCACTGCTCCATTTGGTCATGGCTTTGTCCTTAAATCCCCCCCCCCACACTTCTGCTGAACACTTTTGAACCCAAGATCACATCTCCCTTTCCCTTTTGGGTATTCTGTTTGTCTTCCTAAACAGTAATCTGGCAAAACTCTCCACGAGACCTATCCTGTCATAAGTCATCAACAACTTTCACTCTGTGGAAAAGCATGTTGCACCTCCTACTCTCATCCCCATTTTTCATAACCACACTGTCTTATTGGATGGCTGATACTGTGTGTTTCTCTTTGGCAGCAA
This sequence comes from Erpetoichthys calabaricus, assembly GCF_900747795.2. NCBI lineage: Eukaryota > Metazoa > Chordata > Cladistia > Polypteriformes > Polypteridae > Erpetoichthys > Erpetoichthys calabaricus. The sequence continues at coordinate 100,614,325 of NC_041395.2, forward strand.
ATGGGGATTAGTGTACTTGGGAATTTATTTTATTGCTTAGGACTCAAGATGTCCCACTATTTAAACATCCATTTTAATTTTTGTAGTATGACTTTTTATTCTACTTACAACTGCAATCAGTGTTAAGAACATGTGTGATTTAACTAATAGCTCCTCCACCATCTCATCCCCTGTACTCTCTACCTTGTTCTTTATCATCAAGAAAAAATGTTTCCATACTGTACTTATTACTATTAAAATGTGGGTTGTTTTTAGTTTTATGACAGTTTCTTCTCATTTTACCTCTTCTTATTCTGTTTTCAATCTATTAAAAAAATTCATCACAAAAAAAAAATTGAAACACTGAAGAAGTGATGACTGCACCATCCTCATTAAAAAAATAGTAAACCCAATTGTGACTATAATAATTTAAATATTATTTGGAATGGAATCATCTAAAATTTTAAGTTAATACAACTAAAACATTTTGTGCATTGTTGATGCCAATCTGGGTTTTATGCTGACATCAATACAGCCAATTACTAAATCATGGAAACAGTCCGTAATTTTTTCATTTTTTATGGCATGTTAAATCGTCAGGATTGAAGTGTTGACTTAACTGTATGGTCTTCTTAATTTTTGTCATTTTAGTTAACACTATAATTGAACTCATCTTCTTAATTATGTCATTTTGGAGTAGCAGTCTTGAGTGAGGGAACAGCAGTGTACTTTAATCGTTTCAAGCTTCAAAGAAAAAATCTAAATCAAACTCCTTTCAGTTTTGCATGCTGTATCTTTAAATTGCAAGTTGTGTCAGCAGGCAATGGAGAAGAATTTTTGTATGTTTGCTCATTGTTATTCTTTGGAAAAACAAATCAAGTGGTCCTGTTACAATGAAGTTCAACACTTCTGTTTCATATTGTCAAGGTGTAAAATGATTCAATTTGAAGGCGTTATTACCGTTTACTGGACATATATTTAACTGCATAGCTTCTTAGGCATGAGTAGATTAAGTAATGGAAGCATTATGAGGGGATATGTTCTGGGAAGGCTTTGTTATAGAAGATGTGCAGTTGTTGGATTTCTTTATCATAACAAACAATCAGACCTGTGGTGTAGTTGAGGGAATGTGTCAGATCGGGTGAATGTTACCTTATCTATTGCCTATTCCTTTCAAAAGTGGGAAAGACATTTCTGTCAGTGTTTCCTCCATTATATCAATCCGTCTATTGAGTTCATCAGTATTTGATATAAATTTAGAGGCCATGCACATAACATCATGGTGTTCTTTTGTAACAGTGTCACATTCTTCTGCTTCTTTTCATATCTATGTAACTACATTGACAGTTTTGAATATTAAGACTGTAAAGTTTGCAATAAATTCAATAGAAAGACACAAAAGTTTATTTTCAAATCTGTGAGTGTATCAAATTGCTACTTTTGGTTCCTTGATGAAATTCATTTAAGATTACTTCTCTGTATATTTTATTTAGACAGTTTATTAACTCTCTGTCTTTTCAGTTTTGGCCTAATCTGATCTTTTCCAGGTCTAATTCTTTTAAATGTAATACTGTGTGATAGAAAATGTTGGAAAGGGAGTTGACAGTCTTTTTTTTCCAAACTAAGTATGAGCAAAACATTTACAGAGCTCTTCACTGTTAAGACAACACTGTAATGGAAAAAAAAAATCTGAATGCTTGCTGAATGTAACAAATAAGAATCTAAAAAGAAAGGAAGTGTCATCCCCTCCTAATACTATAACTCATAAGCTAACCACTGCAGAACTTGTCACAATTTATTTTACATACTGTACATACATTCATAAGCTTGACTAAGCTAATGCAGGTCCATAGGGGCTACAGAGTATTCACAATTATTAGTGCATTTTTTTACAATATACTTCATAGTGAAAAAAAAGATAACTTTTACAAGTCCTATAAATGTACACCATCTGTTACAGACGCAATCCAAATGTATGTGTGTACTGTATAATATTAACAATAAGAGCAGCTCACTACTGAAAACGGCAAATATAGAAGGCAGTCAGTTTCGAACCGGGGACTCTTGATTAGAATTTAGCAAATCTTACCGCTACGCCACAGAAGCTATTGTATCATCCTTGAACCTTTTGTGAAAGTGTTTATTTGATCTTTGGACTTCAGGCTTCACACATTATATAGTTTATGCCAACATTTTGTCATTTACTACTAAAATATGAAAACGTTTCTGTTTTAACAATGTGTTTACACAGATTATTGTAGAAACGGAACACATATGAAATGCATGTGTTCCAAATAACGATCTATTATTTCCACTCTAAAACTCCAGCACTTCACTCCCAGATAATCACGGCATGAGCTGAGAGAACTTTGTGCATGTTCTGCGACGGTGGGGGGTGGAATAGCAGGCTGCTTGCTGCTTGTCTTTATCTGCACATTTACAGGACAAAAGACGCTGACGGAGAAGTGCGAACGGATTTAAGGTGGGCCAGATCTACAAGTTTTTTCGTAGACTCTGGTAATTCTAGTGTTAATACATATGCGCAAATCCACAAAAGACTAACTACAACAGAGTTTAATTGCATGCAAGCTTATTATTGCACTTTTTTGGTATTTTTATATACTTGGCAGATACTTTTAAATTTGGTAAGTTACAAAATTAGTATATACTCCAATAGTTCTTGCTTTGTATTGGACAGACAGGCTGAGGCAGGAAGTGAACTGACCGTTTTTTAAAGTCTAACTCCCTAACCACCACAACTCACTTTTGACTTATTGTTGAAGTGTCATTAATGAAAAGTCCTTGTGCATGCTACAATGGAGCTGTTGATAATCTGGTGTACTGGTGTCATCCTTGATTGGGAAAGCAGGTGAAATCCCAGGTTTTGTTGAGTATTGCATGTTACTTCATTGATTTTGCTATAAACTAAGAGGCCTTGAAGGAACAGCTTTTTTCTCTATTGAAGGGTTCCTTTGTGAAAATTAAATATACTACAATAGATTCAAATATATGTGGATATGCCTTTCTATGTAGTTTAGCTATATGTTTTAAAGATTATATCTGAAATGTAAGTTAACATATATTTCCTCTTCTATATTATAACAAACACATTTCCAAATACATTGTAGAGAAAACATGCAATAGACTGTATGTCTAGACCGAAGAACAAATTATTCATGGGTAATCTTTTTAACCTGGAAAACACTAAACACAATTCTTCCCAATGGTTCCAATTTATCTGAAACTCCCCGTAACTCACTAAAAGTACTCCAAGCCACCAGCATATCTAGGCTTCAATTTACAGCTTCACTACTTATACAGGGTGGTCCAGATCTAATTATGTAACTGTTTGACTGACAACCATCTCCCCCCAATTTTGGTATGCATGGCAGGTGCTGCCATCTATCGGCAACAAAAAAATTTTAAGTGAAATCTCTATGTGCAGGGCAGGTGCTGTGAATTCTCTATGTAATAAACTTAATAAGTTAAGGCGTAATGAAAATTGCATAATTAGATCTGGACCACCCTATAGCACTTGTGTTTGGTTAATGATAGGTTTATAATTTCTGCTGTGCCACCATGCAGTTTGCTCTAAAATATGTCTCAATATGAGAAACACCTAGGGGATATCAACTGGACGTATGCTGTATTGATCCATCCATTCTCCAAACTCACTTATCTAGGTCATAGGCGGAGGAAAGCTGAAACCCATCCCAGCAATCCTTCGGTGCAAGGCAGGAATAATCCCTGGAAAGGGCTGCAATATACAAAAATGATATGGATTTTAAAATATACAGTATTTTCTGAAATATATTGCACAGTATATTATAACTAGAATTTATAGTATTTTTAAAATACATAATATAATATTTTTCTAAAATATACCTTATAGTATATTATTCCTAGCATTTTAAAATATATTACGAAATATATAATATGTTAAAAAATATAATATATTTTTATACAAAAGAGGCAATAATTTACCTATTTTACAGTATATTTCAGTATACTGTAGATATCTGTTCTCCCTATATATAAAATCCTAAGCCTAAAAGTGCAATGACTTTGTGCAACGATTTTATGTCACGTTTTTTTGTCACGCTTTAGATCGGGCTGATTTTAAAACCTACATATATATGTTTGGTATCATTCTTTTCAGAATTTATCGAACTTTATTATGATGTCGTTAAGTTTTCAAACTCTTATTCCGTATTTAAATTATAAACTAAAAAATATCAAGAAATCACATCCTGTGAGAAGAGACTTAACCAAGAGTGCCAAGAGATTTAACCATGCCCGGGGCCGGAAATAAAAGACAAAGTGTAGGACAGCTGCTGTACAGGCTTTTAAATGTTTGAAGTGCCGCGCAAGATGCAGATCATGTTGCTCAGCAGCAGCAGCAGCAGCAGCAGCAGCAGCAGATCGAGCTAAGAGGAGGTGAAAAAAAACTGTATTTGTTTCCCATTGTATCATCGTTTAAGAGGGGGTTTCAGAGGAGCGACCACTTCTCCTTAGGGTGCGTTCAGCCCCCCTCTTCACAATGTGAGCAGCAGACTGGCCAGGGGGGTTGCCCCCCTAGTAGTAATATATTGTGACCATTTGCACTGTGCCTCATCCCCTGGTGTGGCTTTAGCCACAAGAAAAACATAGTATTCTAATGTAAATATATTGAGCAGATGCAGCAAACTCCAAAAAGTGATCCAAAAGTGATAATCTTGCATAAACGTTTAATTGTGGATATAGTTGAGGAGCAGTGGAGCAGATCTAAAAATGACAGATTATGCAAGATAAGTTAACTCACAAATTTAGAGGCAGTAAGAGAGTGAGAAAGATGTTGGGGGCATTCGCTAATTACAGTGTATTGCCACACGTACCACATGACTTGGGACCTGAGTGCAGCCATGTAACGGGTGACACTTCAGCACACAATGCAATACGAAATAATAATAAAAAAAAACTAAAGTGGAGAAAAGAATTTCTAAAGGAAAAAACAGGTGTACAAGGCATACAAGGCAAATATCGGCAGCACTAACCATAGGATGTGTGAAAGCAATGATGAGTAAAGATATTAGGGTTTTTGGTTCATAGAATACACATTTATCTTTAATTTTCCATTTAAGAGCAATATTAAAAAGTTTAGATCTAATTCATTTCACCATAACACAATATTTAATATGTTGCCTCATTTCAGGGGCTATGCATTGGGCATTTCTTTGGTGATCCTTTCAAGAATTTTCCAGGAAGAACAGTATGCAGCACTTTTTTGACATGACTATACTGGGATCGGCACAGGGATTTCTTCTGTATCCAAGGTTGACAGATAAACCTCTAAATGCTTTGAATTCATGTCTGTTGGTATTTTGAATTTTGCTTATGTCTCTTGGTTTATGATTACAATTAGCAATTTCAGTTTTTTTGATCTAGGGTGTGTTTCATAGGTAAAGCACAAGTGAGTTTTTGTCAGTCTTTCCCAAACCCTTTTATTATTTGACATTTAACAAATTAAAGTATTTCTTTATTGGCTCCTCCATGTGAGAAAAACACAGACTATCAAAAATGGGAACATCATTCCCACATATTTCAGTTGTCAAATATATGTTATATTGTCTCGCCAGACATGTACAAATGTGTAAAAAAAAAAAGTAATAAAAAATCTATTAAACTTTCAAAAGCACACAAAATAACAAGAAAATTATTTTACCATATTAACAGAAAATGGCCTCAAAAAATGATGTGGCTTCCTTGCAGAAAATGAGAAATGATAAGCAGTGATAGGAAAATGACGCAACACTTCACAAAAGAGGAGCTAAAACAACCTGTGGAGGATGTGACAAAAAATAAAGAAGTGTTTTCCAGAGCTCATGAAATTGTTGTGTTCTTGTCTTCAACAATGAACACTGAGAATAAGACTTAACAACTATTCAACTCTTTATTTAACAAACTGAATTCAAACAGATACAATACCTGAGAATACACACCATAAATCCTCCAACTGCTAATGCACTTGCTATGTTATCTCTCTATACATGTATATGCACTGCGTGATTGCATATCACCTAGACATTTAGCACCAAGAACCCTTTTTCAACAAGTGTAGATGGGATGAAAGAGGATTGGGAGTATGAATAAGAATAAACATTCCCAATCATTGCACCTACAATGCAGAGGCATGAAAACTAATTTTAGTGCCATGAAAGACATAAACTCCTGCTGTAAATCATGTGTAATTGCTTGTGTGATGCAACAGCAATCTGGTCATTTTGTGCACATACTCAGACACGGCAGCCTTGCTGAGGCCGAGCATATCTCCCACATTCTGAATGATTCCACTAGTGGGGTAGAAATGGAGAGCTGTCAGAAGCTGCACAGTGGAACTAAGGGCAAATTTCCGAAGTTTTCCAATTCATTCTGCATGAGACCACAAAGGGTCATTGTTTCAACCCTGAACAACCTGTATTTCTCTATTAATTGTTGATTACTAAGATGGGTCAAGGGGTCCATGTCCAGCTGTAAAACAGCATTTACACCAATGACTTCCCTATCATTTCCCTAAGGGGTGATTCATAAAGGATGTGAATAATTGCATAGCAAGTTTGATTAGTTAACTCATTATGTTTTCCAATTGTCTATAGGTATTAAAGATTCAAAGAGCACTTTTTGTGCTAATATAGTCTACATTATAAATTATAATGGCCTGTTATTGTTAATATGTTAATATTATTATTATTACGTCATCCAAATAAGAGTGTAATTGTGGTTTTTAGTGATCTACTTAGGATGCCTCAGGCAAAAATCCAAATGAAGAATGACATTGAAAATAATTAGTGGGTTGGCTTCCCTATTAAATTCAAACAAGATTATGTACTAATTTATTTATGAAGGGTTTGGGAAAACAATTGCGAATTAATGAATGATCTTAAGTTTGACATATTGAAATACTTAGCTTTTAGAAAACAAAACCTGATTGCTGTTTTTCTGGCTTTGACTTTGGTTAGTTCTGATGATTTCTTTCTACTGATTTTTTTATATCAAAACCTCATTGCTTGTTTCCACGTCAATATATCTACATCAAGACAGTGGAACCCACGGTATAGCATGATGTGCAGAGTATAAATCAACAGAGGTTATTCTTAACCCATATAATGCACTGGAGAGATCTCATCTAAAGTACTGCAAAGTACTGCATGGAGTTTTGGTTCATGGGCTACAAAAAGACATAGCAGTACAAGAAAAAGTCTAGAGCGAGTAGACCGATTACAGGACTGTGAGAGATGAAGTATGAAGGACGATTGTGGGAATTGAAACTTTTCAGTTTTAGCAAAGTGAGATTAGGAGGCAACATGATTGAAGTTTTGAAAATTATGAAAGGGGATTAGTATAGTAGATCTGAGCTGTACTTTATAACGGGTTTTCAGCAAGAAGACAGGGACACAAATGAAAACTTGTTTTTCTTCACACTATGAACCATAGAGACATGGAATATGTTACAAAGTAGGGTGCTTCAGAAATTGACTCGATTTTATTTGGGAGTAATTAGACAGATAGAACTGGAAAGCTTTGTTGTATGAATGGACTATTCTTATTAAAATTATTCTAAGTATGAATGCCTTTACAGAAATACAAGATTAGCTGACATGTTGTGTTTGATCTTTAAATCAAAAGTGAATTACAAAGAGCTAAATCACTGGTCTAAATATAGTGTGTTCCTGACATACAGTATATGAAAACTACCTCTTCTATTTCATGTGAAATAATAGATAAATGTTGGCCAGAATTATGGTACAGTAGTCAGCATGGCTGTCGCACAACTCTGTAAACCTGGGTTCAATTTCCCACCGGGTCATTGTCTGTGTGCAGGTTAAGCAGAGGCATTTGGGTGCGTTTGTGTGCTTTTTACTGGACCAGCATCCTGTCCAGGACTAGTTCCTGCCTTTTTCCCAAAAAAATAATTTAGACAGGTACCCATGACCAATTTTAATCTACAGTTTTTTGTTTGAATTTTTCAAAATGTATCCACATTTTGTTAGCCTGTTATTAAATGTGTTTTAATTATTTATTTTTCTTTGTTTAATATAACGACCTTATTTAGACCATCTTCATTGTTTATGAGAACACACACAAGAATTAATTTAATATATTCTGCAGTCACCTTTAACCACAAATAAACTTGCAAAAGCCACTGCAGAATATAATTAGGCAACAGATTAAATGCTTTATCTCCACATAGTTATTTTAATACCAGAGTAATTAAATTTTAATGACAGTTAAACACTTCAGGTATTTAGACACAGCAGCCTGTTTAAGAGATCTAAATGTCGTGGAATTCTGAATATTGCCACAGAAGATTAGGCTGTCTCATTTTATTAGGATGCATTAATGAAACCCAGTGTTGATGTCTGAAAGTCTGGAAGAAGAGACTTTATTTTACAATTTATCAGTGAGTTCCACCAAGACGCATAGATTTAATTACCAAGAATAGCTATTTAAATAATACAAGCATCAAAAAAAAAAAAACACCCCCTATGCATTTTGTTCAGACAGTATTAGGAAATTATTGAGAGACATTTCTTTTTATGAGTTTTAATCAGTTTTTCTGTGAGGACCTTGAGTAGTAATTTGGATTTCATCACCTAATTATCATATATTAGCTTAGGCTTGTCCCAGTAGGCACTGGAAGCTGGAATCCCTTAAAAAGCAATCATTTTAACATTCATCCCGCTAACCATTTCACACCCAATCGCAAGGTGTTCCATGATACCAGAAAGTCTATTCATCTCTGCATTATGAGTTATTTGATTACAGCCCTTTCTTGTTTCTAAATGCAAGGCAGTCAATTAGAATAAAAGAGAGCTGGAACATCTGTATATAGAGCAGCTTAATAAAAAGTGACTGAGGTTGCATACAAAATTTCTTGAAATATTGGTAGCTGGGAACTGTGCTCTTGCAGGCAGCCTCAATCTTCTAACACTTATTGTTTTATAGTGACTGACAGTTACTAATATTGCCTCCGCACATAGTGCTGTTTGGTCTTCTCTCTCAGCTTTCATTTAGTCCAGTTTTCTCTCTAGTCATGAAGTAATTCCCAGACTTTAGGCCCAATGTTTTCACTATCATTGTTTCATCATATTCTTTACCATGCTCTCCAAAAGTGATGGTCCAAACAACCAAGTTTTGCTTCATACACTACTTCATGAATTTGACATTATAATACAAAAATCAACAAAAGAAAATGTTTATTTCCTGGGTGTTAAAAGTTATTTTGGGAGGAGACAAGAAATACTGATTACTAAGGTGCAATCTTCTAAGCAGCACATTTCACATTTACCTGTTCCCATGCCCAGTTCCCCAGGTCATTCTATAGTCCATGAATGTGTCACCATTAACAGGATACTCTTGTGAAACTCTCTTCACCTTCCTAGCATCTTTTGTAGCTGCAGCATAGGCCAGGCACATAGTAACACCGCCAAAAAAAGAAAGAAAACACACAAAGTAGTGATTAATGGCCAGCAAATAGAATTACATTTCATGAAAAGAAGTAGTTTCCTCATTATTTCAGTTTGAAGCAATGCTAGTGATCCTAGTAATTTGTTAAGTGGTCAAGAGAAAGCCAGATTAAAGGGGGGGGGGGTTTCAGTATAGTAGTTTCTAAGTGTTCAGCTGTGCTGAATCACCCCCTGAAGCCTAAGGAGGATGAGGAACTTGTCTTCCTTCAATGAAGAAAGATCTTATTTATTTGACTGCACACACAAACTGACACTGATCTGAGAAAGTAGAATGTGTTCCCTATGTTTTACAACACAAAGGGCAGATGTTTTCTGTGTTCCTACACACCTCTTCCAATAACTGAAACCACAAAATGTTTCTGTTTTGAATCCTTTGGAAAACAAAGAAGACTACAGGAAGAAAATAAAAAATTCCTTATTTTAAATTTAATAACCAGGAATGACAGACTTTCAAAGACCAACTAGGAGTACATTTGATAATATGAAAACCAAAATTCAAAGTTAGAAACAAAGCTTTATCAAAAATCTTTATCAAACTAGACAGGTTAACTCTTACTGGTTCTTCAGTTGTTTTTAGTACTCAGTCCAAAAATTGAACAAGCTACTTACTGTTCAGGTCAGGCTGGGAGCATGCACTAGTACAGTGTGTTGCCGCACCCACCACATGACAAAACAGCTCGGGTTCCTGGATGGCAACCCCTCAGGCAGACACGTGGTCTAGTCCCACCCTCCGGAAATGACCGTCTATCTTCCACAGCCAGGTGTTATGTGGGTTTCCCCTTTGCCTGGTCCAGCCACTCTGGTCCTCAACAATGAGGATTCTGCGAGCCAGATCACCCATGGGGAATCATGCCACATGGCTGTAGTGCCATAACTGACTCTGACTTACAATGCAGGTAATGTGCTTCATTCAGGACTCCACAAAGTCAAACCAGCGGTACCCATGGATTGTCCAAAGACACACAGTACCAAAGCAGTACATCCTTCATCACAGGTCACTGGATAGCATCCATGTCTCGCAACCATATAACAAAACAGGAAGCACCAGGACTCTAAACAGGACTCTAAAGACTTGGACCTTCATCCTTTTGCAATGATATTGGGAGTGCCACACACCCCTTTCCAGGTAATCCATAACCCCCCATGCTTTCCCAATCCGTCTACTGACTTTATAGGAAGAGTCACCAGAGACATGAATGTCGTTGCCCAGGTAAGTAAACCTCTCGACAAAGTCGACACTCTCACCACAAACAGAGACACTGCTGAGAGGTGCCTAAGAGGTCATTAAAGGTTCTGTTAGTGTGCTGCCACCTTTTATAGGGGAACTGTCATTATGTCATAGGTCATCAATTATATGACGATTAACAGGAGTCAAGTCAAGTCAGGTCATACACTTCATACACAGTACTGCAGCATGCAATTGCATGAAATAAAGTTCCGCAGGGCTCCATGGGAGTTGGTGTTTGCTGCAGCCCTTTTGGGTTCCACAGGCGCTGCCAGGGGGTGCTGCAGCAGGATCTGCTGAGCCCTTTTGGGCAGTTTTTCCATCACACCTTGAAGTGCTGCCGGAAAGTAGGTCATCAAGCACCTGGAGCACATCCGGGTGCAGTATAAAAGGAACCAGCTGCCACTACTCAGGGAGCCAGAGTCAGGAGGAGTGGAGCAGAAGAGAAAGAAAGAAAGAGAGATGAGACGAGAATTGTTTGTGTTTGTGCTTGTGCTGTAAGACTGTGCTTGTGATGGGCTTGTGGGAAACAGGGAAGGCGTTTCCCAAGAGGAAAAAGAAAAAAAATAAAATGTGTGTGCCTTGAAATTGTGTCCCACACGTTTGTCTGTGTTGGGTTGAGGCGGCGGTGATAGCTTGGTGATCCATACCACATAAAAGATCTGATGGACTCTGTTGCAAGTCTGTCTGGTTCTATGCTTCTCAGTATGGTTTTGTATTCCATATACATCACAAGAAGTGTTTAGCAAAAGTGCACATCAAATGTCTGCTTATCTTTACTTTTTTATGAGTAAGATGTTACACATTTGAAAAAGTATATTTAAGTCAACTGTTTTAAACAGTTTAACTATTTATTCAAATGTAGATGTACAATAGCAGTCGTCACATTTTTTATTTTCTAATGTTTAGCATTAGACAATGTAATTGGGAGCTACACTGCATATATGAACAAAACAACATTTAGCAAATGTATTATCTTTGTTTTGCCTGTCCTCACAATATTTATTCTATATAGGTTTACTACAGTGTAACATATCATGCTGATGTTGCAAACAACATCAGTGCAGGTTGTAATGGACCTACATTCATAGTGACATGAGCAGAAATATGGATGCACCAGCCTAACAGTGATAATGTTACATGTTGAGATATTTCTAGTATTTCTGCATTGGTCAGTGTGTTCCAAGGTTTTGTCCGTGTTTATTGCAGAAAATATATGGTTTCTAAATTATAAATGCTGATATAAAAGTTTTTCCCTTTTACATACAAGTTTTCATGTTAGGAAAATATGTCTGACAGATCATGTTTCGGAAGTGACCAGTGCCTGTTCTGAACATTCATTCATCTATAGCTGAGCAATTTCAGTTTCCTATACAGCAGTTTCAGCTGAATCGAGATAAATGATGACTGTGGTTAGGGAGAACACAGTCATGTGAAACAAATTATCAACGTAATTGAAAAACTCCTTATACTCAACCTCACCCTGGACTCTAAATTCAAAGACAACCCTTACTCCTCCGACATATCTACAAATCAACTTTGACTGAAGTGCATCATAAGTTCTGGGTTATCTGTGGTCACTGCTTTCAGTTTCAGAATGTGAGCATGCTCTTTATCAGGTATTTATAATGATGAAAATTTGTTGTTTTTTTTTAGAATGCCTGTATCATACTCATACTTACATGTTATATGGATATTTAAGATGAAATGTGTTGAGTTGACAATTGATACATATTAAAAAAGCCACATGGTCCTTGCAGAGAAGATTTATGCATATTTCAGTGAGGAAGCTCAGAAATACTGTAAGTAGTAATAAATACTGTGGTAGTAGTAAAATAGTAGTAAATACTGTAAGAAGTACTGTAAGTGCTGAAATACTCAACAGTGAGAGAATACAGTTTATTTTTTGTATAGCCCAAAATCACATGGAAGTGCCGCAATGGGCTTTAACAGGCCCTGCCTCTTGACAACCCCCCAGCCTTGACTCTCTAAGAAGACAAGGAAAAACTCCCAAAAAAAAACCTAGTAGGGAAAAAATGGAAGAAACCTTGGGAAAGGCAGTTCAATGAGAGACCCCTTTCCAGGTAGGTTGGGCGTGCAGTGGGTGTCAAAAGAAGGGGGTCAATACAATACAATATAATACACAAAACAAATCCTCAATAAAAAATTAAAAATAAGGACAGAACCATTTCACTTCACTATAAACTGCTCACTAGTCACCAGATCTGCTTGAAAGACTGCACAGCATCGATATGATGAAGAATAGTGTTTAACAAGGACTGCTATCTGTGGAAAATACTTTGATTCAAAAGCAGTAAGTAGACTCTAATTGAGAAATGGGGTTGGGACAAAATGCAGTAAGCACCTTAGTCCTCCATGACTGAATTTGAGGATCTCTGGCCTAGGGAGTGGTGATAAATGTCCTGTTCTGTAAAAATTCTAAAATACTGCTAGTCTGCTATCAAATGTTTTCTAAACTTTTACCACACAATAAGTAACAATTAGTAACTTATTACACTATACTGAAATATATAATAATCAAAGAAACTCAGAAACAAAACATTTAATAAGATCAGTACTTTTGTGAGTCTTATTGGACTCAGTTCCTTGTTGTAGCTCTAAGATGGTCTCTAATACCTGCTTATACTTGTGGTATATCCCTAGCGAAATGGCTAGTTTGAATGGTAACCTGGTGTGCAGATTACCTGTATATAGGGGGTCCTCGGATTACAACATCTCGACATACGACGTTTCGAGTTTACAACGCTCACATAAAAACTTGAGACGTGAGAAGGAATAAAGGTAAGGATTTTTTTTACACTCATTTTTTCTGTTACTACAGTACAGTGTAAAGTACAGTATATTTAGGTCCTTTTTCTGTGGCTTAGTTGTGTTTTTATGTTCTAGATTATGATTTTGCAACTGTGTTAGGACAGGTAAGTGGCTTAGGCTAGGGTTACATCACTGTTGTAGGAATGGAATTGTGTCATAACCCGAGGACCCCCTGTACTTTATAAAAATAGTAAAGAGAACTACACTGCAGAGACATAATTAGTATTTTCATCCGTTTTTGTGTGTTGGCACATATAGGTTTTTGTCCTCTATCTAGCATGAGTCTTCCAGTCATTTGTATTAGATATATATTTCATAATTTGAACTCAGAACTGTAGTGAAGAGGGTGTGAGGTCTTCAAATAAGCAGCAGAACAGGCTAGGACCTCTACTGGTCTGTCCAGACAAACCTCCCTCCAAACCATTCAGCTCTCCCAATATTACATTAGTCTGTGGATTAACGAGAGCCAGAAATGCAGAAACTGGCTTTAAAGTTCAAAATGCCTCTAACAATTCTGAAGTAACTTTGATGTCTCCAGAGAGAAAGGAAACCACAACAAAAAATATTTGGCTTGGAAAGACAATTCAGAAAATAATCTGTATAAAGAAAAAATATTTATTCAAAAATTGAAAAATGTTCAAAGAACAAAAAGGAGGCAAAAGGATATGCCTAAAGGTTAATCCATAGCAGTCAACTCCCAAACACAACCCAGAAGCAAAAATATGCAACATAGATATAAAAAAACTACTTAGCAGAACTCCTTCACAACGTTAAATGCACCAAGGCCAAACTCTCCTTCTGATTTCACCTAACCAGCCAGAGGAAGGGCTTTGGCATTGTGATGTCATGGTGATATCAGAGTGGCCCCGCCTCTTGGGGCTCCACCTACAAGGAACAGGAACAAGTAAACTTAAAGACATAATTAATCAATAAAAAACAATATCAATAGAAATAAAAATATGAAAAAGAATAATACAAAGACAACCAAAAACAACAATAAAACATCTAACATTTGTTAACACGCATCAATAAAGACCTCCAAGGAAAAAAATAAACAAATACTGGAGTAATTTCCTTTTGTTGAGCTGTGTTGTGCTGTGGTGTAGAGGTTCAGCTACTCTGTTTTAGTTTTGACTCTCGTATGTAACTGATCTGATGATACAAAATTATGTTACAGGAAAAATATACTGTACATTAGCATAGCATGTACACACAAATTTACCCACACATGATCACATAAAAAAAATTTCCATTTTTGATTTATGAAAGCCTACTACTTTGGTCCCCCTGTTCATGGTGGAAATAGTATTGAACGCTCTCCAGAGTGCATGTGCTCAGTCAGATCTTCAGGAAACAGTGACAAGGGGCTGACTTGCTGTGATGTTTGGTGTCCTACTGAAAACAATATGCTAAAATAAATTACTACATTGAATTGAATAGGCCACTTTCATGTGTGCATGCAAAGAAAATATACAGCATATCATATTTTTTAAAATATTCTGTACTCCTTTGCAGTGATATGAACAGGGACCAAGGAATATCTTTAATCTTACTGGTATGCGTTAGATTTCCTGCAGTATGCAGATGCTGAAATATCACAATGAATCGCAGAAGTGTAAATGAAGCCCAAGACATGCAATTACTTTCCTGTAAAGTCCATTTCTTCTGTTTCTTTGTAAATAATACAAAGTATTTTGTCTTCTAGTTAACTGTTTTCCCTGATGGTTAGGTTCCAACGAAAAATAAAATGTGCTGCAACTACCAATGCTTATTTGGCCAAGAGACTGGATATTAAAACTTTTATGAAAATATTTTAATTATATACTGTTTTTTGCTTGTCTTTCCAGAGCAGCAAATATATATACACACACACACACACACATACATACTGTATATATATATATATATATATATATATATATATATATATATATATATATATAAGTAAAATACAATCATAAGTGTGTTTGTATGTTCTGATGGTCAGACAAAAGCATATAAGTAAGATGTTTCCTTTGCATTATGTGGGCCTTATTTGTTAATTTCAGATTGTTCATTTGTCAGTATTAATGTTCATCCTTTAAGCATCATTTGAAATGTTCTAAGCTGATTCTCAGCAGAAGGTTGGGACCTCTTTTGGAGGGTGTACGCTGAATTGTTTAAACTGTCTTCTAGAGTTGCTTTAGTTTCTGTCTCTGGCACAAACCAATTAGGGTTAATGAAAAATGCCTGCAAGGCAAAAAACTGTCCCCTGGGTTTGCCTACCTGGTTTCACTTCATGTATTTATTTTCATAAATAAGGAATGATTTTACTTGTTTTTTTCTGTTTAAAACTGTAAAAATCTTTCTTCTTTACAGGTTTTTTAATAATTGCACTTTTTTAAGTGTGGGGTGCTTGGAGAGCGATTGAGCTGAGCTACACGAGTGCCTACTGCTATTCTCGTACCTTTCTGATTTGTGTTATGCAATCAAGTAATTATTCTCCTGGCTGCATGTTCAGCTTAACACACGACGAGTAACATCCTGTGGTACTGTACATTCATTATATAAAATTGCTCTAATTATGTATAAAAAGTCCCCTGCCGTAAAACCCTTAACTCATACCAGAGGTGGCATAGACAAATTCAGGGCTGCCACTTTCTCACTCTGTGCTTTAATGGGGATTCTTTTTTTTTCTGTTACCTCAAAGAAAGAGAAACTGGCACAGCTGTTAAAAAGAAGAATTATGCTGGTAAAATTAGGCCTGGATTTTATTAGAAGAGTAATGGGAATGTTATAAAATGCTGCTTTCCACTAAGTCCCAGGGAAACTGCACTACCTTAATTTTCCAATTGAATTCATCCTAATTGATTTTCCTTTAATACTTATAGCCTTAAAATGTAATACACTGAAAATTAATTAAATGTATAATTAAAAACAATTTTTAATTAAATGGAACTAATTAAACTTCAAATTCTACTGTGTATTTAAGGACATAGTGGCATGGATTTTCAATTTAAAACCAATTCCAAAATATCTTTAGTTTAAAGAGCACAAGATTTACATTTTAATGTCCGTTTAAAAGGTGTGACCTTTCAATGTGCTTGAAAGCTCCTGCAGATTGTTTCCTTTTTTCAGATTTCTTTGTGCTCTATGGAAACAATGATAAGCAACTCAAATCAGCCCAACATACACAGAAAATGATGTCCTTTTATATGTTGTATTAGCCACCATCTGGCGTATACTGTAGCTCAAATGACTGTTATCTAGATAGATAGATAGATAGATAGATAGATAGATAGATAGATAGATAGATAGATAGATAGATAGATAGATAGATAGATAGATAGATAGATAGATAGATAGATAGATAGAAAAGACTGGTCTAGAGTAAAACAAATGTTTAGATCACCTATAACAGTAGGTACTGTAGAACTGTCATTATTTCCAAGCCACTTATCATATGAAGTACAAAAAGAAAGCTGAAGAAGAAGAGGATGAGGATGGTGTTGATTATAACACAATAATGAGTAGAAATGGATTTTCAGGGAGCTGTTGGCCTTTATGTTGAGGTAAAACCAAAGGAGCTGATTGTGATAGTGAAGATGTTCATTAGAGTAATATGCATACAAAGTATTAGCTTATGCTGAGCAGTATGTCAGAAATATCAGGGAGTGATGTTATAGTGGTCACCTGAAGAAGTGGAATTCAAAAAAGTCAAAGAGTAATATTAAAATCAAGTCTATTTTTGAGCTGAACTAAAATAATGATGATGTTTTAGGATAAACAAACTTGTTGTTGAAGGAAGGACAAAAAGATCTGTGAAATAAAATATAAAAGGATTTCAAGGAGGCTTAAGACACCTCAACAATTTAGCAGGTTGCTCCTTTAAGAAGCAGGTCCAATGTAGACAAAAATATTTATTTTTGGCAAATCAATATTATCTTAGCTCTGTGTATAGAAGCACCTGACATACATGCTGTTAACCTAAGTAAGGATAAATTATTCTCATTGCATATAGCTCTCCTTCTAGATACTAACGTTTTCCTCGTGTTTTATTTATTTATCAAATCCCATTTCCTACGCTGTTTCTTCTTGTTTTACAAAAATTCTAATTTTCGCTGATAATTAAAAGCGTTAATGTTGCACCTACTGTGCTACATATCATCAACTTTAGCAATTTAAATACATACATCTGTTTACACTCCTACTGTACTGAGTTCAAGGTTGGATGGGTTCAAAGAAAGAATTCACCCCAAATGAAATGCTGCTACCTCCCTGGAGTAATATTAATATTACATATCAAAATGTTCAGTTCATTGTCAAAAATAATTAAACCCTTGACAATGGACACCTTCCACTTTCCAGAAGGAATTAATTATATACTGAAACTGAGGGGCCAGATAGATTTAGCAGGAGTCTGTTCTTTATTACTAGAATGAAGCAGAGATGTCTTAATTGGTCCATTCATCTGTTACTGTGGCCTTGAGTAGAACCTAGCTAATTCACCTTTCCCAGAGATGAGCATAAAGAGTCACATAACAGAAGAAATCTAACCCCACAGCTCCACTGAAGCGAACGTACAGGCTCACTGAACCATTTTTTTATTGGGTGGAAAGCCTACAGGTGCCATAGCTGTTACAGGCCCCTGTAAATCAAAAAGACCATAAAAAAAAGAATACAAAAAGGAGCAATAGAAATTCTGTTTCACAAATAGCAGTTAACAACAGATTGCAATGACAACTCTCAGTCTCAACACAGAACACATAATTAGGAGATGTTTTTATGGGTACTATCTTTACCAATTATTTAACTTGCATTAGTTTCACTATCTTATATCTGATTTGTATCTGAGAGCACAGCATGTTTGTCCAGTTTATCGAGTTATTAAGTTTTGCATTTATTTCATTTATTTTTTGCTTGTAGCAAGTGTATGATCTCAATGGACAGTTTGTTGCTGTGTCATCAGTGCCTGTATTCTCTGTTGTTAGCCCAAGAGCACACACACTACATTGAGGAAGTTTTCCCCCAGGATTATACAATTGATGATACATAACTTTAACTCCTCCCAGCCACTGCCTATAATAACGTACTTATGAAGTTGTAATTCCTTAGTGGTTAATTTTCTGAGCAGAGAGCAGATTAAAGTGTTACTGCATTTTTTTTAGAAATGCAGTTACACAGGACATAAAAAATATGCTAAAGCTATATGTGACCTGTAATAGATGCCAAGATGGCTCCTTGCTGACGTTTCCATCCTGTACCAGTACCTGATCAAACATAAAATAATTTCTCCACAGAATTTATCTGCCACTATCCATTGGGTTCACTGTAATTATGGTCATAATGAACAAGTTAACAAAGAGAGTACTGGTTACTACCTTCAGGTAAATTCAAGCAACAAGCAGGCTATACAGAATTTGGAGCTGAGTTTCTAGACTGGAGGAAACTCTATCCAAGAGCCAGACCTTTTAAGAGATGCATATTGTGCTGAACTTAAGGGAATTCCTTAAAAGCTTTGGCACATGTATAAAATTAGTTTATTTCATTTGTCCTTTAAATGTCTCATATTTTTGTCTTAAAATCCTACTTTTTTTCCTAATATCAGTGAATTATTTTTTACCTAATAAAACATTTGAGTGGAGTCTACATAAACCGAAGGAAAGTCAGTGTCTCTATTATTTGATTCTGTGCTATTATGGATTATTCCAAAGCATTTTAATATTGTTTATTATTTTTGTCATTATGATGTTGACATCACCACAGTGCCATTTCATATGGTACTTTCTACATGGTCATTATGCTCATTGCCACAGACATCATGTGGTATTTTGTCCATATATAATGGTATATCCCTTCACACCTATTTAAGATTTTGGCATATTGCATTTGCTATTCAAGAGTTGGATTCTTTTTCAAAAAAAAAAAAAACCTTCACAGGAGTTAGTCAGGAATAAGAATAATTCTATCTATCTATCTATCTATCTATCTATCTATCTATCTATCTATCTATCTATCTATCTATCTATCTATCTATCTATCTAATTCAGAAGATTTTGGAACTTTTGCTGTGTAGCATTTTAGGAAATGAGTATTGTATGCATTTCAGGTTTTAATGATTGGTTTTTTTTTGCTTCTGGTTTACTTGACTCATGCCTCCACTGATGTTTGATATTTTTTCTCACACAGTTTCTTTATTAGTTTTTCTTTGTTAATGTACTGGTATTATAAAAAAGAGCCAAACTGTTTTATATCTTTTCAAAAAGATAGATGGATTCTCACCAGATTGCCAGTTCTGGTAATGTTTGGCAGCCAACCTGAAGATCTGATGCCAACCTGAGAGACCATCAGACAGTGTTCTTTGTTCCTGCAGAGAAAGCTCACATTGGTGATATGTTGTATTTATGAGATTTATATTTATATACTGTATATATTTCATATTTCAAGTTCTAGAAACAAAAAGGCTAAGACATTTTTCTACAGTGGAAGCTCTAGAAATAATTCTCACAAATACTGGAAATAATTCTAAAAAGACGGTAATGAGGAAATGAGTCATTCCTCTGTGCCTGAACTGTGCTACTTGGACAATGAACATGCACATACTGAAGGTCTTGAACCAGACATGGGTAATGCATTATTATTATTTTTTTTTCTACTATATTTTGTTTTTGGGGCTACTGATCATTTGTCATGTTTTTAGATCACTTTGAAAATATCTTATTACATGAGTAAAGGGAGGTCTATATTTTCTCATATGGACCTGTCAGTCATTTTTGAAATGAGGGCTCAAGTTATTATAATGTAATGTAAAAGGTAATATAATCTACTAATAATAAAATGCTAATAACCATGTGTGTGCAGTCTCTCAGTGCAGTTTGGTTTGTCAGTTTGGCTTTGGTGATATGATCGAAAAAGGAAGTTTAAGTGTGAGATGAATGAGGAGGAGTAAAGGGCATAAGAGGCATGCTGAGTCTCATCTTCAAAGACAAGAAGTATAAAAGCAGACAGGAGGCAAGCAAGGCACCATGAAATGACAAGAGTCTGAGAAGCAGGCTTTATGGTAAAGCACTCGACAGAGAGAAGTTCAGACAGATGAAAAGGTACACGTAAGAGAAAGAGCAAGAGATATAAAATATTTTTTATTTATTCTCGTACCTGTATTCAACAGGTCATGTGGCTAATTAATAATATAAATGATAAATATATATTTTCTGTCATTCATATTATCTCCTGTAACTTTAATGGTGCTATGCATAAGATGAGGTTCGGGTCTTTTCTCATGTGTTTAGACTACAGAAAAATTCTTACTTGCATCTATGACCAAAATTCTGCGTCTTGCTAAAGAAGAAGCCATTAGTTTAGTCATATCAGTAATTAATAAACTAGAAGACTACAACCTAACTTTTAAGTAAGAAAATTATTAGAATAATCTTTAAGACATTCAGCTTCATTAAAGAGGGCACTAGACTATTTATTAAGGGATCCTGGACTCTAGCAAACAGGTCATTCGGGTATGATAAACTCACCAATTATTCACTTTAACAATGTAATGTGAACGCAAGAAGGAACAGAGCCGAGAGGACATTTATGATGAGGATGGAGAATAATAGTTCTCAAATTCAGTTACAGAACTCATCCATTCTTTCAATATTAAATTTCCTTTATTCAGTTAGGGGCTATGGGAGCCAGAGACTACCCCTGAAATACAGGTTCTGGAAGGGTCACCAGCCTATTATAGAGCACACTCACCCACACACTTGCACTGACTCACTAAAGGAGAATTTAGTGTCATCAAATAACCTAACACCTTTCAACAAGGTTACCTTCATAATACTGAATTGAATTGAGTTCAGTTTACTTTTGTATAGTGTAGTTCACTGTGTCCATGCTCAGGAGCTGTAACAGGCTCATAGCTAAAATACAATTACAAACTTTACAAATGACTAATTGCATAATTAATACACATAGAAATACAGGTCAGTTTAAAACTCTCAGTAAAACAAAGTAGTTCTAAACTTATTCACATAAATAGATGTTCATAATATACTGTATGTCCATTAATATTAGCAAAAAGCAAAATTTCCCCTTAGGGACAAATAAATGTTAAAGCTAAGAAACCTTCTCCATCATTCATCTTTATTTCTTCTTATCACCCATTTAAGAATGAGCAGGTGCAGACTCCAATAACACAGTAGCCAGTTGTGGCATAGTTAATTCAAAGAGCTGTTTTACTGAGAAGGTAAACAGTAAATATTTATAAAGAAATGAGTAAAGACAAGAACTTGAAGGACTGAGAAATGCATTCGATTTGAGAAGTCCTCTGCCATCTGGTAACAATTGATATTTGTTTCTGAATTTCACAGAAGGTAAAGTCTGTGAAAGTAAAGTAATTCTGCAAAAATTTTTGTTCTTGCAGTCTGAAAGAAGGGATGTAATGATTATTTCAGAAAGTTGATTCTAATACAATAAGTTTTGACAAAAAAAAAAAAACATGAATACAGGAAAACACCGGAGGATATTTTGTGAGGCTGTAATGTGTAAGGCTGCAGAACTGGGCCATTGAAAAAGAAACAACCAAAAGAAGACAGCAGGAGTAAACTCAGGATTGTGCTTTTAGTAATGATTCCTTTGTTCATCACTTGCCTGATTCATAATATTTATATTTTATATGTCTCTGTTATTTAGGAAGGCTTTAACTGTTTTGCTCTTCATTTGCAAAAACAGCCTTTAATTTTCAGTTTCTTTATAGTACCAGTTAAAATAAGATTTCTGGTTTAATTGAGGCAGCAGTTTACCAATAAGGCACACCATAGATTAGCATTGCAGCTTTACAGCTTCAGGACTCTGTTTTTGAATTCCAGATGTCGTTTCTGTGTGAAATTTACATTTTCATCACCATGTCTGTGCGTGTTTTCTATGGGTGCTCCAACTTTCCTCCTAAGTCCTAAAGATATGGAGGTTAGGCTAACTGGTGACTTTAAACAGAACAGTTTTGTATAAGTGGGGAAATGTACATGAGTGTGCCCTGGGTTGGACTTGCACCTTATCAAAATCTGATTTCTTCCTTGTGCCAAGTGATGCCATGACGAGCTGCAGTAACCCCACAGCCCTTAGGCAGGTATTGAAAATGGATGGATAGGTGGTTACCAATAAGGGGCATATTTTTGATGAGAGTAATGGACATTGCTTGAGCAAAGACATATGTAAAACATTTTCAGGAAGGTAAAAGAAAATAAAAGTCGCCGGACATACAGTATTACTGGAAGATTTTATAAGTGTTGTGTAAAGAAGATGAGTTTTTTAGAGTTTCTTTACAACAGTAAAAAGTAACATATTTGTGGAAATAGGATATAGTAATTTTATTAGGTAAAATACCCAGAAGCTGGCTAACATTCAGGCTTACATTATTATTAGTTAAACCATAGGATAAACATATAGAGTGAAAAAACAATCAAAAACAGAAAGATTATTATTACATCATCTTCAACATGCCTATCCAGCTAATTGGGGCAAAGGATAGCATTTTACACCATCCTGCCCTACCTTCTTGGTATTGGATATTAACTACTTACTTACTTAATAGGATTCATACAAAGAGTGACAGTAAGTTTGATTTATATATTCCTTCATTCCAACCACTATTAACTGTCTTAATAAAGTTTCTATTAATATCTGACTGCAGTCCTGTGAGCCCTGTAGATATCATTCCAGATAATACCTGATGGAGAATTTATTCTGGATTGTCTTTAATTTTACAAAGAATAGTTTAATATTGTAGTGTTATTTACTCTGAATTTTATTCAGAATAGTTTAATATTCCTTCTAACTACTATGTTTTATTTACTGTTTGTGAATGTATGGTAGTTGCTTGAGTTCAGCCATGTTGCTTTAAATGATATACTTATATGTTCTTTATAGCCCTCTGAAAACAAAGTGTCTCTGTGGAGATAATGCAAATTTGCATTTTAATTGAAATGAATTGAATGGAAATGAGGAAACAATCTTTATATTTCTAATTCTTAGGCAGTCAATCACTATATAGCAGTTTTCGTTGTACTATTGTACTGTGCTTAACAAAGCTGTTCAGACGTAGCCCACATTAACAGAGAAAACTATGAAAAGAAATTTTTACTGTTTTTTACCTTTTGTCCACACAGAAGCAGCTGAAAAGATTTTGCTTTAATAATGCCCTTTAAAGTGTGTAAATTTGAAAACATGCGATTTCAGATAGCAGTGTGGATTGAAAAAAGGGAGCTTCTCGAAAATGTTGATATACAGATGAGTGTCATGTGATCAGAAACTGACTTCCATTTTATCCTCAGTGATTGTCCTTTTCTAACTTTTCTGGATCAGCTCATGTGCCTTTAAACACTGAACTGTTTCTCTGTATTTAGTTTGGCAAACCCCCAGCCCCCCATATATCTTTCCCAAAGCTTCGGCAACTTTTTAGCCATTTGTAATCTTTAAAAGCAAATTAAACCTCATTGTCTGTGCTCACAAACAAGTCCAGTTCATTTTTTCCTCATTCTTTTCGCATTTTGCATTACTTTATTTTTCCACGTATACCCAATAAGAAAGAAGTGCTTTTGGCTTTTCAGTTTGGATGATATACTTTTTGAAAATGGTCTGCAAATGCTATTGCTGATGGAAAAACATTTTTATCAATGTTAGTGTGGACTTAGCCTAAGAATAAAGTGCAGATCAATATAAATTATAAGATAATTACAATACAAACTGTACAAGTAAATAAACTTCAGACAGCTTGCAACTATCATTGCATCAAATCAAAATTATCACAGTCACCAAATTATATATAACAGTAGATTGACAGTAATAGTTAATAAGAAAAAACAACACTATAGACAATAGTATGAACAATTCAAATCAACTCAATACAAGGATAACAGAGCCAAACTGTTTATGTTAATGTTTTGAACTTGGTGTCAAACAAAAAACCAGTATAATTAAACAACTGGAGTGGTCATGTGGTGATTGTGTTGGCTGCAGCAGCATAAATCAAGGTTCGCTTTATTAACCCAGACACACGATATTCCACAGTCAACAAAATTGTTTCTGCTGAACATTTTTTCATACTTATTCATCTGTAACCAAGCACCAAAAAAAAGGCTGTTATAAGACTCCCATTATGTAGTTTTCCAAGCCAAAAATATGTGCAAGTGACATTTGAAGAAATATGAAAACAGTTTCTCAGACACAAAATATCAATCGCTGCAGCTGTTACACAATATAATGTTCAACAATTAACAATATTCATTTTGGCACTTAGAACACACATTTTGACAAGTGAGAAATTGTGAATTTTCATTTTCAAATTAACTAAAAATATTTAGTATGCCTTTTAGAAAGCCAATATTTGCCTGCAGAACAGTGTAAATTATAGTCTGTTGTTTTAAATGTGACATTTCATGTGAATTAATAATGCAGTTTTTTGCAGTTGGTGCTCTTTTCACTTTAGGATTACTAGTATATGCCCAATTTCAGTACTGAATAAAGTAGTTTTTGTTATTATTTAAGCATTCTGACCAAAATGTCCTTTCGCACTGAGACAGTTTCTAAAATTCAAAGCGAACTTTATTGTCATCTCAACTATATACAAGTATACAGATAGACAAAATTGCGAAGCTCTGGGTCCACAATGTAATAACATGAAGTGCAAGTAAAAAATTAAAATTAAATTAAAAATAGAATAAAAATTTTAATTAAAATTAAAACACAAACAAGACAAGACATTATGCAAAGACAAGACAAAGAAGTAGCAGCAAATTGACGTGTAGTAAGCAATATGAACATTGATGCAATGTATGGTATTATGCAATCTAGATACATAAATATAGTCAATAAATATGTAATATAATAAAAAATAATATATATATAGATAATACAGAAATTATCAGTGTATGATAATAGTTGTTTAAGACATGTGTAAACAATGACAGGTCAGAAGGTTTCACAGCAGAAGGATATCAAAGAATGTCAAAGTGCAGTGTGTAAAATACTTAAAGGTCAGTATGATATTTTCAGTACTTCTCTATATGCACACCAGTCTTTGCATGGCTTGCATGTATAAAAGTTCTGTTTTTAGAGGTGGTTGAGGCAGTATGGAAGAGCCCAGGTGGCAGCATGGTGTTAAGGAGTCTGACAGCATGGGGGTAAAAACTCTCCTGCAGCCTGGCAGATCTGGCTCTGATGCTGCAGGCTCTTCCTTTGGATGGCAGAGGTGAGAAAAGTCCATGTGAGGGGTGTAAGGGGTCTTGCACAATGCTGCAGGCCTTGCGGACACTGCGTTTGTAAAATATGACCTGTAGTGAAGGGAGAGGCACCCCAATAATGTTCTCTGCTGTCTTCACTATCCTTTGCAGGCGCTTGCAGTCATATATGTTGCAGTTGCCATAGCAGACAGTGATACAGCTGGTCAGAACACTCTCAATGGTGCCTCTGTAGAACATGGTGAGGATGGAAGGGGGAAGACTTGCTCGCTTCAGCCACCTCAGGAAGTGTAGTCTCTGCTGGGCTTTCTTGATTAGTGATGAGGTGTTATGCATCCACGTAAGTTCTTCGGTTATGTGCACACCGAGGAACTTGGTACTCCTAACAGTCTCCACATCTAAACCTTTGATGCTGAGTGGGATGTGGGTAGGATGTGATTTTCTGAAGTCCACAATTATCTCTTTTGTCTTGTCGACATTGAGAGATAGATTGTATACAGCATGAGTTCAAGCCAGAGTGCATGTCACACCCAAAGAATACAGTTACTGAATACTGTTGTCATGAGCAGATTATGGTAAGCGCACACTACTGAATTACTGGCTCAAATTTGGGTCAGGTTCATCCATTCTAACATTTGCAAAAGGTGTCTCAATTTCAGGCAGGTTCTCTCATATTATGTGAGGTATGTAGTAATTAATCTTTACCGCACTAATTTACTCAAAAACCAGTCAGAGCCACCCAAATGTTAAATTGTAAATATTAAGCATGTGGCAAGATGGGACCAAGTCTATTATATGCAGCTTGATGTCACATGTAAAAACGTGATAGCCAATGAGAGAGGCACATTCAGTGCATTCAGAACATATTCAGACCTCTACCCTCTTTTCACATTTTGTTATGTTGCAGCCTTATGCTGCAATCATTTAAATTAATTTTTTTCTGACAACAATCAACACTTAATACCACATAATAACAAAATGTCAAGAGGATTTTAGAAATTTTTGAAAATGTATCAAAAATAAAAAACTGGAGTCTTCTTGGGTATGACGTGATAAGCTTTGATTACCTGGATTTGAAGATCTTCTGTCATTATTTTCTGCATATCTTCTCAAGTGCTGTCAGGTTGGATGGAGACCATCAGCTATTTTCAGGCTTCTCCAGAGATGATATTTTGGATTCAAGTATGGGCTCTGGCAGGGTGAGTCAAGGACATTCCTAGTGTTGTCTCTAAGACAATCTTGTGTTATCTTTAAATTATGTCTAAGGTCATTTTCTTGTTGGAAGGTGACTCTTCAGCCCAGTCTGAGGTCCAAAGCGCTCTGAAGCAAGTTTTCATTAAGGATGTCTCTGTATTTTGCTCTGTTCAGCTTTCCCTCAATCCTATCTAGTCTTTTAGTCACTGTTGCTGAAAAACAACCCCACAGCTTAATGCTGCAAACATCATATTTCTTTTTTGCAAAAGTATTCCACAGGTGATGAGCGGTACCTGGTTTCCTCAAGAAATAATGGGAATCTTGGTTTCATCAGACCAGAGAATCTTGCTTCTCACAGTTTGAGAGTCCTTTAAGTGCCTTTTTGCAAACTCCAAGTGGGCTTCCATGTGTCTTTTCCCAAGGAGAGGCTTCTGTGTGGCCTTTCTGTGTTAAAGCTCAGATCGATGGCTGCAGTAATTGTTGTCCTTCTAGAAATTTCTCCCATAATATTTTTTACTCCCTTTTGGAGGCGTACTTCTAAGTGATTAACTAATTTGGAATGCTAAATCCAATTGTGACATTAATTTTCTGATTCACTTTTGTTTTAATATTGTTACAATTTATTTGTATCTTTTCCGGTCTCCATTTTGTTTTTCACAGGTGTCGGCATTTTATGATACTGTTATTACAGGCATCATGATGGTAATACAGATTAGAAGTTGCAACACATGATGTCAACTTTGTGACAATATTGTGAGGTTCACTTTCTCTTTATCCAAATGTGATGGATAATCTTTGTGACACTTAGAACTCCGTTTTTACATGTAAGTTTTCCTGATATTTGATTCTTTAGTAATGTTATTCTGACTGTCATTTAGGGTTTTGTTTTGATGAAAGATTGACCCATATTCCTCATTTAAGTTTCCTGACTTATGTTTCATTTTCTGACACTCAAATCAAATTATTCCTGCAATTTTAAGTAGAGCAATAATCCTCTAGTGAGTCTGCTAGCAAAACATGAAGGCAGACTAGTGAACAAAAAAATGTGTGAATCTATTGTTATTTGTAGGGTCCCCCACATTTTTAACAGTAGTGTGATCTGCTTCTGACTGCACTTTTGACTGTGTGAATGTTTTCCACCTATGATGGGTTGAGATGCGAGCTTTTTCTGTTTTCTATTTTGTTATGGTATGACAAATATTAGACTGACAAGCCTTTCATTTGTTTGCGAGGTTCAAAACACCCACTTTTCTTCTTTCTTTGTGGCCTCTTTCTATGCACTATACTTGCAGCTGAGCAGTCATTGTTTGTTTTACACACACAAGACCCCACCCCTATGATTTTGCCATACACTATCACTGTGTCGCTGAGAATGCCACACTACACAACTTACCATGATTGTTTTGAATGTCCTGATTTGCTAAGACTGTGTAAATGAATACTGAAAATTGCTGGAAAAGTTATGTAGTTTGAGAGGGGATTAATGGAGAACATTCCTAATTGGGTTCAGATCCCTGCTGCTACTTTACAAAAAAAAAACACAACTAGTTGAGATGGCTATCTAAGATGGGTTGAAATTTAAGCAATTAAATTAAGCCTTAGCTTATTCAGCGTTAATGTTGGCAGTACACCATTTGTTGGAATATATTTTGTAATGCATTTAGTAAAAAAATGGATCGCATTTTTCATTCCAACAGATGGTGCATTGCAATGCTTTTGTGAATCCCATACCAAATGGCATATAACAGAGACAAAGCCCCAGATGGGCACACAGATGCCCAGACACACACAGACACTTATCCAAAAAATGCAAACTCCTACTTTTTAATTTGTTGAATGAATAATTATGAATAGTGATTCACAATCGTTCTGTACTTTGAAGATAAAGGAATATAATTTACAGCTTTACCATTGGAAGAATATATAGCAATAAAGTCTAAACTTTTGGCAGTTATCTAAATGGTTTGAAGTATGGTGTCACAGTGTGATTTGAGCATATCAAATTATGTCCTGGCTTCTTACTCAATTCTTAATGCACACTGTCTAGGATGTCTAAAGGACTGAATAGTCTTACAACTATCAAATACTTTTAACTACAGTTTAGTGTATGTACCAGAGCATGGACCCCTTGGTTAACTTACAGTAAGTGTTTACCCACAAGCAACATATGCAAATAATACCATTATTTCATATTATAAGAGAGATGTTTTTCATATGTTAATGTACTTGAAATCAGGATGCATCTTAGAATTAATAGTGTCATACATTTGATGTATTGCTAGTTTGCAAGCTAGAGTCCACATTGTGAAGGTTGGATAGATTTGTTCATTCAGTTAATGACAGTTTAGTGAAGTTAAAAAAATGCGTTATTTGTTCACTTAGGGTCGTTTGTTTATTTGCAGACGCTAATTAAAGACCTGTAGAGATTCATTTTGAAAATTGTGCAATAATAGAGAAAATCGGGAAGGGTCAAAAAAACATTTTCATAACACTGTACGGTGCATTATCTGTGCATGCATGATCGTATGTGTTCATCGTTTTGCTGATTCAATTTGTGTGTGGATTGGGAAAGATGAATGCGTTAACACTTTAAATATATTGTTGAGAAGATTTCATCATGCTGTATTGGAATGGCAAATTATTCTCTGTGTAGAGGAGCATCAACATACAGCTGCAGGGCCTACACTTACAATAAGTGATGTAAAAATATGTTCATAGACATGCAATTGTTTTTTTCTTTTATAAAGATGCATGTCTAAATCTTCAGTGGCATCTTACAACCCAGTAAATACATTCACTAATACAGTAATAAACTAATACAGCTTATCCTATATTATTTCTACAATGTATATTGTGGAGTGCCTGGATTATTGTATAACACGTATATGGCATTTACAGTTCATTCAGAAAGTACTCAGACCTCATCATTTTCTGCAGAATTTATTGTGTTGTAGACTTAATTTTAAATGGATACATTTGTAATTTTGCCCATCAATCTACACTCAATAACCCTTAATGACAAGGTGAAAACATGTTTTCAGGAAGGTTTGATACATGAATGAGAGATTTCAGGTTAAGTATTCAGAACCCTTTGCCTGTGGCACTCCAAATTGTGGTTGGGTGCTTCCTGTTTGCTTTAATTATCCTTGAGATGTGTCTAGAAAACTTGAGTGTATTCACTATATATTTATTGTTGACATATTTCCCCTTTCTCCACTAAGTAAATCATACAGCCTTTGTTTTTATATTTGTATGGATCAGTAGACACTCGGCTCATTTCTTTTCATCTTGTGCTTTTGAGTGTAGTTTTACAAGATAAAATCACCCAAAACAAAAATGGCATTGGATTACAATTCATCACAGTGAAAATTCGTAGATTCATACCTTAAACCTGTTTAGGTTCTCAGTATACTTTAAATTGAGCTTTACTACTTAGATTGAGAGGAGTGTGTACACCATATTTCACACTGCAAGAGTAGCCACCCTACACTGCACTCTTATTTATTATCTTTTCAGTCTCTACCTGCCTGTCAATTGCCTTTTTTCATTTTAACAGTTACACAAAGCTGTCTACAGTAATCCCTCCTCTATCGCGGGGGTTGCGTTCCAGACCTTCCGTGAAAGGTGAAAATCCGCGAAGTAGAAACCATATGTTTATATGTTTATTTTTATATTGTCACGGATTTGCACAGAAACACAGGAGGTTGTAGAGAGACAGGAACTTTATTCAAACACTGCAAAAAAACATTTGTCTCTTTTTCAAAAGTTTAAACTGTGCTCCATGACAAGACAGAGATGACAGTTCCGTCTCACAATTAAAAGAATGCAAACATATCTTCCTCTTCAAAGGAGTGCGCGTCAGGAGCAGATAATGTCAGAGAGAGAGAGAAAAGCAAACAAATCAATAGGGCTGTTTGGGCTTTTAAGTATGTGAAGCACCGCCAGACAACGCAGCTGCTAGGAAGGGAGCAATGTAAAGGTAGCCTTTCAGCATTTTTTTAGAGGAGCGTCCGTATTGTCTAGTGGTGCGAACAGCCCCCCTGCTCACACCCCCTCCTTCAGGAGCACAGAATGTCAGAGAGAGTGAGAGACAAGAGAAAAACAAACAATTAAAAATCAATATGTACCGTTCGAGCTTTTAAGTATGTGAAGCACCATGCAGGAAGCATATCGCTTGACAAAACAGCCACATTTAAGCCCAGCAAGGAAGAGAGCATTGTGAAGGTAATCTTTCAGTGTTTTTTGAGGAGCGGCCGTATCTTCTAGGGGTGTGAACAGCCCCCTTGCTCACAATATATTTGAGGAGTTTTATTTAATAGGTAATACGCGCTCTGGTTGGGTGGCTTCTCAGCCATCTGCCAATAGCGTCCCTTGTATGAAATCAACTGGGCAAACCAACTGAGGAAGCATGTACCAGAAATTAAAAGACCCATTGTCCGCAGAAATCCACGAACCAGCAAAAAATCTGCGATATATATTTAAATATGCTTACATATAAAATCCGCGATAGAGTGAAGCCGCGAAAGTCGAAGGGCGATATAGCGAGGGATTACTGTATCTAATAAACTTTCAAACAACAACTGGGAAGCAAAAAGGTACTTTAAAGGAGTTTCTTTAGTTGGTACTTACCACTGTTGATCTGTTAGTTAATCCATTTTCAGAGTGACTTTCTTCCAGTATAGTGCTGTTTGGAACCAGCGAGTGCTTCACTGAGATGGCATGCAAAGCAAAAACCATCTCCCATTTCATTGCTGGGCACACTCATTTGTGCAGGGCCAGTTAAGGCTCAGAAGTTAAGCTAACTTGGATATAACTGAGAGGTGGGAGAGCTACATTGAATATTTAATACTCTGCTCAAGCCAGGATTCAAATCCAATTTGGGTCAAACAATATGTATAGTTTATTTAGTTTCTCTGCCTAATTGCCTTACCTTGTAATAAAAATTCAAATATTTAGTTCATGTTCATGATTTTTTTTTTCCAAAACCACCAATACATTTTCTCCATTTTCTCCTCTTTAGGGTAGCCCTTGTCAATGGTCTATAAATTCAGAAATCACATCAGCTGGTGGATAGATAGATAGATAGATAGATAGATAGATAGATAGATAGATAGATAGATAGATAGATAGATAGATAGATAGATAGATAGATAGATAGATAGATAGATAGATAGATAGATAGATAGATATTTGGCATTTTACGGAGGCTCTTTAAAAACAGTGAAGATAGGCCTTTTCTCCATGTCTGTTTGTGGGATGTGCAGGTTTGGTCCATAGGTGACTCTAAACTGAGGTGTGTTTGGTGCATCAGTGGGCTTAGTGATGGACTGACATTCATCCGGGGTTCATGCCCTAGCTCTGAGGATTGGTTTCAGTCTCCTGTGACATTCAACTGAATTAAGCTGTTTGAGAGTATAATATTATTTTATACATCCATCCATTTTCCAACCCGTAGAATCTGAACACAGGGTCACGGGGGTCTGCTGGAGCCAATCCCAGCCAACACAGGGCACAAGGCAGGAACCAATCCTGGGCAGGGTGCCAACCCACCGCAGGACACACACAAACACACCCACACACCAAGCACACACTAGGGCCAATTTAGAATCACCAATCCACCTAACCTGCATGTCTTTGGACTGTGGGAGGAAACCGGAGCGCCCGGAGGAAACCCACGCAGACATGGGGAGAACATGCAAACTCCACGCAGGAAGGACCCGGGAAGCGAACCCAGGTCCCCAGGTCTCCCAACTGCGAGGCAGCAGCACTACCCACTGCGCCACAATGCCGCCCTTTATTTTATACATTATATAGAAAATAGGTTTTTGTATCCTGTAATATAAACAATACGTTAATTTGGTTTCTTCTGCTCATTGATCATCATGTATGTAAGTAAAGCATATAAAATTTAAATAAATTAACCAGGATATTGCAGAATCTACTCACACACATTTGGGGAAAACTGAAGTGTGTCTACATGGGGGCAATTTTCAATATTATAGAAAAGTCATTGTCTGTCTGAAAATAGTAAAGCAATGATTCACAGTATTAACTGAGAAACCAGGGCTTAAAGATAGCTAAAGATTTTACCTAACCTTAAGGAGTATATTTTTTGTAAAAGTTACCTGTCTGATTCTGCTGTGGATTTAAATTTTACTGTTGATGTTGCATTATTGTTTGTTCCAGCTCATTTCTGCCTTGGTAGAATATGTTCATGGTTATGATTCCTAGAAATAACATTTTGCTTGTTCCACATACTTAAGGTTAGGTGTTTCTGGGGTGATTACTAACAAAAGTCAATCAGTCAATTTATATACAGTGAACACCTTGTTTATTTGGGATGTTTGTATTCAGACTGAATTCTACTATTCAATATTAAACCAATACAATATCTTCATATTGGAAAGGCCACAAAGAGCCAGAGAAGGAAAGGCATACTGTACCTGTATTCCTCCCCACAGTCCAAAAGCATGTTAGATGAATTGATGATGCTAAATTGGACCTCTTTGTGTGTGGGGGTGTTTGTGTGTGTTCCCCCTGTGATGGGTGAGTGTCTTTTCCAGGTGTTGTGTTTGCCTTGCACTCAGTGCTTGCTGGAAAAGGCTACAGCTTCCCCACGACTTGCCCTTTGATAAAAGGATAAAGAAAATGAATGGCTAGATGAATACTGCAGGGATCTGTAGTATTCGGGGTGAACTTCTCCATGCTAGTGGTAAGTCTGTCCTCCTGGCATTGCAAGCAATCTTTGCTTCCATTTGGGAGACTGGCATCATCCCAGCTAACTGGAAAATGGGACTTGTTGTCTCTATCTGGAAAGGGAAAAGTGATTGCCTGGTTTGCAGCAACTACAGGGGGATAACACCGGTCTCAGTGCTGGGTAAGGTCCTTGCTAGGGTCGTCCTCAATAGGATCCGTGATCACTTGCTCACCTACCAGCGACCGAAACAGTCTGGTTTTACGCCTAAGAAGTCTACCATCGACTGCATCCTGGCACTGAGGGTTCTCATGGAGCGCAAACGTGAATATCGGCAGAGTTTCTTTGCAGCCTTTGTCGATTTTCACAAATCGTTTGACTCAGTTGATCGAGCTGCCCTGTGGCACATCCTGAGGGTTCGCAGGATCCCCTCGAGGTTGCTGGATATCATGGCCAGCCTGTACACTGGTACTGTGAGTGCTGTGCAGAGTGGAGGCAGGACCTCTGTGTTTTTCCCAGTTTATTCTGGGGTTTGTCAGGGGTGTGTTCTTGCTCCTACTCTGTTCAATGCTTGTATGGACTGGGTGTTGGGCAAGGTCGTGGTGTCCAGCGGCTGTGGGGCATCTGTTGGTGAAGAAAGATTCATGGATCTTGACTTTGCTGACGATGCTGTGATCTTCGCGGAGTCAATGGAGGCTCTGACCGGGGTGCTCGAGAGACTGAGCGAGGAGTCTGAGTGTCTGGGCTTGACTCTTCCTATGAAGTCAGTAGACAGATTGGGAGAGAATGGGGGGTCATGAGGTCGCTGGAAAGGGGTGTGTGGTGCTCCTGATATCTATGCAAAAGGACGAAGGTCCAAGTCTTTAGAGTCCTGGTGCTTCCTGTCTTGCTATATGGTTGTGAGACATGGACGCTATCCAGTGACCTGAGACGAAGACTGAACTCCTTTGGTACTGTGTCTTTCCGGAAAATCCTTGGGTACCGTTGGTTTGACTTTGTGTTGAATGAGCGGTTGCTCATGGAGTCATAATCACACATTAGATTTAATTATAACTCAGGCGAGATTCAAAATTTACACCTTTAAATGAAGTTGTGTCAGATCACTACTTAATTACATTTGTCTTGGTTCTTCTCTTACCAGTATACTCGCAGATTAGAACAAGGGCAGTGCGATATCTAAATTATAACTCTACATCAAAATTTGTAGATTATTTTGAGAAACTCAAGCAAAATTTTTTAAAACAATTTGAGTCAACTAATAACAAATTATAATGAGACTTTGAAAAATGCTTTGGATACTGTATCTCCCATCAAAACAAAAGCATAGAAACTCACCCTAGTTTAGTGAGTGCACAAAAGCTTTTAAATTAGAATGTTAAAAACTGGAGCGTACATGGAAAGCAACAAAGCTGCATATCATTTGAATTGCATGGTCAGAGAGTGTTAACAAGTATAAAAAAGCTTTCATGTTAGCCTGCTCAAACTACTATTCTAGATTACAACAACAGCATTTATTTATATAGCACATTTTCATACAAAAAAGTAGCTCATAGTGCTTTACATAATGAAGAAAAGAAAAATAAAAGACAAAGTAAGAAATTAAAATAAGACAACATTAGTTAACATAGAATAAGAGTATAGTCCGATGGCCAGGGAGGACAGAAAAAACAAAAAATGGAGAAAAAAATAAAATCTGCAGGGGTTCCAGGCCACGAGACCACCCAGTCCCCTCTGAGCATTCTACCCAACAAAAATGAAATAGTCCTCTCTGTATTTAAAATTGCATGTGTATTTAAGGTTCTCACGGAAGGACTTGATGATGATGGTCATGCAGACTTCTGGCTTTTAACCCATCAATGTTGGATTCACTGCGCCGTTACTGGTGAGTAATAATTATGTACCCATTTCAATTTACTGTTTCTGTCTAAAATACCTGAAAAATTAGTGTCCACGCAACTTCAGTCTCACCTTACATATCACTATTATTTGAGAAATTCCAGTCCGGCTTCCACACTGGTCATGGCACAGAAGCAACACTAAACAATATTCTGATATACTCTGATAAATTAAATTCCACATCAATTATGTGGTTATATTTAAGCGCAGTGTTTGATACCATTGACAATTTTATTTAATTGCGCAGGCTGGAAGCACTGTGCTTGCCTGGTTTAGTTCTTATTTATGAAATTGTTACTAGTACGTACAGAAATGTGCTGTCAATACTCCATCATTATACTCAGAAGTTAAATATTGTGTTCCACAGGGCTCAGTATTCAAACCTTTACTGCTTTCACTTTACAAGGTTCCACTGGGATCTATCATTGCAAACAACATTCATTTTAAATAATGTGCAGATGACACCCAATTACACCTTTCTTTTAGACCAAATGATGTTTCTCTGATGCTGCTGTTCTTAATTAATTGTGTCAGTGAGTTAAAGGCGTAACACAGTAATGTTATTTATTGGAGAGAATGATGCTGATTGCAACAACTTTTTGTCATTAGTTAACTCAGTTGGAATCACCATTAGTTTTACTGAATCAGCATGCAGTTTAGACACAATCATTGGCATTAGCATGACATTTAAAGCACACATTACAAAACTACAAAAAAACTTTTTTCCATTTCAAAAATGTTTGAAGATGAGAACGTTTTCTAAATGTGCCAGATAGTGAGAAATTCATTAATGAATTAATTTCTAGTAGGACTGACTACAGCAATGCAATATTGACTGACTTTTCAAATCATTCTTCAGTTTTCAGTTAGTTCAAATTGCTGCTACAAGACTTATTACACACACCAGAGAATATGAATACATAATCCCAATTCTCAAGTCCTTGCACTGGCTCCCAGTTAGGGTTAAGGCTGATTTTAAAATCATATTTTAAATTTTAAAGCCTTGAATGGCCAAGGCACTACTTACTTATTTGAACTTATTACTTACAAACGGAGGGCATATTAAGATCTCTAGAAGCTGGCCTAAAGGAGATTCTAAGAATTAATAAAATTACAGCAGGATGTTGATCTTTTAGATACAGAGCCCCAAACATGTGGAATGCCCTGCTTGCTAATATAAGAGGTGCTCCTTCAGTCTCAGCGTTTATAGCTCAGCTGAAGACTCACTACTTCAGTTTAGCATACCCTGAGTAGAGCTGTGGATTAGCTGTACATACTGCATTTCTGTTTGTTGGTTATTTGTACAGTAATATAAGTGTAAAAATATTTCTAAACTGTTACCCTTCTCTATTCTGTTTCTCTTCTAATTGTTCTGTTGCCAGACTGATCTCCTGCTTATAGAAAAATCATCTCAGATAAAACAGTATTAGAATCATAGGATGGAAAGATTCTCTCATCAGATTGGATGGCCAGCATAGACTCCATTACAGAAAACCTAGGAGCAGTTGGCCGAGGTCTCTGGGACTGTGACTTTATTTTTGACTTTCTCTTTTATGATTTTAGTCCCCATTGTTGTCAACTTGCCATAGTTCATAAATTTATTAATGGACAGATATTGTTGGTTTCCATTTGTGTTTAATCAGTTTCTACCTTGTTCTCAGTGTGTTTAAACAAATCTGCATTGTTATGAGTACCAGTTTTTAGTATTTAGTAATTAATATATTCTATACTTGCATTTTAAGTGAGAATTATTCTCAACGATCTGTGCCTGTACTCAGTGAAGAGTGCCATACAAAAAACAAAAGTTGTATTGTACAAAATCGCAGTCGCAAAACAAAACCAAACGATTCATAACAGGAGTAGTGTTCAAAAATTAGACTTTATTTTTCAGTAAAGTTTGGACCCAACTTTAACAACACTGCCAACTTTTGTTGCCCTCCTACCAAAATATCATGGGTGACGCTGCATGTGTATCACTTGCCTCACAAGCACTTAGCATCATAGTGGCCAAAAGTCCAAAATAACAGGGACCTTAAAAACAAAAACAGTAGAATAAAGAAAATGACAGCAACCATGATGACATCACCATTATAATAACAATAATGAACAAAGTATGAAACTAACATGGAAAATATATATATGTTTTTCTGACCATGTTAATTCATCAATGCGCATAACACAGGGGAAGTACAGTCCTTCTTTACAGTAAAAATCAGTTTGATTGTCTGTTGTACATTTCTGGGCTTACCCATAAGTAACGCATGGCATTCATTACAAACTAGTTCAGTTTTTATTCCAACTGACCAGAGAATCTTTTGCCATATTTGCATAATCACTTAAAAGATTATTTGCATACTCATTTCAGATTTTGCAGTGAACCATGAGTTGAGAGCAGCCCCTATGTAGATTTTGTATGTTCTCCTAATGTATGTTTTGTGGGTATATACTGCCATCCTGTCAATGGTTGTCCTGTGCCTTGAATTACCTGATGCCCCATGCAACAATGAATTGAAATAAAAGGGCATGAAAAACAAATGAATAAATAAATTACTTAAAAGTGAACTTTCTAAAGGTGTGACAATTGTTTCAATGGCTCAATGTGAGAGTTTAAGTGTATTCTGTGATGGCTTGACATTGTGTCTCAGACTGGTTGCCTTATGACCCAGTACTGAAAACGCAGTTACATACAATTGATTATTTTTTGTTATTCTTTACTCTTAACTTGAAAATAACTATGCTATAGAACTATCCTATAGAACTCCAAAAATTGCATACAAAAGTAGAAAATAGAAACCAAAAGCAATACTGTGCTAAGGAAGCCCTAAGGTATCTGAATTTATTTTTAAGGTATCTGAATTTACATGCCTTATGACAGGATTGCAGTCTAATAAACATTAACCTCATAATTAATGATGGTGACCACAATAGCAAAAATTCATAAATGAAAAAATACTGTGTAATCCTGAAGTGTTTGGACACTGATTAATGATAACAAGTGTCACAAAAGCCACAAAGAGCCATAGCAAGGTTTGGGGCAGCCACCCGTATAATTGGTATCCTGGCTGTAAAGTCGTGAGTAAGTTACACAGCACTGCTGTGCACAAAACCGAGTCCAAAACAGAACTGAGAGAATAGGGAAAAGGTGGAGGCTTTTAAAGGGGAAGACAGGAAGTGAGGTCAAAAGGGTCGGGCTCATGAAGGTCTTCAGCCATAGGTTCGAGCCCGGACGTGATATCACAGGGGCCAGAGCCGGCAAGGTCTTCTTCCATAGGCTCGGTCCCAGAAGTGACGTCAAGAGGACCAGGTGGAATCTCCCGTGAATGGTCTGCAGGAAAGGGAGAAAAAGAGTCAGTGCACACTGCCACATCCCAGTATGACTCGGAACTGCCCTTACTCAAGCCCTTTAGCTGCCTCCCATGTGCACGTGTGTGACACAAGAAATATTTGGAGTGTTAGCTATGCAAAAATGCATCTGATTTGCTTGTGTGGCTTGTTAGAAACATAGTTGCACCTCTTGTACAGTGTTATGTAGTGACAATGGTACCCAGCTGCTGGTACCTCTTGGGAACTAACCTGTTGTTTGCTTGCCACAGCTCTATCTGTTCATCTCATTTTGTAGAGTAAAACTCACTAATTGAAAATGTGATTTTATGTCTTGTTACAGGAGTAATAACAGTCA
The DNA here is from genome assembly GCF_900747795.2 of Erpetoichthys calabaricus. Lineage (NCBI taxonomy): Eukaryota > Metazoa > Chordata > Cladistia > Polypteriformes > Polypteridae > Erpetoichthys > Erpetoichthys calabaricus. The sequence goes on from NC_041395.2 coordinate 100,653,533, forward strand.
GAAATTTTGAGGAATACACATATGGCATAACCAACTGAGATTTTTTTAAAAAGCTGTGAATGGTGATTTGGTTTATTTTTTTTTTACTTTCTTGTTCAGTACCACTTACACATTATATGTGACACCTACAGTAAGTCTGTTTGCTTAGGTCACACAAGTCCTAGAGACTGATGACATAGAACAAATAAATAATCAACAAATAAGTCAGCAATTAGAATAAGAAATCTGTTTATGAACAAGTTACATTGTCAGAACTACAGAAGAATCATTAATTGAGACAAAAAAAACAATGATCATTCAAGAAACCAAACACAGAAAATGTGAAATAGAAAAAAAAGAAATTTTTTTTCAAGAGTACAAGAATAAATAATGGAAGAGTGGGTAAAGAAACAAATGTTAAGAACAATCATTATAGATAATAAGGTGAAGAACAAAGTGATGCTTCAGGAACATCAGTAAATGTGCAGTATGGAGGAAAAGGAAGATCGATGGGCAATTCTTTTGGAGCACTTGTAAGATCATCATGAAATTACACTGCAGGAGAACTGGTGGAGAACAGAAGTTATAGATTTAAAGGCAGAAATCAAGTCAAATGGCTGCAATAATACCACAGACACAGTGCTTCCATATCAAAAGTCCCTTTAAGTTACGTTTCAAGTGACCATATAGAAAAGAGACACAAAATTATATGAGTGAGTCTTCCTAATTTTTAATAGTAAGTTGTTAACCTTAACTTAACACAAAGAAATACAAATAATAATTGTAACAGAACCTGACATTCCATAGGTGTAACTATTTGTTAGCAGTTGATAATATGCTAGCATTTGTACTGTATACACAGGTCAATAATTGATCCTTTCCCTATTTTTCCATTTTTCAAGTGAGTGCATAATTATTATTCTCATTTTGTTTGTTTGATGCTATTTTTCCCCTGAGTTTAAGGTATAGAACAACTTTTTATATACTGACAGCTGGAGCAAGTTAGGGTTAAGTAACTTTCTTACAGTCACACAATAAATTAAGAATTGACCTGTGACTTAAGGTTAAAAGTCCCATGCCTTGTCCACTACACCACACTGCCTGCCAGTCCACATTAAACAACACCTGCGTCTCTTGCTTAAGATTCCAGAGGTGTGGGTTTACTAATGACTTTGTACATGCTGATGTGAATTGTTTGTTTAGCCATGTTTTTCATAGTATAAAAGTACATGGCATTTTTGATCTTGTCCTGTTTGAGTGCTCTTATATATATCATCACTAACAGTTATGGTGTAAGAATACTAAGATATTCCTACTGTCATTTCTTCTTGAAAATATTTGTCAATGTCCTTTAATAAATAAGTTTCACAATCTGTAATATTGTCATAATTGTTTTTATAAAGAAAATGAAAAAAAGAAAGAATAAGCCTAATCAACAGAAGGAAAAGAAGCGTGCTGCTATGTACGGGAAATCTCTGTTTCATGCTTCATCCTAGAAGGCAGAACGATGAAGGGATCTGTTCAGATTGTGAACTACAAGTACACTTGCTGCATCAAAAATAATTATACTCTATATTTGTGACATAAGGATACTAGACGATGTCTACATGCAAGTATATGCAGACAAAGGACAGAAACTAACAATATACATTGGCTTATTCTCACCTATAGTAAAAGACGCAAAGGTTGTGCATTCTATTTTCTCAATTCTTATTAGGCAACATTTAATCTCCTGTCCTGAATGTTTAATGTTCTTATCACAGTTCTGGTTTTTTAATAGACCACTTTTCATAGTTATATTTTTTAGTGTCTATGCTTTTATTTCTTTACAATTCGCCATCACTCGCTTACCACCGCATGTGTAATTCCTCTCTATGGATACAATACAATACAGTTTATTTTTGTATAGCCCAAAATCACACAGGAAGTGCCGCAAGGGGCTTTAACAGGCCCTGCCTCTTGACAGCCCCCCAGCCTTGACTCTCTAAGAAGATAAGGAAAAACTCCCAAAAAAACCTTGAAGGGAAAAAGTGGAAGAAACCTTGGAAAAGGCAGTTCAAAGAAAGACCCCTTTCCAGGTAGGTTGGGCGTGCAGTGGGTGTCAAAACTCACTAATGTGAGTGTGTGTGTATGTGTGTGCTACTCACGACTATTGCTGCTTTAAATTAACAGAAAATTATTTTAGCTTTCCTACTGAATTTAGGATGAGAAACTTATAATAGCTAAAGACTTATCCTTAACACAAGTCATAAGTTTGAATTAAGGCAATGCTATTCACCAGAAATATAGATACTTAAACATTTGCTGGCCTTACCCTGTCTATAAAATTAAAAACAGTAGTCTCAGAATCAAAGCATAAAGTTTACTTGTCTGTTTCATTCCTGTTGTCTCTGTATGGAGGAGATGATTTGTATTGATCAGTGGAGGATTTGTCTAGCACACGTGGAAGGGCATTCAGTGTGCTATGTCCTTGTTTGTCCAGATGCTTTTCTCTCTCTTGGCTTCTCACAGCTTGTGGCTGCAGGCTGTACTGTAGTTTACAGTCTTTGAGATTTTACACACAGTGGTCTTCCCTAGCTAGCATAATAAATACTTCTGCTGAGCACTCAGAGCAGTTGACTCTATTCTTTAGCATGACAAACACAATTTTATATAGAGTCTCTCTTGCTTGTGCACCTTGCTGTCCTTTAGCAAGACATGATATGACACCCACATCCATCTCCATTACAGACAGTCTTCCACTGTTATGGGTCAGCGTTAGATTAAGTAGAAGTGCTGCTCATCAGTTGTTACTGCCACACCTTAGGTCATAAGGATCATTTCATAGGGCAGAAACTAAGAGTGTTAATGTCTGAAATAGTTTATAAAGGCAGTGATGAGCAATTTGCTCTTGGTTTCTTTAGTGCACATAAGTCCAATCCTTGAGTTGACAATTTTTTCAAAGTTCTATCCATCAATCCAAGGCTTCATTATGGCTCTTTTTTCACTGTCCAAGTGGGGTAAATGTGTTAAAGGGTGAAATCTTTGTTATTAAGGAGAAAGATAAAACATTCAAGTTAAATATGACAAAACTGAGGAGGTTTATCACATCCAAATCTGAGCAAAGTTTGAAGGGCTTGTAGGGATTGTTCTGCTCATCCAGCTTTTGTGAATGATCTTAACCCCTGTTATGAAGGATTTACCTTTTGACATTGGAGAAAAATTAGATTAAATGACTGAGGGGATTTCTGTATATTCCCAGAGACAGAGGTTCAGCAAGGAATGGAATTATCCTTGCCTGATATAATAATATAGAGGTCATTTTTCCAGTGTTGCCTAAGGTGGTTTAGTGGCAAGTGCTATCATATTAATTAATAAAGAAATGCTACCAGTATTCATCTCACTACGGAATAACATATTTTTGACTGTGAGTTTTGGTATAGGATAAATAGAAAGTGGGCAAATTCTTTTTTTATAAAGTTCTCAACATTTAAATACAAAAATATGTGTGTTGAGGGAATTGCTTATTTATAACAGAGTTGATCAAAAGATGTAAACACATCAATAAACAAATCTGTAAAGGCTGAGATACCTAATGATTTTCAAAACCTATATACTATGCGATTGAGAGTTGTCTCAAATGCCAAGTTAATCTGTATTGGAGAAGTGGAAGGCAATGTCTCTCTTCCTTAAAATGTTTCCAATATTGGTTCCATATTCTGAGTGAGTGAAGCACAATCTTGTTTCTAGTAAATTATCAATAATTTATTTGATAGGAGCACAGAGCAGAGCATAGAAGGTGGAATTCTTACAAGATTATTTGTCTAGATCCAACAAGGCAGGTGCATATTCAGTAGTTTCTTTCTCTTTGCGCTGTTTCAAATTATGAATGTTTAAAAGCCATTAGTCTAGCCAAAGGTCAGGTAGTGCCATGCCACCTTCTGTTTTCAGTCATTGTAGTGAAAACTATTAACATGATCTGTCTGCCTTCCATATAAACTAGTTTACAACAAAGTTGAGATTTTTTAAAAAGCTTTTTTTTAATGATTATGAGAATACTCTGTTACAAGAATAATAGTTTGGGGAGGAGTGCTAGCAAATGTGTATGGAAAAGGTGGTATATAAAATAATAATAATAGTTATTATTACTATTATTATTATTGAACCGTCAAACTCCTTGTTAATAGCCAGAATGTGGAGTCGGTTTAGTGTTTTAAATTTCGGACAAAGGTAATATTTGAAAGTTGTTGACCATATCTGTATAATAGCTGATCAACCACCGAACACAGATTTATTTAACTGTATTATCTAACAGATAAAATCTAAACATATTGCTGATGGCTCTTTCTACCCTTTAAATTTCCATTTTCAACTGGTACTTTAGGGTTGTATTTTAGATTACCTACAGCCATTAAAAATAAATATAAATACACTTATACTCACTGTTCCAGAAGCATTAACTCAGGTGACTTTTTGAATCCACTCCATTAGTTTAATACCAAGAGAAAATGGATGGATCAATAGGATGGAATATATACATGGTCATCTGAGTATTATATTTCTGCATGACTGGACCACTGTCTCTGTGAGATTTTATGTATTGCTCGCTATAAAATGTATTGTGATGCCAATGACATTTCTTTTTGTCCTTTGGATCAAAACACTAAACAGTGCAAACGCCACTTCGGAATAGTTCGGGTATTACCGTGTGCTCACGTAGGTACAATACATACAAAAAAAAAAGGCAGTGAGCTCCATGGTTACTCTCTCAGGTGGGCGATAGCATATCATAATCTCTTGGACCAATAGTGTGAGGTTTCCGCATTCAACTTATATAACCGACATTATAAAATTCCGGAAATTATATGGTAAAATCAAGACCTGACTTATCTGCGGGAGAACTTAAATGCGAGTATATATGGTATTTTGTTTTATTATTTATTTAGTATTTTAACCCTATTATTGTCAACACCATTTTGTGCATTTATTTATATGCGCTGTGAGCACTGTTTTGAGCATGTGCTTTATTATTAGAAAGATTCAATTTACTTATGCATCAATTTTTTATTGGTTGTTGATTTTACCATTATAGTATATTTTGTTTAATTCTCTTTTGTTTGGACTGTATTGTTTTGTATCTTTCTGTCAGTGTTACTGATATCCTTTACCACCACATGACTCATGATATTGGCCAAAAGGCTTTATGAAATAGTAGACTGCAGTACTCAAGGTCCGAGTTGCATGATTAAAATAAACAAAAAACAAACACAGTTCGTACTTAATTTAGGTTAGGACTCCTACCAATGATTGACTTTTATTTGAAAATTTTGTTGTGCTTTAGATACATGTTTTTCATAACTATTGCCAAAAGACTTATAGCTGTTTTTTCGACAATCTGCTTCCTTAAACACGGAAGGCACTTGGTCTTTCTTCTTTCATTTTTCAAATCTTGGAATCCACATTTCTACCTCTCTTTATTATAAAAGCTTGGACTTGAATAACATGAATAACTCCAAGATTGAGAGGGGTTTTCAGAAATTAGTCAGCTGCAAAAACAATTAGATGAATAATCAGCCACTTTGGAACATCTAGCTTTAGAATTTAGCACCTTTCAGCAGTGTTTTGTGGCAGTACCCACCTCTTAGCTTAAAGGGAACCACAGATACCCCATAGAAACTACTCTTTAATGGGGGTTGTGAAAGATGAATGTTCTCTTCGTTCCCTTGTACTAATCCTTATCTAAGAAGTTAAGCAGAAGTAAGCTTTAAAAACATGCTTTGCTGAGCAAACAGAAAAATATTTGTCCAAAGGACTCAAGGTCTAAGCATTCCACACATGAGACTGCCTTATCACGTTTTCCCTTAGTTTACATCTGAACGCCATAACAAAGGGGCCAAGAAATCAAGTTGCACAAGGAGCGTTGAAGGGGCTCAAGGATTGTGTAAAATAAAAGTGTCGACTGTTGCATTTCATAATGATATTAAATCACGCATTCTAGGGGTATAAAAACTTTGCCCCACCCAACAGACGGGGTTCAGAAGAGCCCTGAGGCTGTCAAGTAATATTGATTGCCTGCTTTCTGAAACTCTGCTCACTGTGACACTGAAGAATAAAAGCTGCTATATAACCACACCTGCTGTCTTGTCTGGTGTCTTCGTCCACAGGGTCACTGTAGTTGAAAGGTTTTGTAAGCCAGTGCAAAGCGATATTCAATCAACAATCAAATACCTGCATCATGGATACATTTAAAGTAGCTTTTATCATGTCCTTGCTAGTAAGGAAAGCTCTTGCACAGACTTTATGCCCTTTATGATTCCAACCACCATTGCTGTTCTAGTTTAGGGATGTTTTTGAAAGAATTCAGGCCAAATTTTGACCAGTTAGAATGCAAGGGGCCAGACACTACACATTTTTTTAATGTATGCCAAAGGGAACAAATCAGTGGGGAAAAATATGATTATTTTCAAAACAATGACAGCAGACACAGTGTTTCAAATGCTGTTGAAACTCTCTGTTTAACTAGGACATCCTGACATTTGTACCATTACATTTAAGTTAGAAATTAGATCATATACAGCATAACAATTACCTTTATATTTTGTTCTTTGAAAGCAGGTTATAAGTCTGTGAGAATGCTAGGGGTCGCTGTTGCCCCGTTAAACCCAACAGACAGATACGCAGTTACAGGATAAAAGCAAGAAGAAAATTTTTTTATTCTTTTCCTTCTTCACAGTGCCTTTCAGGCATCACAGCCACAATAGCCACAATAAACACAATAATTCAATTCAATTCTCTTCTCCATACCTCCCAGCAAGCTCTTTCTTCTAACTCCCAACTCTGGCTCGCTTGCTGGGTCTCCAACAGTCCTTTATATAGTGCGTGACCCGGAAGTGCTTCTGTTATTTCTTCCATGTGACTTTCCAGCACTTCTGGGTCAGATGGAGAATCCCAATTCCTTAAACAGCCCGGAAGTACTTTAGGGCTTCCGTCCTCATGACATCCTAGTACTTCCGGGCTGCAAGGGAAGCATGACTCCCAAGGTCCTTTTACAGCTCCCCCTGGCGGCACCTATGGTACCCAACAGGGGTGAGAAACCGGACTTCAAGTCCCAGAATGCCCTGCGGGAATCCAGGGCACCACTGCACTCCAGGGGAGCTCCCATCTAGCGTTTTGGGGGAGGCAGTGTCCTGGAAAATAATAATAATAATAATTCATTACATTTATATAGTGCTTTTAGCTGCCTTCCCCCATCCTTCCATCTCAGGGGTGTCCCAGCCGGGATGAGCTGCTGGCCATTTGCCACAAAGTCTTAATTCTTTTAATGGAATACCACCCATGACTGTTGATTATTAACTATTTTGGGACTTTACATAATACTTAATAGCAGATGGCATCTTGTATGGCATCCTGTTCAGGTATTGTCCCATGCTGGGTTATGCTCTAGCAATCAAGGTAGTGTATAAATAATGCAAAAGAATTTTCTCAACCAAAAAAAAGTAGACTATGCGTTTTCTTTGGAACCAACATTCTAAAAAGTGCAAGGAAAACCTCAAGATATCAATAACAAAGCATTCATAAACAACTGGCCTTAACAGGAAGTTATGGGTAAAGAAATCAATGGTTTAAGCATAGAAGAATTGAATATTTATTCCTTAGATTATTTTCTTATAATTAGATTAAAAGTAATGTTTAACTGACAAAAGGGAACAGAACCTTTATTCTCAATATGCAATAGTGTGATGCACTAACTAACTTAAAGGCATTTAGACTTTGAATTGTAAGATATTTATTGTAGGTGATGTATTGATTTCTTTTCCTATACATTCCTTGTGTTCTGTGTAATATGGATATTTGAATGCAAAATAGAATAGAATGTTAATATTTGTTCCTGCCTTGTGCCCTGTGCTGGCTGGGATTGGCTCCAGCAGACTCCCGTGACCCTGTGTTAGGATATAGTGGGTTGGAAAATGACTGACTGTATGACTACATACTGTACCTGATGGAAGGTTTTTCTTTTATTTCCTATTTGATGTTCTAATGAAATATTCTTGATAATTTCTTCAGGTTCCAAAGGTTAAGGTAAAAATGTATGTATTAATTAGTAATATAATAATAACTTAATAATAAGCATTAGTGGTATATGTATAAAGAAGGCATTTTAGTTTTACAATAACATGCTAAGAGATATGCTTAATAGATATTTTTCAAGATAATTTCTGGTAATCTAAACAGCTTTTGAAATAATTTAAGGGATTTTATGTAGGGAATAATCAAATATATTTTGTATGAATTACCTGTTAGCTTTAGACATTGTAAAATATCTATCACTTTTGTAAATGACTTTTAAAACCTGAGACTGAAATATAAAGAAACACATGCAAATTCCTAAGCAATATTCTGTAATTTGAAACATAAAAAACAGAATATGGAGCCTAACGTTTTAGCTTATTTTGCTCTCTTTTCTAAAACTAATTAGGAATTTACCAGTCGAGACCACATTTCTTTTTTGACTTCTGCTTGCTGTGCTGACTCAGAGATGTTCTCTGGAGCACACTGGTGCTGCATCGCCTTCCATTAATTCCTAGCTCCCTAGTCTGTGTGCACTGACCATTCCTCATTTTCAAATTGTACAGTGAACACAGAGACAAACAAATTTGTAGTCTAGCATAATAGATTGGAATTTTCTAAGTTTCTACATCAACCTCCATAGAACATGACTCTTTTTGAAATAACACTTCATACGCTTTGCCTTTTTTCTTCTGGTTTTGCTTCCCACCACTGAATGTACTTGTATCATCTATAGTAGAGTTATAATGTAACATAATGGGACCAGTTTCAGGGTTTCCTCAGCTCTGTACCCTGTGGCTCCCCATTCCCTCTATACTTTATAGTAGCAAGGGTTGTGTGCCAGTCATATGAATGTTGTAGGACCAACTGATTGCCTCTTCCCTTAGTGCATTTATTTTATATTATGGTTATTAACTTAATAAACTTAACTTTATTATTGTGAATTTCCCCTTGGGATTAATAGTTTATCTATCTATCTATCTATCTATCTATCTATCTATCTATCTATCTATCTATCTATCTATCTATCTATCTATCTATCTATCTATCTATCTATCTATCTATCTATCTATCTATCTATCTATCTTAACTTGTTGTGATATATATGCTTTTCAATTGAGAGGAGGCCACAACAACAGTCAAAGCACATGCCACTATAATGGTTGTTTTTACTGAAGGATCTATGTTGAAGATTATAAATAAAAGATAAAATTAAAGCCAACATGCGTACTGTGCATACTATCAGCAAAATTTAATTTGACCATTAAAAAGTTAAGATAAGATACAAGCAGAGACCAGATTAAAATGACATTCTGCTGTATTGCGACACTGACTATTATTGAGCAAATAATTGGAGGTAATAGCGCGAGTTTAAATCTGGAGACTGGGCTGTAGTCAAAATCGACAAACAAAGGAATTGCCTGACTTCAAGGAGAAACATACCATACCAGAGTAGGGTCAAGCCATGGATGGAGCCATTGACTAATTGACAGCTCAGCTTCTGTTTGTGGGTCTTGAATTGTAGAAGGCATCTGTCCACAGTGGATCAAGAGTTTCAGATATTAATATACTTTACTTTGGGGGTATTCAACCCCAAGGCCTGACTATTATATTATTTTTCTGCAGCAAAGTCTTTCAGATTGAGTGATGCATGATACAGGAAGAAAAGCTGATTACCTTCAAGGACAAAATGGAATCTGAACTCTTTACATGAAAAATATATACTTATTAAATAGTTGTAACTATTATTTTTAATAATGGAAATAGCGTATGATTATTCTGAATTTAATTTGTGCAGCAATTGTTTAATATATAATAGTTAATAGTTTACAAAATGTGAATAGAATAACTGGTCAGTCCTTCAAAACTATTTTTTCCCATATACAACTGTAGACATAGTGTAAATTGTAATGAAATGCTAAGTTACAGAAACTGCAAAAAGTTCAAGAAAAAATATAAATTTTATTAAAAAAAACACACATGCACACATAAAAACTTCTGGCTTGAATAAGAGAGCTGCTGCTGTTAATCATGGGCTAAAACAGATCGATAGCACCATCTTTTCAAAAAAAAAAAAGACTGACCAGCAAAAATTTTGGAAAATGTTTGAAGTGGACCACATGTAAGTGCTCAATAAAAAACTATAATAATATTAATCACCAATCTAAAAATTCATGGCAGGGCATCGTATTTATTATGTTATTTTTATAGCAGTCAAACATAAAACAAATTATCTTAAATAAAAATTGAGGACGGCTGAAATCCTCATTAGTTAAATTCAGACCATAAATGAAATCTTATTTAGTAGCCTAATTAGGTAGAAATGAAAATAGCCTGATGGCTTAAATATGCCATTCTTTGTTTACTTGCTTTTTAAATTAAAGATAAGTTTATAGTTTGTTACTTTGTTAAATGGTGCGACTCGAACCACCTACACCTGAACACCAGCAAAACCAAGGAGCTGGTGGTGGATTATAGGAGGCCCAGACTCCTCATGGACCCCGTGATCATCAGAGGTGACTGTGTGCAGAGGGTGCAGACCTATAAATACCTGGGAGTGCAGCTGGATGATAAATTAGACTGGACTGCCAATACTGATTCTCTGTGCAAGAAAGGACAGAGCTGGTTATACTTCCTTAGAAGTTTGGCGTCCTTCAACATCTGCAATAAGATGCTGCAGATGTTCTATCAGACAGTTGTGGCGAGCACCCTCTTCTACGCGGTGGTGTGCTGGGGAGGCAGCATTAAGAAGAAGGACACCTCACGCCTGGACAAACTGGTGAGGAAGGCAGGCTCTATTGTAGGCACGGAGCTGGACAGTTTGACATCCATGGCAGAGCGACGGGCGCTGAGCAGGCTCCTGTCAATCATGGAGAACCCACTGCATCCACTAAACAGTGTCATCTCCAGACAGAGGAGCAGCTTCAGCGACAGACTGCTGTAACTGTCCTGCTCCACTGACAGACTGAGGAGATTGTTCCTCCCACACACTATGCGACTCTTCAATTCCACCCAGGGGAGTAAACGTTAACATTATACAAAGTTATTGTCTGTTATTGTTTTACCTGCATTTTTTATCACTCTTTAATTCAATATTGTTTCCTTATCAGTATTGTGCTTCTGGAGTATGTGAATTTCCCCTTGGGATTAATAAAGTATCTATCTATCTATCTATCTATCTATCTATCTATCTATCTATCTATCTATCTATCTATCTATCTATCTATCTATCTATCTATCTATCTATCTATCTATCTATCTAGTTTACAAAACTGGCATATGGCTTGCAATGGAAAATCCGATCTTCAATTCACACAAAACAGAAAAACAATTAGCAGTTCATTTCTCTATCTCTTTCCCTCATGTGCTGAGAATAACAGCTTTAACATGTAGGATGAGTCCAGTCCCTTGTACAATGTTGTATATAATATTGCCAAATTCACTATTTTATTTTTTTTTATGCACCACTATTGGTATGATTTAAGTATTTAAAAGCACTAACATCTACTCTGTGGATCTGAGCTGTAATCACAGCCACAGTTTTACATACAGGCAGTAAGTGCAATCAAATGCTTACATATCCAGCATTTTGTCAACCTTTTACAAATACAATATTTTTAAAGTGCAATGTGTAATATTTTATGTTTTACATACATTGTCACTTTGGGCTATGTCCACATCTTTTAAATGCATGTAAAAATACACACCACCTCACTTATATATGCTTTGATTGTTCATATTTAAATTAGTGGTAGATTTAGTAGCACCTGCCATATATATGGAATATTCAAAGACAGTACAGAACATAAAGCCATATGGAAGTTCCTACTTTGAGTCCAGTAAAAAACCATCTAGACTCAATTTTGTGGTATGCATAATTCAAGAGTCCTGGTAATTATAATCTAAAGTAGGGAATATAATTCCAACCTGGGTAGTGTAAGGTAGCAAAAGGGATCCCAGATGGTAGTGGCAATGAATGTGTCAGAGACATGTACAGGTTATTGAAAGGATGCAGATGGCCTGGGAGCAAAAAATATTACAATTCCTGTCTCTGACACATTAACACTGACTACACTCAGTACTTTCAGCCAACAAATTATTCAGCAGAAGTGTGTCAAGAAACACTAGTGGGGCTCCTTTATACCACAGCAATACACCTGTATAATGCCTCCCTATCCTTTTTTTTATTTTCTGTCTGGTGTGTGTTCAGGCCATAGTGTGTGTGTGTGTGCGTGCGTGCGTGTGTGTGTGTGTGTGTGTGTGTGTATATATTTATCTATTTGTTTATTTATTAAAGGAATCTGTTTATTTCCAAGTTCTATCTATTGATAAGGTTTTTTGAGCCATTGAGAGAGGATGAGTTATGTGAGTTATTCAAGGAAACAGATATCATAACAAATATAAAGAAAGTAAGAATCAGATGGGTAGTACGCTTAGAACAAATGGAGGTGAAAAAATAAATTTTTTTAAAGTTAGCTTTATTGATATTTCTCACAGAGACGATGTTATTTTAGTCTTTTAATAACAAAAATATAGGACAAATGTCTTGGTACACTAAACAATAGAGTATACACAGCTAAGTTCAATTTATATTTATATAGCACTTTTCAGTGAATACAGCCTTAGAATGATGTAACAAGTTTACTGGTGTGAAACAAATTTTACAAATTACACAATTTGTACACATAAATCTACAAGTTAGGTTAAACACACAGTGTTTAAATAAAATGAATGCATTGAACACAAAGAAATATTAATGTCATGACCTCTAAAAGACTATTTTGTGTCCATGATGCAGCTGTGTCTGCAGCACTTACTGCAACTTTCAAATCTACTTTTTGGACACTGCTGTTTTCAATGCTGAGCATCACTCACCCTGATATCGATCTTGAGACATTTTGCTTCTGTGATCAGTTTTAATGAGCTTCATTTTTGAAAATGATCCCTTTGTGGAAGCAACAGTTACAAGAATGGTTATAAAAAGCCGGAGTGCTGTAGCAACATCTTAGGAAATTGGAAGACTGGAGTGATGTTTCAAATAAAGCAGACCTTCTTCTTCTTAATATAAAGTTTCAGAGCATTGTAATTGAGAAAGTATGAGGACATGGCTGCCAAATAGTGAGCCATCATTAAGTAAGCAGACAGAAATTAAGTATTGTCTGTAGCAGACAGCAATTCTTTTGGTTTTAAAACCTTGAAATAATTGGTAATTGCACAGATTCCTTCAGAATTAGCATCTGAGCTACACAGGTGCTTTATTGATTGCTTCATAAAAAAGAAATACTCTGAAATGGTCTTCTGTATTCTGTAGCTGTAGGTTCTCACATAACTTATTGAAGTTTGTCCTTGTGCACCATGTGCTCTTGTGTCCCATGCAGTTGTAAGGTTCTGAGCTGCCATCTGCTTTAAATCAATAAAATCACCTCGTATTTTGTTGAGTGAATCTCTGCCATTTTCTGGAAGGTGCAGAGCCTCTACTAAATTGCTGTCTATCTTTTCTGGAGCATCTGAAAAATGAATGATTGTCTCCTGTGTTTTTCCTTGGGGTGTGGGGGGACTAATATAGAGTCAAGCACATACAGTTATAGTGAGGATTAAAATCTTTTACATGATTCAGACATACAGTACTATTTTAGGCAGGTGTGAAAAAAATGCTGTAAACAAAGAATGCTTTCAGAAATATAAATAATGATTGTTTATTGTTATCAATTTACAAAATGCAAAGTGAGCGAACAAAAGAAAAATCTAAATCAAATCAGTATTTGGTGTTACTACCTTTTGCCTTCAAACCAGCATCAATTCTTATAGGTACACTTGCACAAAGTCAGTGATTTTGTAGGGTTATAGTCAGGTGTATGATCACCCAATTATACCAAACAGGTGCCAATGATCATCAATGTCACACGTAGGTTTAAACACAGTCATTAGCTGAAACAGAAACAGCTGTGTAGGAGGCTTAAAACTGGGTGAGGAACAGCCAAACTCTGCTACCAAGGTGAGGTTGTGGAAGACCGTTTCATGTCATGGCAAGATTGAGCACAGCAACAAGACACAAGGTAGTTATACTGCATCAGCAAGGTCTCTCCCAGACAAAGATTTCCAAGCAGACTGGGGTTTCAAGATGTGCTGTTCAAGCTCTTTTGAAGAAGCACAAAGAAACGGGCAACGCTGAGGATCGTAGACGCAGTGGTCGGCCAAAGAAACTTAGTGCAGCAGATGAAAGACACATCAAGCTTAATACCCTTCGAAATCGGAAGATATCCAGCAGTGCCATCAGCTCAGAACTGGCAGAAACCAGTGGGACCCAGGTACACCCATCTACTATCCGGAGAAGCCTGGCCAGAAGTGGTCTTCATGGAAGAGTTGCAGTCAAAAAGCCATACCTCCAACGTGGAAACAAGGCCAAGCGACTCAAGTATGCATGAAAACATAGGAACTGGGGTGCAGAAAAATGGCAGCAGGTGCTCTGGACTGATGAGTCAAAATTTGAAATATTTGGCTGTAGCAGAAGGCAGTTTGTTCATTGAAGGGCTGGAGAGCGGTACAATCATGAGTGTCTGCAGGCAACAGTGAAGCATGGTGGAGGTTCCTTGAACGTTTGGGGCTGCATTTCTGCAAATGGAGTTGGAGATTTGGTCAGGATTAATGGTGTTCTCAATGCTGAGAAATACAGGCAGATACTTATCCATCATGCAATACCATCAGAGAGGCATATGATTGGCCCCAAATTTATTCTGCAGCAGGACAATGACCGCAAACATACAGCCAAAGTCATTAAGAACTATCTTCAGTGTAAAGAAGAACAAGAAGTCCTGGAAGTGATAGTATGGCCCCCACAGAGCCCTGATCTCAACATCATCGAGTGTGTCTGGGATTGCATGAATAGACAGAAGGATGTGAGGAAGCCTACATCCACAGAAGATCTGTGGTTAGTTCTCCAAGATGTTTGGAACAACCTACCAGCCAAGTTCCTTCAAAAACTGTGTGCAAGTGTACCTAGAAGAATTGATGTTGTTTTGAAGGCAAAGGGTGGTCACACCAAATATTGATTTGATTTAGATTTCTCTTTTGTTCATTCACTGCATTTTGTTGATTGATGAAAATGAATGATTAACACTTCAATTTTTGAAAGCATTCTTTGTTTACAGCATTTTTTCACACCTGTCACAACTTTTGCACAGTACTGTATATAGGCTAATATTAGAGTCTAATTATATGCTTTTATTATTAAGAGTTTGTTTAAACTTTACTACAGACAACAAGATAAATTACATGGTTGCCGAAGTCTTTTGGAGATTGGATGCCTCCTGGCCTCTTTTGGTTTCTTCAACAACATGATGACTTTAGATAAAGTCTGCATGGCCACTTGGTAGCAGAATCACAAGGACTTCACAGCATCTTCTCTGGATGTCCAGTATAAAGGGCAATGTCATTTCAGGATGGGTTTTAAAAGGTGGATTTCATAAAGTTTCTGTTGATTGATGTCCCCACTAAAAAACACATACGGTTTTGTGTTTCTGGTATGCCTTTGCAGACGCCATTTACGTAATACCAGAGTTTAATTACGTGCTGCACAGTAGACTTACAGCATACAGCAGTCTGAAATTAATTTCTGAACTCTGCTGTAAGTACTATGCATTGTGCTTGTACTGACATACTCTTGTCTATAACAATTTCTAAATAAGGTCCTCTGGCTCTCTAAGAATTGAAACATGCCCTACTCCAGGCTGATCTTTAAATTTTATGTTCTTTGACCATTCATGTTCATTCACCTCTATGGCAACGTATCTGAAACATGGCTCAGTTATTTTGTTTTAGATTAGATTAGGTTAACCCGAGAAGGAAATCAGATGTGTTATCCATAATAAATTAATCAAATTCAGCATCCCTTAATTTGGAAAGAGTATCTTGGTGAAGTTTGTTAAACAAAAGCTGAATGTGATTGTTTTGAAGTCTCACTGCTTTAGCCGTCAAGTACATTTTGAAGTATGGGGTCATATCTGGAAAGAAGCTCAATGATGGATAAAACACATCCATTGTTAACTTTCCTATTTTTTACAGTGCACTATAAATCAGCAATACAAGATCCAGATATTATAGTAACATCTGTAATTCTTGTTAAGACCAAAAGGAGCCCTATTTGTTAAGATTTTTATAAATATGCTTATTAATTGCAGTGCCATTTTTCCAAATGCCATATACAATGTATACAGACAGATATGAATGACTAAGTTCATGATTTTTTGTCTTTTTTGATAGGTCCTTCCAATCATTAATTACTACATCCCACTCTAACTGGTATGTCTGACACTAAAGAGCCAACATTGTTTGTAGTACACATTACTCATCTTTGGAAAATAGCATAACCAGAAGAAGCAGGAAATCTGAGTTCCATGATTTGTTCTTTTTTTTTAATGTAGTGTTCACAAGCGATCAGAAACTATGCTACTGCTGGGTAAGGAAGGCGAAGGAGAACAAGAGAGTCAAAGTGGGTTCAAGGACAATGGGAGAGGAGGGAAAGAGTGTGGAATTCAGAGTCGGAACTTTGAATGTTGAGGAGGGTGCAAATCATTGTGTGGATGAGAAGAGAAATGGAGCAGGGGTAATTGTAAACGAAGAGTATGTTAGGAATATTTTGGAAGTGAAGAGAATGTCTGACAGAATGATACGCATAAAGTTGGAAATCAAAGGTGTAAAGTTAAATGTCATCAGTGCATATGCTCTGCAAGTGGAATGTGAGATGGAGGAGAAAGAAGATTTCTGGAGTGAGTTAGATGAAATTGCAGAGAATATGCCCAAAGAGAAAAGAGTGGTAATCGGAGTGGATCTAAAAGGGCATGTTGGCGAAAAAAACAGTGGTGACGAGGAGGTAATGGGCAGGTATGGCATTAACAAGAGAAATGGTGAAGGGCAGACAGTGGTTGACTTTGCAAAAAGGATGGAAATAGCGATGGTGAATATATATTTTACAAAGAAGGAGGAACACAGAATGACATATAAGAGGGGAAGTAGGTGCACACAGGTGGACTATGTCCTATGTAGGAGATACAAGGAGAAAGAGATTAAGAGATAGTTTAGCGAGACAGCATCAATTGATGGTATGCAGGATGAATTTCTAGGTTAAAAAGAGGAAATGAGTGGGAATGGAACCATTGATCCAGTGGTTGAAGCTGAAACAGGAAGACTGTAGTGTGAAATTCTGAGCGAAAGTGAAAAAGGAACTGGGTGGTGCTGAAGACATGATAGATGATTGTAACACCACAACTGAAGTGGAAAGGAAGAGGGCTAGGAAGGTGCTTTGTGTGACATCTGGACAGAGGAATGAAGACAAAAAGACTTTTTTGGAATGAGGAAGTACAGAAAAGCATAAAGAGGAAAGATGTTAGCAAAAAGGAATTGGGATAACCCAGTGAAATGACAAAAGCAGACAGGTGTACAAAAAGATGTTGTGAAAGGTGAAAATAGACATGGCGAAGGCTAAGGAAAAAGTATATGCTGAGCTATATGAGAAGCCTTACACAAAGGAAGGAGAAAGGCACTTGTACTAATTGGCCAGACAGAGGGACCAAGTGGGCAAAGACTGTGCTGCAGGTCAAGGTGATAAAGAATGCTGATATAAATATGCTGACAAGAGCGGAGAATGTGTTGAAACGGTGGAAGGTGTACTTTAAAGGACTTATGAATATAAATAACGAGAGAACGTAGGTTGGATAAAGTAGAGATAATAAATCATGAAGTTCCAGGGATCAGCAGGGCTGAAGTAAGGGAAGCTATGAAGAGGATGAAAAGTGGAAAAGCAATTGGCCTGGATGATATACCATTGGAGGCATGTAGATGTTTTAGTGAGATGGCAATAGATTTTTTAACTAGATTGTTTAACAAAATCTTGAAAAGCGAGAAGATTCACGAGGAGAAGAGAAGAACGATTTTCAAATAGAGTAGAGAAGAAGTAATTTTCAAGAATAAGGGAGATGTGCAGAGCTGCAGTAACTTCTGGGGTATATAATTGATCAGCCACACCAGGAAGATAGGGGAAAGAGTGATGGATGCTAGGCTGAGAAAAAAGGTGGTGATCTCTGAGCAGCAGTATGGTTTCATGCCAGGAAAGAGTACTATAGATGTGATGATGACTTCAAGAGTGTTGATGGAGAAGTACAAAGAAGTTCAGAAGGAACTGCATTGAGTGTTGGTGGACTTAGAGAAAATGTATGATAGGGTGACAAGAGAGGAGTTATGTTTCTGTATGAGGAAGTTGGTAGTAGCAGAAAACTATGTGAGGGTGGTACAGAATATGCATGAGGACTGTGTTACTGTGGTGTGGTGTGCAGGAATGACAGCCTGGTTCAAAGTGAAAGTGGGACTACATCAGGGATTGTCTCTTAGCCCTTTCCTGTTGGCAAATGTGATGGACAGGTTGTCAGATGAGGCCAGACGAGTGTCTCCATGGATTATGATGTTTGCGGATGACATTTTAATTTGTAGTGAGTGTAGACAGCAGGTTGAGGTGAATTTGGTGAGGTAGAGGTACGCATTGGAGAGAAGAGGAATGAGAGTCAGTAGGAGCAAGACGGAGTACATGGCATAAATTAGAAAGAACGTGGGGGAAGGGTGCGACTGCAAGGAGGAGATGTGGTGAAGGTCAATGAAATGAAATACTTGGGTTCAACAGTCCAAAGAAATTGAGAGTATAGCAGAGAGGTGAAGAAGAGAGTGCAGGCAGGGTGGACTAGGTGGAGAGAGTGGCAGTAGTGATTTGTAATAGAAGAGTAACTACAAGAGTGACAGGGAAGGTCTATAAAATGGTAGCGAGACAAGCTATGTTGTATGGTTTTGAGACAGAGACTCTGATGAAAAGACAGGAGACAGAACTGGAAGTGGCAGAGTTGAAGATGCCTTGATTTTCACTCAGAGTAATGACTGTAGTCAGGATTAGAAATTATTATACTGACTATACAGTATTAGAGGGACACCACAAGTATGACAGTTTAGTGATCAAGTGAGAAAGGCTAGATTGAGATGGTTTGGGCACATGCAGAGGAGAGATGAGGAGTACATTGGGAAAAGGATGATAAAGATGGAACCACCAAGGAAGAGGAAAAGAGGAAGGCCAAAGAGGAGGTTTATGGATGTGGTTAATGGAGGACATAAAGGCACTCAGTGTGGCAGAAAATTATATAAAAGACATACATGGGGATGGATGATCTGCTATGGCGACCTCTAAATTGGAGCAGCAAAGAGAATGTCTCTGAGACATGGTTCTTTTGATTTGCATGGTCCATTGTCAACTAAGAATAGTTTAGCACTGTTTTGCCTATATCCATGTGATGCCTCGTACCAATACCACCCTAGCCACAACCTTGAACCCTGGGTATCTAATAGATCATGACCAGGGACCAGTGGTAAACAGAATGGGCCACAGACCAAATTACAGTAAAAATGAATAGTGAGGCTTTATTTACAAAAATAATTTTCATGATTCAAAAATCAGGATATTTCATCATTTAAGGTTAAACTCAGTCCCTATGACACCCAAAAACAGACAAAACAACAAACAAACAAAAGAAAAATATTTCTAAAATTAAATCCTTACTTCTTCCTAGCTGAAACAAAATTCAGGAAAAAAGTAAAAAGGATCTTCAAAACTATTTACGCAAAAATTCCCAAGTATTCTTCTTACCAGAACTAAGCCCCATAAAAGCTCTAGGGCTTCCATTCATTTCCCCACTGTGCTCCCTTCTTTCACTATCCGAGCAATCACAAGGTTGTTTCAGTTTGGGCAAACTGACAGAAGACCACCCCTATTGGTTGCAGCATCCTTTTATATTACTCTGGGATTGTCGCAACTAATCCCCAATGCTGTTTATTCCCTTCACCAGTTCTCGAGAGCTACACAATGCATTCTATGTGCCATGCCTCTACCTAACCAGAACTTTACACAAAAATGTTCCCTTACACGAATGCACCCACTCACCAACACAGCCAAAAGATCGTCTCTTTCTCTGTGTCTCTCCCACTCCCCAGTAAGTATTCCAACTCTTTCTTATCTCGTCACTTTTGTTTTCCCAATTGTGCAGCTTCAGATTCAAGCCAAGATGGAAGCACAGTGTATATGTCACTGCAAGCCCCTTGAAAAACATGTGCACCTCCCGGGCAATGCATGCTGGAACCTTGAAACGTGTCTTCCTCACTGGAGTCATTACAATCCACAGGAAATAAAGCTCAATCAGTCAGGAATTTAATGTTGGTACAACTTCTACCTGGGTCTTGGCCTGGCAGGTTGCTCAGGACATCTTTATTAATGGAAATGTGGTCTGCAATTGGGAGAGCTGGACAGGGAGGACAAGAAAAAGAAGCCTTTTCCAGCTCACAATTCTTCTGTCTGCTTTATTTATTTAACTGGTAGCATTTTGCCAGCTCCCTATTCGACTGATGATTTAAAGGTGCCTGGTTTCTTTAGAATGATTTGTCAATGTCTTATTCTGCCAATTGCTTTCTGGAGTATTTTGAGCACCAATTAAATATTTTCTTTTTCTTATTATAATGGTACTCTGTTTTATATTAGCTAACTTACTACATAACTTACCGCTTCCAACTGTCTGTTGCCTGCAATGTCATCCAAGACACAACTCTTTACTTCTATTTTCAAAAATTAAATATATATTCCTGTGACTGGCTTTGTGGAGGTCTGATGAGAGAGCCCTATGAATCTGAAGCCCCCCCACCCCCCTTCGTGGTGGTTGCAGAGGTATTCTCTACACCATTGTCCAAGCATTAGACAGCCAAAACCAACTGATTTCACACTGACATAAAATATTATAGAAAAATAATGTTTTTCAATTATTTTTTGAAAGTCCGAGGACCTTATCTGTAATTTCTTATAATTTACAGGTTTCAGAACTGGGGCCTCATGTATAAACGGTGCGTACGCACAGAAATGTTGCATACGAACCTTTCCACGCTCAAATCGCGATGTATAAAACCTAAACTTGGCGTAAAGCCACGCACATTTCCACGGTAACTCATACCTTGGCATATGCAATTTCTCCGCTCGGTTTTGCAGACTGGCGGCACCCAGCATCAAAGCAGTGCTACTGTTCCTGTGTGATCACCCTTTCTTTCTTAGATCCACATTCCTGACGCGGCTTTATAAATACACTGAAACTAACTGCATATTGTTTATTAGTGTAATGCATCTGATTGTAATTAACCTGCAGCAATATAATGGTCCAGGGAATAGCCATAGTATTCCAAATACCATAACTGCTTTAGCGTTGTAACTCTCACTGCATCTTCTTCTTCTTTCAGCTGCTCCCATTAGGTGTTGCCACAGCAGATCGTCTTTTTCCATATTACTCTCACTGCACCACTCGGAGTATTTATATCACTGTATCTGAGTGGGGTCTCACAGCAGCAGCTGATCGGAAAGAGAATTATCGGTACACAGCATGAAGCAGACGCTGCCTGAGCCAAGGCAAAACTCTTCAGAGACTTCCCTGTACGGACTTCGCAGTTTAGAAAAAGTTTCATCCCAAGAACTATAAACGCACTCAATCAGTCCATCAAGTGCTCCTTGTAGAACTGTTTGAACTTATAAGTACAATTACCTCACTGTAAACTTGCACTACAGTTATAATATTGCACAACCTGCGCCACTTTATGAAGCGTGTATTTACATATGATGATATCATTTTTAAGATGAAATGCAGCAAAATATATTGATTATATTATACAGCTAAAACTTTAACTTCATTTAAATAATCTGTATTGTTAATAATTAAACATGTGAGGACACGGTGCTGCAGCGCTAGCTAGTTCAGGGATTGTTCCTGCATTGCATTGTATTCTTGCGCTGATGCAACACTGGAAAGATAGACGGATAGAATAATTAAACATGTACTACGAAGATATTTCAATGTTCCTTAAAAGTTTTGATGAATCGGCGTTCTAAGCATACAGATGGCTTAACGTCTATTACAGAGCTGATTGTGTGGCGATTGGGCATTTGGAGAAAGAAAAGTTAGGACAGGAATTGGAGGTTAGTACGTTTGAAAGAGACAGTACTTCTGTAATAAATTATTTAATCGAAGGTCGCACATGGTGCAACAAGACTCTTGCGTGAGATATGAACAATCACTGCGCCACCGTGTTCCCATGTTTAATAACATGCTTTCATTCTATCATCATGAAAATGATATCACGTATACATCTCAGTATTTTAATTATTCAGAGAGCTGTAATATCACGAATGTAATGGATTCTGTGTCCTGTCGGAGAAAGAGAAAGAACGGAAGCACGTAGTGATTCACACACATAGAGCACATAGAAGATCAAATACAGAACAAAGCATTTAACGTGCTACTTGAGAAACTAGTAAAATAAACGATTTTAAGATGAAGTTTACGATGTTCTACTTTAATGGCAAAATAAACTACATGATTAAAGTGGAAATTTCGAGATTAAAGTTGACATTTCGTGCTTTTTACCACTGTGTGCCTATTTGTTTTGTCTGTACCCTAATAAGCTTTCATATGACACTCAGACGGTGGGCTACGACTCGCCTTTTCACTGCGACTTTGATATGTGATTTCTTTTTTATTTCGGGCACTGTGCGACTTTGTGAACTTGGATCTTTCGAGTTTCTCCGACACTCTGTCACTCGATCAACTCTCTTTTGTTGATTATACCACTGTTTAAACCAAAAAATAGTACGTTTTTCCTTTGCCTCCACTTGGTATTCGCTGAAATTCTTATATTTTCCCCTGTGCTTTTCCCATTGTCTTTTCACAGAAGACTATTTATATTGATTTGCATATTCAAAGAGGCGTAATTCTGGGAGGGGTTGGGGCGGGACAGAAGGCGCGTGCACGTGCGTTACTTTTCATGCTGATCGGGATTTATGTAGTTGTAGAACGTGAAAGTTTGCGTGCGCACAGATTCCTGCATCTGGATTTTTCTGTGCGTACGCACAATCCCGCTTTTGTGCTTACGCCATGTTATAGTGTGAGTTCTACGCACGGCGTTATACATGAGGCCCCTGGTGACTAAAAACAATTTTTAAAATGACTAAAATTTTTGTGTTAATTTATTATTTAACAAAATATTATGTTTGGTAAATTGAAAGGAAACCAATCACATTTTTCTTGTCTTATTTATTTATTTATTTGTTTATTTATTTTAATACTTTTTATTTTATTTTTGAAAGCAGAACACTACAATGGGATACTATTCAATCAGGGAAATAATAACATAAAAGATACAGAAATTTACTTTAAAAAGAACCCAAAGAAAACAAAGGTAAAATAAAAATACAAAAGTCATTTTTCATATAAACCTGTTGTCTCAGTACAAACCACAAGAGTTGTTCAATAATTTATCTACTGAGTATCATGTATATGTGCTACAGGTCTGAACTTGTCACTGGAGATCAAGACATGGATTAGCATGCCACACATACAGTTTGAGGTCATTTCATAGCAAATACTACACATCTACCTGCAAGTCTACAAAGAAACTGACAGATTGAGAACATCGTTCTGTCATTAAATTCCTTACAAAAGAAGAGAAGAAAGCAAAGTAAATCCATGAAAGGTTGAAGTAGGTGTATGGTGATAATGTAACTTCATACTACAAGGTGAAGTTTTGGGTCAAGAACTGAAAGTGACCCCCACATAGGGCATCACATGGAGACATTTTCACAGGAAATATGCCTGAAAGTGGAGGCTATGACTATGGTAGGTCATTTTGTTGTGTTGACACTGGATCAGAAGCATGCCACAAGGAATTCAATCACAACAAACTTGATTTCTTCTTAGAGAAAATTCCACTGACTTTTTCTAACAAATTGTTATTAGGGATAAAACGTGGATTCACTACCATGACATTAAAACCAAACAACAGTCCATTATCACACACGCGGGATTAGGGGACAGTTAGCGGGCTTGATCGTGCACGAAACTGCAGAGATCTGGGTCTGAGACATGGTATTAACAATCTTCTCTCCTTTTCTACACAAAGATGCCCGAATAAAAAGCCAGTACCTCGACAAATGCACCGATCTCCTCATCCGTCATCACAATGAAGAAACGCTCTTTTCTGGCTTCTTGGAATCACCTCATTCCTTGTCCCATCCTGATGACTTCAGTTCCGTCCCTTACCCTCTGATGTCATCCCCGGATCCTTCGATCTTTGTCACATCCGTTAATTTTATTTGTTCCTCTATAAAGCTTTTTGACTCCATTGAAATCTTTTCAAATGTATCTGATTTTTGAACTTATTTTCTGTTACTAGAACTTACGACCAGTATATGGGGAGGCTCCGCAACAATTAATCTGTCTCATCTGTTTATTTTACCACACCATACAATTGAAGTATAAGAGGTTCCCAAAGAAAGCAGCAGTCAGTCGGAAAAGGGGTGTTGACAGTTTTCTGGGATGCAAAGAGTGTTCTCCTGTTGAAATTCATGCCACACAAGTCAGTCATCACTGGAGAAACTAAGAAGTCATTACATGAGGCCATAAACAGAAACTGTCTACAGGTGTGTTGCTGTTTCACAACAATGCACCATCCCACAAATCCCAAAAACTGAAGGCTGTTAACAGGGAATGTCTCTTCATCATCCACTGTAGAGTAGCTTAAACTTTCAAATTCCAGACCTCACCAATAGTGAGTAGTCAAATTCCTATGTGGACAGCAATTTCCTGACCTCAAGGACATGGTAATAGGTTGGGTGGAGAACCAAGATTAATCCTTCTATTCAAATTTAGAGTGAACCATGTGTGTTGGGGGAATAACCTTGAAAGTGGTGCGTCTGACCATCAGATTTTATTTTCATAGTCTGGTAGATAAGTTATTGAACACCCTCACAGTTTATCCCTTTATAAATTAGTTCATTTTTAAAACTATAAAAACTGAGTATAGCATTTTAAGTATTATTATCATATAAAACTCCATCCTCATTTTTACAAAAAATGTGTGCTTACATATACAGGAATAGTAAAGGGTACAGTCAAGTGAAATTGGGGATGGAGTAGTCATTAGTTTCAAGAATGTTACCAACAAAGATGACCAATCTAGATATCATGCTGCACATAATATGTGTCTGTCTAACCTTATGCTCTAAATATAAACATATTTAAGTGAAGTTTTATCCACAAGTATACTGTCAATATTAAAACTTTGCAAGAAAACACAATAATGTATAACAATTGCACAGATGAATAATGGACATAGACCCTTACATATCAATGAAAAAAGTATATAAAGTATTTTTATCCTTTGAAAAGATGTTTAATGCTCTTAATCGGTCGCAACACCTCTGTAGTGGATGGAACAGGGAAGAGAACATTCACAGGGCATTATTTCCCCCGTGCGCTAGATGGCATTGCCCCAGGTTGCAGCAGTGCCTCGGATTCCCACAGGGCTTCATGGGAGTTGAACATTGGCACAGCTCTGTTGGGTTCTGTGGGTGCTATTGCACTGGGCTTCCGCATCACTCGGAAGTTGTTCCAGACCATGCTAACGGGCCACAAGAAGTGTTCTTGAGAACAGGAAGAAAAGAGCCATCTGTCACTTCTCCGGGAGCCAGACTCTGGAGGTGGAGGAGGTGGAACGAGAGACAGAGATAGAGGGAAGAAGAAAAGAAAGTACTTAGTGTTTTTAATGTACTGTACTGTGTGCAATGATGTCATGGGAAACAAACTGGGAGGCGTTTCCCACGTAAATAAAATGCTGTGTTGTGCTGGACTTGTGTCTTGGGTTTGGGGAGCTAGTGCACCCCCTGCAGACTATACCTTGTCTGTTTCACTTATTGATGATCAGCTGGATATTCCTTTTTTGCTTATCACTATGAAATTTTCTACTAATTCAATGTCTGAGCATTTAATAAAATGCATGAAGGGTGTGCTTTATGATGTGAAGGAGAGGGAGTGTGTAGTACCGAGACTTCACAGCCCCTTTGCCTATGAATTTCATTTGAAATTTGCTTAGTACACAGTATGTGACTTTTACCACTATTTACATAATAAAAGGATTTACAGTACATGTACATTACCAAAGATGATAAGATCCAGCTTCCACAACCCTGAACTGGATTAGAAGGGTTTAAAAATGCATGGATTACCAAATATTTACATTTTTACAATTTATCTCCACTCTGAGGTTGTAGTGAGTAAGGCCCAGTTTTTTAAAATGCTCTGTCTGCTACTCGCTGGTGCCAAAGAACAAGAATTAAGATGGAAAATATAGAAGGAAGGCACATTTATAGAAAAATAGACTCAGATTTGGCTGTTTTTAAAATGAATGCTACAGTCTGCATATTTTTGCAATCTATGATAAGCTGCAAAAAGATAGAAGAAAAGGTATATTTCAGGAGAAAATGTAGAGTAGTGCACTCAGATGGAAGAGTACAATTATGAAATGGAATCAACTAGTGATGTTTCATCTTATTAAATAATTATGTATGCTGGTGTCTATTTCCTCTGGCATTGTCTACTCACAAGGACAACTCTATTACCTCTCATCTACTGTATGAAAGCGGTCAATTTTCTGCTATAGTATGCAGTCTTGAATACTGAATAATTAACATAATATACTTACAACCCCATAATTGAATGAAGTAGGTTCAGTAAATGGATATATGGATAATATACTGTGCTTTAAATAGAAGGCTGTGTTCAAGTTCTAGTCTGGTAACTACCTGTGTGGAATTTGCACATTCTCCCCTTGTGTGTGTGGATTGTTCTCACACAAATTATATTAAGAGTATTTAAGAATGCTTAGTTATGTTATGTTATTCCAAAGAATAATATGTTAATTAACATGTTATTAATATGTTAATTGTATATATAATTAACATATATTAATAAGAATAATATGTTAAGTTAATTGGACTCTTTCATTATTGGTCTTGTGTAAGTTTCCAAATACGTGTGTCACTGTCATGTAATGGACTGCCTCTGCCTCCTAAACCAATTTTATTTATTCCCAGAATACTGAGAAGACTGTCAACCTCCTTGTACCACTTGTTGCCTCAGAAATAAAGTTAGCAGGTCTGAAAAAGTATGAATAAATATAATATGATAAAGAATAAAATATGATAAATATATTATGTAATGATCAATTTATATATTTATATATACAGTATTGTCACACACGTGCAACTAGGAGAGAGCTGAGTGGACCAAGTGAAGGTAATCATCCGCCAGGCCAGGGGGTGGCGGGGTGCTCTAAACCCTTTTCTGTTATCTCTGCAGGCCATATATGGGAAAACCTGCCTGGTTTAACAACACTTCCTGTTCTGGCGCACAGACAGACGTCACTTCCTGTTCCAGCGCCCAGACGGACGTCACTTCCTATTCCAGTCTAATGACATCACTTCCAGTTTACAGTATATAACACCTCCCTTCTGACAGATCAGTTCAGTTCATTCTGCGAACTCAAACAAGCAACATCGTTGTGTTAACTTTAAACCTTTTTGCAGCGGCGGATGTTAGCCGACTTGCTGACCAACCACAAGCATTACCACCCATACAATCAGATTGTGATCCAGTCTACGAATGCCATGAATATATATATGTTACATATATATACATATATATATATATATATATATACATACATACAGTTAGGTTCATAAATATTTGGACAGAGACAACTTTTTTCTAATTTTGGTTCTGTACATTACCATAATGAATTTTAAATGAAATAACTCAGATGCAGTTGAAGTGCAGACTTTCAGCTTTAATTCAATGGGGTGAACAAAACGATTGCATAAAAATGTGAGGCAACTAAAGCATTTTTTTAACACAATCCCTTCATTTCAGGGGCTCAAAAGTAATTGGACAAATTAAATAACTGGAAGTAAAATGTTCATTTCTAATACTTGGTTAAAAACCCTTTGCTGGCAATGACAGCCTGAAGTCTTCAACTCATGGACATCACCAGATGCTGGGTTTCCTCCTTTTTAATGCTCTGCCAGGCCTTTACTGCAGTGGCTTTCAGTTGCTGTTTGTTTGTGGGCCTTTCTGTCCGAAGTTTAGTCTTCAACAAGTGAAATGCTCAATTGGGTTAAGATCAGGTGACTGACTTGGCCATTCAAGGATTTTCCACTTCTTTGCTTTAATAAACTCCTGGGTTGCTTTGGCTGTATGTTTTGGGTCATTCATGAAACGCCGCCCAATCAATTTGACTGCATTTAGCTGGATTTGAGCAGACAGTATGTCTCTGAACACCTCAGAATTCATTCGGCTGATTCTGTCCTGTGTCACATCATCAATAAACACTAGTGTCCCAGTACCACTGGCAGCCATGCACGCCCAAGCCATCACACTGTCTCCACCGTGTTTTACAGATGATGTGGTATGCTTTGGATAACGAGCTGTTCCACGCCTTCTCCATACTTTTTTCTTGCCATTATTCTGGTAGAGGTTGATCTTGGTTTCATCTGTCCAAAGAATGTTTTTCCAGAACTGTGCTGGCTTTTTTAGATGTTCTTTAGCAAAGTCCAATCTAGCCTTTCTATTCTTGAGGCTTATGAGTGGCTTGCACCTTGCAGTGCACCCTCTGTATTTACTTTCATGCAGTCTTCTCTTTATGGTAGACTTGGATATCGATACGCTTACCCCCTGGAGAGTGTTGTTCACTTGGTTGGCTGTTGTGAAGGGGTTTCTCTTCACCATGGAAATGATTCTGCGATCATCCACCACTGTTGTCTTCCGTGGACGTCCAGGTCTTTTTGCGTTGCTGAGTTCACCAGTGCTTGCTTTCTTTCTCAGGATGTACCAGACTGTAGATTTTGCCACTCGTAATATTGTAGCAATTTCTCGGATGGGTTTTTTTCTGTTTTTGCAGCTTAAGGATGGCTTCTTTCACCTGCATGGAGAGCTCTTTTGACCGCATGTTGTCTGTTCACAGCAAAATCTTCCACATGCAAGCACCACATCTCAAATCAACTCCAGGCCTTTTATCTGCTTAATTGATAATGACATAACGACGGACTTGCCCACACCTGCCCATGAAA
Source organism: Erpetoichthys calabaricus (assembly GCF_900747795.2). NCBI lineage: Eukaryota > Metazoa > Chordata > Cladistia > Polypteriformes > Polypteridae > Erpetoichthys > Erpetoichthys calabaricus. The sequence goes on from NC_041395.2 coordinate 100,682,574, forward strand.
TAGCCTTTGAGTCAATTGTTCAATTACTTTTGAGCCCCTGAAATGAAGGGATTGTGTTAAAAAAATTCTTTAGTTGCCTCACATTTTTATGCAATCGTTTTGTTCACCCCATTGAATTAAAGCTGAAAGTCTGCACTTCAACTGCATCTGAGTTGTTTCATTTAAAATTCATTGTGGTAATGTGCAGAACCAAAATTCGAAAAAAGTTGTCTCTGTCCAAATATTTATGGACCTTACTGTATATATATATATATATTTATATATATATATATATATATATATATATATATATATATATATATATATATATATATATATATATGATTTATCCACTATATAATAAAATGTTAACGTCTGTGTGTGTGTGTCCGTGACACGATATAAAGAGGAAGAGCAAGTATGAGACACAAAAATAGGAGTAAAGATTGCCTTCAAAGATGGGCAGTATGAAAGTGGACTGGTGGTGAACAAGGCACTTCGAAATGACAGTGTCTAGGAAGCAGGCTTTACCAGAACATGCTTGACAGAGGGAGTGTTGCTCAAGAGAGTTTCATACACAAATGAATACTGAGGAAAAGCGCTGAAGATACACTTAGGTCAAGAAATATCAACTATTTTTAAGTGTAATTATATATATATAGCATGTACTGTACACACTACACTATATATGCTATATATATATATACATATATATACTGTATATATATATATATATATACTATATATATATATATATATGTACTAGCAAAATACCCGCGCTTCGCAGCGGAGAAGTAGTGTGTTAAAGAGATTATGTAAACATATATATACATAAACATATATACATATATATATACATATACACATCCACATATATATATACATATATCAACATATATATACACACATACATATACACACATACATACACATATATATACATATACATATTTGTATATCTACATATATATATACATATATATATACACATATACATATTTGTATATATACATATATATACATATACATATTTGTATATCTACATATATATACACATATATACATATATATACATATACATATTTGTATATCTACATATATATACACATATATACATATATATACATATACATATTTGTATATCTACATACATACACATATATCTATCTATATATCTATATATATCTATATATCATATATATATATATATATATATATATATATATATATATATATATATATATATAGCTGATTACCCAGTGATTCGCTCACTGAGTGCAAGAGAAAAAAATGAAATGTATGTATAAAATAAGTTTAATTGCCAAATTTATTTTTCCACAAATAAAGAGCACTTACAATAACATAGAAATCAATATAAACAACATTAAAATCATTATCATATGAGAATATGAAGTAATATATAAGAAGCACATTGCATATAAATCTAAATTATTAAACAGTAAAATGTTCTTCTATAATACGCTACCGTGGCTATTCGTTTGTCTGTCCAGGATTTTAAATCAGCTGTAGCTCGCAAACCGTTTCACCTATTGACTTGAAATTTGGTACACATATACTACGTCACGTCAACTATTCGCTTTCCCACACATATGAACATATATATATATATATATATATATATATATATATATATATATATATATATATATACACATACATATACACACACATACACATATATACATATACATACATAGTGCGTTGCAACACGGGCTGTGATTGTTACATGGGAGGGAGAGGACAAATCACAGCTTCCCGCTTTCTAATCGGGCTTGTGATTGCTGCTTTGATGGATGCCCAGATCCCACAGTATTTCCCCTTAGGAGAGGCGTTAGGCAAGTGTAATTGAATAGCGGTGCTGCAAGTTATTACTCTTTTTATCTTTATTTTATTTTATTGTAGAATGAACTCACAGCTGCGCGCACCAGTGCGTGCGTGGCGGATGCGTACGGCTGACGTTTTCATTGTCTACCACCTTAGCTAATCATTCTTGAGGCAGATTGAAGACTTAAGTGCCAGCTTAACTGAAAAATTAAAGAAAACATACTAAGTTTTAAAAAAATCAGTTTTAACGGGAAAAGATGCCGACGAAAGAAGAGAAGCAGCGGGACGCTAGGGTGAAGAGCTGCTCATTAAGCAGCAAGCGCATCAACCTCTGAGCAAACGAATGGTAAACGTACAGAGAAAGAGGATAAATAACATGAATGCTCATGTCAAGTGTATTCACTCCACGTTATCGTGCAGTGCGCTGTTACTGGTATTTTGATAAAAGAATCTGAATAACATATAAGAAGCGTATAAATCATTAAACAGTAAAACATTAACATTTAAGAAGTAAAGATACATTGAGTACTACTGTAGTGCTTTCGGGTATAGTACATTTTTTGTTTGCCCATTACATGCATGACCCGGCAGTTAAAAATGTATTGCTCCAGCAATTTTAACTCTGTTACAAAGTCATCTAATATGGTATTGCAAACGGCAGCGGGAGCGTTTCTATAAACTCAATTTAAACTTACTGTTTACACCGTGCTTTGAAGATGCATAGTATGCGACACGTGTTTCGCCGTAATTGTGGGCTCATCAGGAGTACACAGTCACTGCACTCCCTTACGGGAATCGATCCTCGGACGTAGAGGCGAAGCCCCTAACGTTGTGCCACGGCGTGTGGTTCGTTCATTTGACAGCATGTAGATCGGGGTAATTACATTGCAGGCATTCGTAGTCTGATTCACAATCTGATTGTATGGGTGGTTACCTACCAGGTAACGCTTGTGGTTGGTGAGCAAGTCGGCTAACTTCTGCCACGGTGCCCTCTTTCAGTTGCGTGAAGCAGATCATACAATGGTTGAAATAGTTTAATATATATAGCAAAATCACCGCGCTTCGCAGGGGCGAATATGGTATTGCAAACGGCAGCGTTTCTATAAACTTAATTTAAAGTTACGGTTTATACCGTGCTTTGTTTCGTATTCTTTTCCTACCTTATCAATTCTGTGATGTGTTTTTTGAACAGGTTTGATTCATGGAAGTGATCACTCCTGCTGCGTTCAGTCACTTCACGTGAGCCGCTCTCTTGTGTGATGTTGCGATGTCCACGGGTTTATTTAATGTTAGCTAAGACCCGGCAGTTAAAAGTTTCTCGCTACAGCAATTTTAACTCTGTTACAAAGTGATGCAAACTCTCGTTTATACCTCGTGTCTTCTCATTAAACTTGTATCTCGCGAATATGGCATTGCAAACGGCAGCGGGAGCGTTTCTATAAAGTTAATTTAAGGTTACGGTTTACACCGTGCTTTTTTATACCTCGTGTCTTCTCATTAAACTTGTATCTCGCGAATATGGTATTGCAAACGGCAGCGGGAGCGTTTCTATAAAGTTAATTTAGACTTACGGTTTACACCGTGCTTTTTTATACCTCGTGTCTTATGAAGATGCTTGTATGCGTCACTCACTCGCTTCTTATTGTTTCGCTGCCTTTTCAATTGTGTAATGAATGTTTTCTTCAGCGCTCTTTGGGGCTCCTCCTTCTTTTCTACGTACTGAGTTCACAGTCAGTTCACGTGATTACGTGGGAGGCGTGATGACGCGACACGCAACTCAGTCTCCTACGGCCATCTTGCTGCCTTCCATTACAGTATATGGACAAAAAAGAGGTTCCAGTTATGACCATTACGCGTATAATTTTGAAATGAAACCTGCCTAACTTTTGTAAGTAAGCTGTAAGGAATGAGCCTGCCAAATTTCAGCCTTCCACCTACACGGGAAGTTGGACAATTAGTGATGAGTGAGTCAGTCAGTCAGTGAGTGAGTGAGTCAGTGAGGGCTTTGCCTTTTATTATTATAGATTATATATATATATATATATATATATATATATACTGTATATATATATATATATATATATATATATATATATATATATATATATATATATAAATATATATATATATACTGTATATATATATATATATATATATATATTCACGGCATTCGTAGTCTGTGTCACAATCTGATTGTATGGGTGGTTACCTACCAGGTAACGCTTGTGGTTGGCCAGCAAGTCTGCTAACATCCGCCACGGTGCCCTCAGTTGTGAGAAGTTCAACCATATATATATATATATATATATATATATATACTTTCATTTTACTATTATAAAGAGCACCACAGTTTCCCACAGGGCTTCATGGGACCTGGAGTTCTTTGATTCAGCCCTGTTGGGTTCTGTGGGTGCTGCCAGGGTGTGCTGCAGGGGCCTGACATTGTTGGGCTCTCACCTCACCTGGAAATGCTTCCAAACCACAGCTTCACAACACCGGAAGTGCGACATAAAAGGAGATATGTTCCACAACTCCAGGAGCCAGAGTTAGGAGGAGTTGGACAAAACTTGCTGGGAGGAGCAAAGGAAGAGGCAAAGAGAAAGAGAGAAGAAGAAGATAGTGCAGAGCATTACTGTGACTGAATGTGGTGCTTTAATACTGTGTTTTTATTGTGGAAGAGTTTCCCACAATGATTCCTTTGTTTGCAGCAATTGTGTTTGTCCCTCTGTATATACTGTATATACTATATTAAAATAGTAAAAGAAAGAAAGAAAGAAAGAAAGAAAGAAAGAAAGAAAGAAAGAAAGAAAGAAAGAAAGAAAGAAAGAAAGAAAGAAAGATTGGGGTCCCAGATGATGACCTATTTAATGAAAATGTCCAAAGGATGAAAAATAGGCAAAATTGTGCCAAAGAGAAATAAATCAGTATCTGCCATCTTTAGTAAAGAAGTCTTTCAAGGTGTGGTGCTCTGGTGTCCTTAGAACATTAGAACAATTGTGACAAGAACAGCCCAACACAGCTCGCCAGTCCTATCCATTTAATTCTTCAAAAAAAACCATCAAGTCTATTTTGAAGGTCCTTAAAGTCCTACTGTCTACCACATTACTTGGTACCTTATTCCAAGTGTCTATGGTTCTCTGTGTAAAGAAAAACTTCCTAATGTTTGTGTGGAACAGTATCAATAACAACAGCAACAACATTTATTTATATAGCATATTTTCAAACAACAGTATAGCTCAAAGTGCTTTACAAGAAGAACAAGGAAAAGTTGCAAGAAAAGAAAACCAATTCAGGAAAGGCAATGATATTAAAAAAAAAAACTACAAAAAAAGAAAAGGTAAGGTCAGATGGCCAAGAGGATGGAAAAAACAAAAAATGGCTGGAGAAAAAAAAAAATAGGGGTTCTAAGGCCAAAAGACCATCCAGCACCCACTGGATATTCTATCTAACATAAATGTTTCTAACTTAGTCAGGTTATTTTTTATGCTTCACAAGTTAAAGTTGGTCACATAGAAATCTGAGATACCGGCATTCATCATGTCATCATAGGTGGCTGCATGGTGACTTGATCAGGTGGTGGTGGCGCAAATTGCCACAACAGAAGAACCAGAAAAGACAGCAGAGTAGTGGTTATTAATAGAGATAATGGCTCCCTGAAGAATATCATAGCTCGATGCCCATATAGTCTATTAGGAATACAACTATGTAGCTACAAAAAAGCCATATTAAAAAGGGCTTTTAATAGATTTTTAAAATGTTCCACAGTATTAGCCTGGCAAATTTCTATAGGCAAGGTATTCCAGATTTTAGGTGCATAGTAGCAAATGCTTCTTTTAAGCATGGCTCTTGGAATTATAAGCAGACCTGCATTCAATGATCTAAGGTTTCAACTCAGAGTGTGGGGGGACAAGCATTCCAAAATACAGGATGATGCAAGATCATTTAAGGCTTTACAAACCATTAATAGCATTTTAAAGTCAGTTCTAAATGACACAGGTAACCAATATAACTATGTTAAAACTAATGAGATGTGCTTGTATTTTCTTTTCCTAGTTAAGATTCTGGCCTTTGCATTCTGATGTTTTTCTTAGGTAGTCCTGAGAGAGGTGGTGAAGGCTAAAGAAAAGGCGTATGATGAGTTGTATGAGAGGTTGGACACTAAGTATGGAGAAAAGGACCTGTACCGATTGGTTAGACAGAGGGTCCGAGCTGAGAAACATGTTAGGCAGGTTAGGGTAATAAAGGATAAAGATATATATTCACAAGCGAGGAGGGTGTGTGAGAAGATGGAAAGAGTACTTTGAGAGGCTGATGAATGAAGAGAATGAGAGAGAGTGAAGTTTGGATGATGTGGAGATAGTGAATCAGGAGGATTAGCAAGGAGGAAGTAAGGACAGCTATGAAGAGGATGAAGAATGGAAAGGCCGTTGGTCCAGATGACATACCTGTGGAAGCAAGGAGGTGTTTAGGAGAGATGGCAGTGGAGTTTTTAACCAGATTGTTAAATGGAATCTTGAAAAGTGAGAGGATGCCTGAGGAGCAGAGAAGATGTGTACTGATACCGATTTTGAAGAATAAAGGGGATGTGCAGAGCTTTAGTAACTACAGGGGGATACATTGATGAGTCACACCATGAAGTTATGGGAAAGAATAGTGGGAGCTAGGTTAAGAAGGTAGGTGATGATTAGTGAGCAGCAGTATGGTTTCATGCCTAGAAAGAGCACAACAAATGCAATGTTTGCTCTGAGGGTGTTGATGGAGAAGTATAGAGAAGGCCAGAAGGAGTTGCATTGCGTCTTTGTGGACCTGGAGAAAGCATGTGACAGGGTGCCTCGAGAGGAGTTATGGTATTGTATGAGGAAGTCAGGAGTAGCAGAGAAGTATGTAAGAGTTGTACAGAATATGTACGAAGGAAGTGTGACAGTGGTGAGGCCTGCAGTAGGAATGACGGATGCATTCAACGTGGAGGTGGGATTACATCAGGGATCGGCTCTGAGCCCTTTCTTATTTGCAGTGGTGATGGACAGGTTGACAGATGAGATTAGACAGTGGTCCCATTGGACTCTAATGTTTATTGATGACATTGCGATCTGTAGTGAGAGTAGGGAGCAGGTTGAGGAGACCCTGGAGAGGTGGAGATATGCTCTAGAGAGGAGAGGAATGAAGGTCAGTAGGAACAAGACAGAATACATGTGAGGGAGTTCAGTGGAATGGTAAGGATGCAGGGAGTAGAGTTGGCAAAGGTAGATGAGTTTAAATACCTGGGATCAACAGTACAGAGTAACAGGGATTGTGGAAGAGAGGTGAAAAAGAGAGTGCAGGCAGGGTAGAATGGGTGGAGAAGAGTGTCAGGAGTGATTTGTGACAGACGGGTATCAGCAAGAGTGAAAGGGAAGGTCTACAGGACAGTAGTGAGACCATCTTTGTTATATGGGTTGGAGACAGTGGCACTGACCAGAAAGCAGGAAACAGAGCTGGAGGTGGCAGAATTAAAGATGTTAAGATTTGCACTGGGTGTGACAAGGATGGACAGGATTAGAAATTAGTACATTAGAGGGTTGGCTCAGGTTGGACAGTTCGCTGATAGATCACTGTGCACTGTCGTCTGCTTTCGGTGATGTTTGCACAGCTTACTTGTTACTGTTGACTATACCAGTGACTGTTGTTGCGAGTGAATGATTGTCCTCCAAGTTAAAACCCATCAAAAATTACCTCAGAAGCACCACGTCGCAAGACAGACTTAGTGGCTTGGCTGTACCCTGAATGAAAAACGAGCGTGCCATACAACTTGACGTGTCAAACATTGTTGCAACAGAAGGCACGCAATTAGTATTTTAAGATACTAGATATATTAGAAGTAGTATGTTTTGTGACTTGTCAGTCAGTTCCATTTTTGTAAGCTTTAATGATTTAGCAAATCTGTAATTTGTTTTATTGTGTACCTTATTATGGCTTACTGTGCAATAGTGTCACTACCGTGATGATTTGTGAACGTGAACACTTTATGATGTCCATTTTCTCAGAACTTGTGTAAAACAGGTCCATTGTGTAGTAATATCCTGTCAGCTGGTGTTATTGTTTTAATTTGTTACAAATTGAAATTGCTTCATTTTATAGCCCAGAGTAGTTTCTACTTTGTAGCTTACGTTATATTTTAATCATCTTCTTTCACAAAGTTGTCTTGGAAAAGTAAGCAGGTCAACATTTTACATAGATATATGCACTGCTACTACTACTACCCAGACTTCCCACATTCCATTCCCACAATTTATTTTATTTTTGCTAACTTACAGCGGCTGTAATAAAGTGATTTAAAAAGTTATTACAAATTTAATTTAGAGAGCCAATTTGTTTGTCACCAGCATGTAATCTAATAGTGTCACTGACATCACTTCCCAGGTGGCCCTTAAGATGTAGTTGCAAATAAATTACTAAGAGTTATGCTAGACAGGAGGGGCCCACCTCAGAGCGCTACACAGGGGCCTTCAGCAAGCTAGCTACGCCACTGAGTCTACTATGACACTTAAATCCTTGTCATACTGAACGGTGTAATTTCGATTTTCAGACCGCTCACTGTGTATTCAAATGTAACATTTTTATTTCTTATGTGTAATACTTTACATTTACCAACATTACATTTCGTCTGCCACAAATCTGCCCAAGCCTGCATGCTGTCCACGTTCCTCTGTACAGTAATGATTCAACAAATTCCAGATTATCTGCCAATCCACTTATCTTGGTATCATCTGCAAACATACTTATATTACTATCCACATCATTTATATATATTAAAAACAACAGCGGCCCTAGCATTGACCCCTGAGGGACACCACTCTTAACATCAGCCAATTCTGATAAGTTTCCTTGTACCATAACCCTCTGCTTCCTGTGTCTTGCCCAATTTTGCACCAATCTACAAACTTCACCCTGAACTCCCACTTCTTTTAGTTTGATGCCTAGCTTCTCATGTAGCACCTTGTCAAATGCTTACTGAAAGTCCAGATAAATATCATATACTCCACTATCTTTTTGTTGCTTCCTCATATAATTGTAGCATGTTAGTAAACATGACTTCTCTCTTCTGAACCCATGCTGACTATTCAGTAAAACTCTTGTTTTTGCCTATAGTTGCTTGGATCTGCCCAATCAACCTTTTTATATAATGGGATAATACTTGCCATTTTTCAATCCTTCCCCAGTGCTCAGTGAATTCCTAAAAATATGAGTCAAGGGTTTTTATATGTACTCACTAAACTTTGTAAGAACTCGAGGGGAAATATTATCTGGTCCTGGTGATTTGATTTCAGACTATTTAATCTGAGCAGCACCTCTACAATTTCCAAATCCCTCAGTACCTCCTTAGTAGTCCCTTTTACCGCAGGGAGGTTATCTACTTCCTCACTTGTGAAGACCTCAGAAAAATGCAAGTTTAGAGCATCCACTATTTCACTGTCTGTATTTTTTAATTCCCCTTTACTATTTCTGATGCACTTGACCTCCTCCTTGACTCTTCTTTTACTACAAAAATATTGAAAGAATCTCTTTGGGTCATCTTTCGCCTTATCTGCTATATTTCTCTCTAACTGTCTTTTAGCCTCCCTAATATCCTTCTTAATGGCTGCCCTCATGTTCTCATACACTCTACAATACACAGTTATTGTATTATTACAGTTATTAGCCCTATATGCCTTATAAAACTGTTTTTCTCTTGCAGCTTCTTTAAACTCTTTATTAACCCACTGTGGTGTTTTTTTAAATTTCTTACTTATTCCAAATTTAGGTATGTACCTGTCCTGCATTACATGTAAAACATTTTTAAATTTGTTCCACTGCTTCTCAACTGTCTCTGCACTTAAATGCTTATCCCAGTGTATCCTCCTCAGACTTTACCTCATCTTTGCCACATCTGTTCAAAATTTGCCCTACCAAAGTTAAACTTAACAGTTTTAGTCTTAGCACCATACACACCCTATTCTATCCTGAAAATTTCAAAATATTAAGTCTAGACAGGTTTCACCCCGTGTTGGTGCTTTAAAAAATAGTTACTGATTACTTCTAAAAATTCCTACTCTTGTGCTCCGCTGTTTGCAATATTATCCCAGTTAATATTCAGGTAGTTAAAGTCCCCCACGAATATAACGTCTCCCTGTGAACTTGCCTTTTTAATATTACTAAAAAGATGTGTGTTAAAATTACTGTCTGCATTGGGAAGTTTTTAACACACTCCTAAAATAAGACCACTTTCCCTATTGCTTTCCAGGCAAAGCCACATGTCATCATTAAGATGGGGTCAATCATCCAACTGAAGAGGAACTTTAAATTCTGTTTGACATAAACAGCAATCCCCACCTCCTTTTCTGTTCTTCCTTCCTAAAATATGCATATTCTTCTATATTATACTCATCCCCTTCTTTGTTATTTAGCCAGGTTTCCATTATTGCTATAAAGTCATAATTGTGCTCCTCTAAATACAACTCCAACTAACATTAAGGCAAGATATTTTTCATGTAATACTCGTTTACCTTTACATTGAACTGTTGGGTTTCGAATTTACATTAATGTGCATTTTTAACATTATTGTTTGTTCCTCCATGTACAGTTTTATATATATATATATATATTAGGGGTATAATGATTCTCCAAATTCACAGTTCAGTTCAGACTTTGTTATAATACAATATTGATTTCTGGACAAGCCCTGCTCGTAGAACGTCACAGATTTTGAGATTTGGCTGACATTTTGACAAGGGGAACTGAATTAGATACAATACCTGTCTTGTTCATATTACCATTATAAAAGGAAGTTTTGTGCAGCAATTATGCCACAAAAGCATAGCACAAGTTCCTCCATACTTTAAGCCCAAGCGTGCAGTCAGGGAGGCAACTTAGTGAGAAAATAAAGGTGTCAGATAAACTTCGTGCCAGTGTAATGAAAAGTTCAGATCAACATAAAATGAATGTCGGCCATAAATCTGATGTTATTGTTAATGAATCAACCAGCTGCCTGGAAGTTAAACATCTGCTTGCCTGTGGCATGCTCATATACATCGAATCCCTTAAGGATCAAACAGCACCATGAAGCAGGTATCGGTGACAGATTATTTGATCTGGTGGGTCCTTCACAATTTCCAACACCACCTACCAGCCATGCAGGACAGATGAGGCTGAGAAATTCAGAAATGACTTTATATATTCCGACACTGACTTTATAAATTCAGGAATGACTTTGTATATTCTGACACTGACTTTATATACTCATGCTTTGACGTTGTATATATTCAGGAATGACTTTATATATTCTGATGCTGACTTTATATATTCAAGTTTTGACTTTATATATTCCAACACTGACTTTATATATTCAGGAATGACTTTATATATTTGGGAATGATTTTATATATTCCAATGCTGACTTTATATATTCCGAAAATCATTGTAATTGCCTCTTTGGCACCCCATGATATATATATATATATATATATACTAGCAAAATACCCGCGCTTCGCAGCGGAGAAGTAGTGTGTTAAAGAGGTTATGAAAAAAAAAAAAAGGAAACATTTTAAAAATAACGTAACATGATTGTCAATGTAATTGTGTTGTCATTGTTATGAGTGTTGCTGTCTTTTATATATATAATATACACACACACACACACATATAAACATATATATACATATACATATATATATACATATCTACATATACACATATCTACATATACATACGTATATACACATATACACATCCACATAAACATATATATACATATACAAATCTACATATATATATATATATAGACATACATATATACATACATACATTCACATATATATAATATATATATATATATATATATATATATATACTGTATATATATATATATATATATATATATATATATATATATATATATATATATATATATATATATATATATACTGTATATATACATATGTACTTATTGGCTCCTGTATTTAGGATATGGCAGGTTGGATAATGGACGGATGGACATCTGTATGCATAGCCGTATTTGCCCGTTTTCGTTTTTTTTCTTTGTTCAGTAATATTTCAGTAAACCCGGAGCTTGTCAGTTCAAATCCTGGTACTGACACCACTGTGTGACCCTGAGGAAGTCACTTCACCTGCCTGTGCTGCAAAAAACAAAAGTAATGTAACAAATTGTACCTCAGATGTTGTAAGTTGGTGGAATAAAGGCATAAGTAAAATAGAAAAATATGTATTATACACATAGGAACTATTCATTTATTTTCAGTTAAGTCATCTGCAGCAAACTTTTATAAATGAGGGTTTCTGATTTTTAGATAGTGCAAACTGTTTCTTCTTCATTGACGTTTTCTCTTGGAGAGCTTTTTTCATTTCATTGAAAATGAAAGCAGCAGCTGCCAAAATATGTAGCTTTCTTATTAATTTTTCAACATTGTGTAAAATAAATGTATAAAGTAACATAAAAGGTTTAAATACTGGTTATCCTTTTACAGTAAAATATTACTAAAGAGATACAAAAAAAGTAAAATGGATATGTTCTTTTTCTGTAAGGAGATTAAATATTCCTAAAGAAAGAAAAAAAAAATTAAACAGCCAAATGGGGCTATGCACACGAACTTAAAAGGTTTAAATAAAACAGAAATATATATTTTATTTTTACTTGCATAACTTGTGGAGGGTGTATCCTGTAGCAAAGCCCTAACTTTTTTCGTGAATGCCCGTTTCAGTCAATAAGTCTTAAAAAACAGGTGTAAAGATATTGACAATAAGCTAAGTCATCTGCAGCAAAGTTTTATAAATGAGGGTTTCTCCTTTTTAGATAGTGCAAACTGTTTCTTCTTCATTGACGTTTTCTCTTGGAGAGCTTTTTTCATTTCATTGAAAATGAAAGCAGCAGCTGCCAAAATATGTAGCTTTCTTATTAATTTTTCAACATTGTGTAAAATAAATGTATAAAGAAACATAAAAGGTTTAAATACTGGTTATCCTTTTACACTAAAATATTACTAAAGAGATACAAAAAAAGTAAAATGGATATGTTCTTTTTCTTTAAGGAGATTAAATATACTGAAGAAAGAAAAAAAAAAATTAAACAGCCAAATGGGGCTATGCATACGAACTTAAAAGGTTTAAATAAAACAGAATATATATTTTATTTTTACTTGCTTAACTTGTGGAGGGTGTATCCTGTAGCAAAGCCCTAACTTTTTTCGTGAAAGCCCGTTTCAGTAAATAAGTGTTAAAAACAGGTGTAAAGATATTGACAAAAAGCTACGCAAACCCAGAAAGACATGGAATCGTTTAAATCAAGTATCATTACATCTTCCTTTCTTAAAGAGAAGTAAGGCAGTACTTATAAGCTTACATATTTATATATAGACATACATATATATATATATATATATATATATATATATATATATATATATATATATATATATCTATATCCGAAGCCGTGCAAGCACACTCTTGAGAATGCAACGTATAGTTGTACAGAAGAAAAGCAATCTTGCCTCAAATGAATGGCAACCTTTTGTAGGTCTATGAACTTAATTTAAACTTTAGGTTTACACGATGCTTTCTTTCCGAAGTACCTGCACTCATGAATATGTCTGTATGTGTCAGTCGGTCAAATCCACGCGCTTCGCACCGGTGAAGTACCGCTTTTAAATTTTTATTAAGAAGAAAATAAAACGTTTTTAAATTGAGGGAAAATATACTAATAACAGTTTGTTAAGGATCTGTTTTTTTGTGAAGCTGCCTTTACTCGAGTGATCACTTCGACCTGACTTGGTGGCCAAGTATAAGCGTTACCTGGTAGGTAACCACCCATACAATCAGATTGTGAATCAGACTACGAATGCCGTGAATGTAATTACACACTCACTGCACTTGCTTACGGCAATCGAACCTGGGACGTCAGCGCTAGAGGGGCTTAGCAGCGGTGAAGTATTGCTTTTAAATTTTAATTAAGAACAAAAGAAAACCTCAGAGGTTCGATTCCCGAAAGGGAGTGAAGAGAGTGTCCGGTTACCTACCAGGTAACGCTTATGGTTGGACAGCAAGTGACGTAACATCAGCCACGGTGCCTTCAGTTGTGAGAAGCAGATCATAGAATGATTGAAAATAGTTTTGCATTTACCTTTTTAGTAAAAGGCGAGCTTTTAAGCCTGAGAAATCACCCGTAAATGCACACGTTTAATTGCACATGTGTTAATATGTATGGTTACACAGTATTAAAAGACAGTGAAGAACGTGATTTACCTTTGTTCCCGCGTTTGATAAAAGGCGAGCTTTTAAGCCTGAGAAATCACCCCTGTAAATGCACACGTTTAATTACACGTGTTAATATGTATGCTTACACAGTATTGAAAGACACTCAAAAATTAACGTCACTTACCATCAGCCACGGTGCCTTCAGTTGTGAGAAGCAGATCATAGAATGATTGAAAATAGTTTTGCATTTACCTTTTTAGTAAAAGGCGAGCTTTTAAGCCTGAGACATCACCCCGTAAATGCACACGTTTAATTGCACATGTGTTAATATGTATGGTTACACAGTATTAAAAGACAGTGAACAACGTCAGTTACCTTTGTTCCCGCGTTTGATAAAAGGCGAGCTTTTAAGCCTGAGAAATCACCCCGTAAATGCACACGTTTAATTGCACATGTGTTAATATGTATGCTTACACAGTATTAAAAGACAGTCAAAAATTAACGTCATTTACCTTCGTTCCCGCGTTTGACTCGTGCTGTAAATCTCTTCCTTGTTTTTAGTTCACGTGATTACGTAGGAGGCGTGATGACGTGATACGTGACTCCGCCTCCTCCATTAGAGTATATGGACAAAAAATATGTTCCAGTTATGACCATTACGCGTAGAATTTCGAAATGAAACCTGCCTAACTTTTGTAAGTAAGCTGTAAGGAATGAGCCTGCCAAATTTCAGCCTTCCACCTACACTGGAAGTTCGAGAATTAGTGATGAGTCAGTCAGTCAGTCAGTCAGTCAGTCAGTCAGTCAGTCAGTCAGTGAGTCAGTGAGGGCTTTGCCTTTTATTAATATGTATAGATAACCAGTGTGACCCAAAAGCAAGAGAATTCATTAACTTACTGCATTCTTTTGATCTTGGCCAACACATCAGTACAACACATATGGGAGGACACATGCTGAATTTAGTGATTTCAAAAGCTTTTAATGTTGATGTGAGGCAGGTTGTGGATATTGATATATCAAATCATTTCTGCACAATATTTAATGTGGATATACTAATAACTACAACTGTGAAGCATATTGTTAAAAAATGTTATTTTGATACATCTGCAGCTTTAATGTTTGGTACTATTCTAAACAATCAGTTCAATTGTAGTGCTTACCTCAATAGTGCTGTGACAGTCCGGGTCAGCTCCACACTTCCTGTTCCATCTGGGAGCTTCTTGAACTGAGATTGTCAATAGTCATAACCAAGATGACCTGGGCAAATGAGACACACAGTTAGCAAGGGATAGGTGCAACAAGTGAATCAGTGCTTTTATTAAAAATCAATCAAAATGTGTTCAAAAAGTGCAGTGCAGTCAATTTTTCAGCAAATAAATAATCCTATAAAAAAGGGCAAATGTGGAGGTTAAAACCAAGTCAATGAATATCCCATTAAAATGAGGCTGAAAACACAGGCAGGACAGTCACTCTAAAGACTCAAGTCCTTGGTGCCTCTTCTAAAACCAGCATCTCCTCTGCTTACCCCCTGCACAGGATCTTGTAGCAGAGGACAGGTACCGAAAACTTTCATTTTCAAACTTGGGTCCCTGTAGTCTATGGCCCTCCAGCAGGGCAATGTGCCAAGCCTCACTTTGCTCTGTCATCTCCCACTGCCTTCCCCTGCAATACATGGGAACGAGCCTCATGCCTTGTGTCACGCCACACTCTCACGAAACGCTCAGTGGGAGTGACCCTCTGCAACCCCAAGCATCGAACTTACACTTCCCCAAGGGGCCCTCCTTCTAGGCTGTCTGCCTTCTCTCCTCCGCACCAACTGTCTGCCCATCCTGCATTCTTCTCCTGTCCTTTAACCTCTGTCTTTCTCTTCTTGATCTCTTATTCTTCCTTCTCTCTCCTGTCTCTTCAGGCTACTCTTATACACGTCTCTGCCACAGCTTCTGTCCTCCTGTCCATTGCAGTCCTGTCTCTCACCAGTGGCGGTTTGTGCTGGAGCACCGCTCCCCTTCCAAATATTTTAAAAACTCCACATAAATTAATTAGGCATGTGAAATAATCATGAATAAAATTGTTGTTTTGCACAATGCGCCTGGTGTCAGTCCATCCATTAAAAATTGGCTCTTGTTTTTGTTTAAATTCTGTATGAAGACCAATATTTCCTGAGTGAAGGGCAAATTAGAGTCTACGTAAGTCCTTGAACTTTTAGCAAGCAGGTGACCTGAAGATCCCCTTTAATTGGTTGCTTTCAGATTTTTACAGGGATGCAGCTTTCAGCACCCCAGACACTCCCACATTTATTGACAGTGAATTAGTGTTGTTTTATGTTTTTTTTAATCTAATGTGATTGTACAATCAACGACACATTATTTCAAGTTCATGTCAATGGTTCACAGTTCACACCTACCATTAACATAACTACAGATGAGCAAGCACCACTTTTCAGCAATAGAAACTTCAAATGGAACATCAAAAATCAAACAAAATTTTGTTATGTCTTTAATGAAATTCCCCTTCATAAATTATGGTCAAGGACAAGATGACACACTGATATTTTCCTGCTCTTGTTATGACAAACAAAGCTGACTGTAAGTATTGCCTTTTTTTGCTTTCCTGTTTGCTGTTTCAGTGTTCTTACTGAAGCATTGTGGACAATGACAGCGGTACGAAACCTAAAACATCTTTCTGAAAAATGCAAGCAACATGAAAGTAGCTACAGTCATCTAGACCAGGGGATCCCAACTCCAGTCCTGGAGGACCACAGTGGCAGCAGGTTTTCATTCTAACCCTTTTCTTAATTAGAAACTCCACAGCAAAAACAGGTCACTAGTTAAGAAAAGGGTTAGAATCAAAACCTGCAGCCACTGGGGCCTTCCAGGACTAGAGTTGAGGACCCTGATCTAGACTAAATTTAGACAAATGTTTTTGGCAGGCTTATTATTGCTGAACAGCTAAATGAAGGCTACAGGACTGGCATTAGAAGGCACAATGAAGAAGTGACCAGAAATTGACACATCCTGTCCAGAATAATAGACTGTGTGAAATTTTGTAGAGCATTTGAATGGGCTTTGCGTGGCCATGATGAGAGCGAGGGCTCCGATTAGCCCAGGATTTTCAATGGGTTGGTGGATTTTGTTGCCTCTCTCGATGGAGTGTTGAAAGAGCACCTTGAGAATGCCACTGTATTTAAGGGAACTTGAAACTCTGTTCAGAATGAACTTTTGGACTCGCCAGAACACTCTGTGCTATGCATTTATTTTCTAATTTAATTAAAAAAAGAATTGTCTGCTCGGACTGGTATTTGGATAGCGCTGTCATCTGCAGATGTTTTTTTATATTGTTATACTCAGTATTTTGTTTTAATATTTTATTTTATTCTATGTTTTATTATTAAGTGCTTTGTGACTTTTATCTTTGATAGGCATCTTTAAAAATAATTTTTACTTACTTAAAAAAAAAACAAGAAGGTGTTTATGTTGCCACAAGTACAATAAGTAAACCAAAAAAAGTGTTATTTCAACATTGTTAATGGAACTTTTCATAATTTCAAAGTTTTAAATGTATCATTTTAAGTGAAATTTGAGTTATGTTAACTTTATATTACAATTTATGACATGTGACATGTGATAAGAAGTAAATATGTTCAAGTTCTGTTGTGACTCTGAAAATCATGTTTTTTTTTTTTTAAATACCCATTAAGAAGCCTACATTTCAAAATCTGTTGGTGTCCTGAAGCCTATTAAACCACAGAGATTTACATACTGTATTTTTCTACATATTAGGAAGTTTTTCCAAGTACATAAAACCTTTCTCAGAAACACCATGGCCCAGGAGAGGCTGAATAATTTGGTCATGCTGTCAATGGAAAAGAGACTGGTGACTCAAATAACTCAATTTAATCAGAAAGTAACTGAGAAATTTTCAGGCCTGAAAAAAGGAGGGCAACATTTATGTTCAAGTAGTGCTACTGGGCAGTGTGTAGGCAACATTACAATTTTTGTGTGTTTTTTCTTTTCTTTTCTCCTGAGTTATGAAGTGCTGTTTCAGTTTGCTTCCCCCACAAAAAAAAATTGTACCACTGACCAAATTCTTTTCACCAGTCACCACTGTCTCTCACCCTGTTTTGCCCTCATCCTCTCTCTTCTTCAGCCCGGCATATATTCCATCATTGTCTCCCTGGCTCAACCTTCTCAGGTTTTGCAGTCAGCGGAGACGTCACTAAATGTGGTCCCTTTTGCCTACGGAGTTAGCCATGACTCTCTCCTTTGGCGTGTCTGCCATGGCACCCCAAACCACCTTTCCCGTAGCCTTCATCCTTAAAAAACTGCTGCCTTCTGGATCCCTAGGGAGACTTCTATTGTTCCCCACTACCCGAGCTGTTCGATGGGGAACCGATCTGCCCGTTGAATGTTAATTGCTCATTCATCCAAGGGCCCTGACCGCTTGCCTCCACTCCTGCGTACAGGCTGACTGGCTACTGCCTTCACCTTCTACTCACCTACTCTTTCTTTCAAACTTATCACAACAGCTCATTCCACTGCTGGCACCAAAATGTTACACCCTGTACCTGGCACTTCTGCGTATACTCAAACTCTGAGCATCTGTAATGCAACCGAACGCATCAGTGGTGTACATTGCAGGCACATAACCCAAAAGATATTGAAAGAAAATAAATCTTTGTTAAAGTGCCAGCAGGAAAGAGAAAATTCTAGTGTTCTAGTGTGTGCACTTCAAATTATATACAGTCCTCTGCAAAGACACTGTATTAATATTATATATATATATATATATATATATAGGGCGGCACAGTGGCACTGCTGCCTCGCAGTTAGGAGACCTGGGTTTGCATGTTCTCCCCGTGTCTGCGTGGGTTTCCTCCCACAGTCCAAAGACATGCAGGTTAGGTGCATTGGTGATCCTAAATTGTCCCTAGTGTGTCCATGGTGTGTGGGTTTGTGCCCTGCGGTGGGCTGGCGCTCTGTCTGGGGTTTGTTTCCTGCCTTGCACCCTGTGTTGGCTGGGATGGGCTCCAGCAGACCCCCGTGACCCTGTAGTTAGGATATAGCAGGTTGCATAATGGATGGATGGATATATATATATATATAGTAAAAAAGACACAAGAGAGCAGATAAAGGTTTGGGGTTTCCAGCCCCGTATACTGTAGGAAAAGTGCAGAAGTTTGAATTTAAACAGTACAAATTTCATAACACCGTCCGCCATCATGGCGGATGGGGGGAACATTTATGAGGGGGGACCAGAAATGGTTGAATGCGCTGATAGGAAGGAACCGAGATGGATGATGGGATTGCTGACGTCATCAGGGTGAGACAGAGGGAAGGCGGAAGTGGCGTGTTGAGAATCCGTGTTCCGGAAGATTCATGGTGGGGTTGTGTCTTTCTTTCTGTTGGAAATAAAGAGAGAAAGGTTAGTACTCCGCCATTCCCGTCTGGTATATGCTTTCGCGTTACAGTTTAGATCGTTCCGCGGCTCCCTAATCGCGCGTGCGTGACAATATATATATATATATATATATATATATATATATATATATATTGCCGAGGTTCGATTCCCGAGAGGGAGTGCAGTGGAGTGTGTACGCCTGATGAGCCCAGAATTAGGGCGAAACACGTGTCGCGTACTCTTTGCATTTATTTGACAGTAAAACTATTTCAACCATTCTATGATCTGCTTCTCACAAACTGAGGGCACCGTGGCGGATGTTAGCAGATTGCTGGCCAACCACAAGCGTTACCTGGTAGGTAACCACCCATACAATCAGATTGTGACACAGACTACGAATGCCGTGATTGTAATTACCCGATCTACATGCTGTCAAATAAACGAACCACACGCTGTGGCGCAACGTTAGGGGCATCGCCTCTGGTGCTGACGTCCGAGGTTCGATTCCCGAGAGGGAGTGCAGTGGAGTGTGTACGCCTGATGAGCCCAGAATTAGGGCGAAACACGTGTCGTGTACTCTTTGCATTTATTTGACAGTAAAACTATTTCAACCATATATATATATATACAGTCATATGAAGAAGTTTGAGAACGCCTCTTAATTCTTTGGATTTTTGTTTATCATTGGCTGAGCTTTTAAAGTAGCAACTTCCTTTTAATATATGACATGCCTTATGGAAATAGTAGTATTTCAGCATTGCCATTAAGTTTATTGGATTTACAGAAGATATGCAATATGCATCATAACAAAATTAGACAGGTGCATAAATCTGGACACCCCAACTGAGATATTACATCAATACTTAGTTGAGCCTCCTTTTGCAAATATAACAGCCTCTAGATGCCTCCTATACCCTTTGATGAGTGTCTGGATTCAGGACGGAGGTATTTTTGACCATTCTTCCATACAAAATCTCTCCAGTTCAGTTCAATTTGATGGCTGCTGAGCATGGACAGCCTGCTTCAAATCATCCCATAGATTTTCGATGATATTCAAGTCAGGGGGACTGTGACGGCCATTCCAGAACATTGTACTTCTCCCTCTGCATGAATGCCTTTGTAGATTTCGAACTGTGTTTTGGGTCATTGTCTTGTTGGAATATGCAACCCCTGCATAACTTCAACTTTGTGACTGATGCTTGAAAATTATCCTGAAGAATTTGTTGATATTGGGTTGAATTCATCTGACCCTTGACTTTAACCAGGACCCCAGTCCCTGAACTATCCACACAGCCCCACAGCATGATGGAACCTCCGCCAAATTTGACAGTAGGTAGCAGGTGTTTTTCTTGGAATGCGGTGTTCTTCTTCTGCCATGCAAAACACTTTTTGTTATGACTAGATAACTCAATTTTGTCTCATCAGTCCAAAGCACTTTGTTCCAAAATGAATCTGGCTTGTCTCAATGAGCATTTGCATACAACAAACGACTCTGTTTGTGGCGGGAGTGCAAAAAGGGCTTCTTTCTCATCACCCTGCCATACAGATGTTCTTTGTGTAAATTGCGCTGAATTGTAGAACGATGTACAGATACACCATCTGCAGAAAGATGTTCTTGCAGGTCTTTGAAGGTTGTCTGTAACCATTCTCACAATCCTGTGCATATGTCGCTCCTGTATTTTTCTTGGCCTGCCAGAACTGGGTTTAACAGCAACTGTGCCTGTGGCCTTCCATTTCCTGATTCCATTCCTTACAGTTGAAACTGACAGTTTAAACCTTAGAGACAGCTTTTTGTAGCCTTCCCCTAAACCATGATACTGAACAATCTTTGTTTTCAGATCTTTTGAGAGTTGGTTTGAGGATACCATGCTGTCACTCTTCAGAGGAGAGTCAAAGGGAAGTACAACTTGCAATTGACCACCTTAAATACCTTTTATCATGATTGGACACACATGTCTATGAAGTTCAAGACTTAACAAGCTAATCCAACCAATTTGGTGTCGCAAGTAATCAATATTGAGCAGTTACATGCATTCAAATCAGTCAAATTACAAGGGTACCCAAATTTTTGCACAGCCAGTTTTTCACATTTGATTTAATTTCATACAACTAAATACTGCTTCACTAAAAGTCTTTGTTCGGAAAACACCCCAGTATTTAGATGTTCCTAGGAAGTGAAAGACATACCACTGTTATCTTTTTTGTTGAAAGTAGAGTAAATTATTATGTAGGCTGGGAGGGGTTTCCAAACTTTCTCATATGACTGTATATATATATATATAAATATATATATATATATATATAATATATATATATATATATATATATATATATATATATATATATATATACTGTATATATATATATATATATAATATATATATATATATATATATATATATATATAGTCTCTCTATTATTTAAAAAAATTCTGAGACGAGACAAGAGTTTTCAGCTTGGCACAAGACATGACTTTTTCAGAGAGATTATTTCAAGTCCCGCGAGATAAGACTTTGTGCCAAGAGATTTAACCACGCCTGGAGCCAGAAATAAAAGACAAAGAGTAGATGACAAAGTAGAACGTCGTAAAGAGGTTCAAAAACGTTGCCGCGATACACATGAAGAGCAGGTTAGAGATAATGAAAGTACTAAAATTCGAAAGTCTCAAAAAAATGATAGTAAAGATCGCATTAACGCAAACAAAGAGAAATTACTGTATTACTCTGTGAAATAACAGAATAGCGAAAAGAGATTGAATATACAGTATTGTTCGGATTTAACCTGTGAGTCGGAGACTTGTAGATCTTCTAATTCGTGTTGCCATCAGGGAAAAGTAGTGCTTCTTCCCAATGACAAGGCGTATCCACAAGAATTAAAAGATTTGTTGTTTGGTGAAAGTTGTCACACACGCATGTTTAGGAGACAACTAAAAGGCTTGAATAGATGTAATTCCATGCTGGGACAGAGGGTGGCAAAGTGTACTAATTCTCTCTCTCAATCCCTTGCAGACCATTCTGGGAAAATCCCACGTGTTTCTGGGGCAGCCAATGGCGTCACTTCCGGTTCCGGACCTGATGACATTACTTCCTTTACTGGCCTTTAAAGCCGTCATCTTGCTTCCAGTATATCAGTTCTGTTTTGGACTCATTTGTGTGAACATGTCTGTTCGTGCTAATCATTTTTGCAGCCAGGAAATATTATACGGATGGCTGCCCCAAACCTTCGCAATGTCTTTTTGTTGTTCTTGTGACAAAGTGAAATTTACATACACAAATGGCAGAGAAGCAAAGTGGCTGGTACATAGCACATAGCGCCGCAAGCCGGGGGGATTGGCGAGCAGAGTGAGCAGGGGACAAGGGCCCCATGTATATATATATATATATATATATATATATATATATATATATATATATATATATATATATATATATATATATATATATATATTGTGGTGAACAGCCGAGTCCCATGCCCGGCCAGGACGCCCCTGCTGCTTATGTTCCGTGGGAGCAGCCATGGGCAGCTCAGTACCTCCCCCGGGACACTTGGTGGCAGCCTTCCTGGTCGATGGTGATTCCCCAACCTCCCGCAGGGCTCCATGGGAGATGGAGTCCTCCACAGCCTGGTTGGGGCCCGGGGTAGCCACTAGGGGGAGGCTGTCTGGTTTCAACAGCCTGGTTGGACGAATCTTCAGCCCCACCCGGAAGTGCAATTAGGAACAGGTGGTCAAGCACCTGGAACACTTCCGGGTGGGCTATAAAAAGGGCCAGCCACCACTACTCAAGGAGCCAGGGTAAGGAGGAGGAGGACTACGCTTGAGGAGGAGTGGTGGTAAAAGGGAGAAACTGTTGGTGTATGTATCAAGTGCTTGTTGGACTGTGTATTGCCTGTGGGTCACGGGGAAGATGTGCGCCCACAGGTGAAGAAAATAAAAGTCTGTATTGGTTTTATACGTTCCTCTGTGTCCTTCTGTGTCGGACATATATATATATATATTGTCACACATGTGCACATGGGAGGCAGCTAAAGGGCTTGAGTAAGGGCAATTCCGAGTCAGACCGGGATGTGGCAGAGTGCACTGATTCTTTTTCTCGCTTTCCTGCAGACCATGCACGTGAGTTTCCACCTGGCCCTGTTGACATCACTTCCGGGTCTGAGCCTATGGAGGAAGACCTTGTCGGCTCTGGTTCCTTTGATGTCATGTCCGGGCTTGAGCCTATGGCTGAAGACTCTTATGAACACGACCCCTCTGACTTCACTTCCTGTCTTCCCCTTTAAAAGCCTCCACCTTTTCCTTATTCCATCAGTTCTGTTTTGGACTCAGTTTTGTGCACATCAGTGCTGTATAACATTTTGCGACTTTGCAGCCAGGATACCAAATATACGGGTGGCTGCCCCAAACCTTGCTCTGACTCTGTTTGAAGTTTCTGACAATATATATATATATATATATAAACATCTACGTGTGGAAGTGTGTGTGTCTATCCGGCCCAGAAATTAAACTTGGAGTCAAGGTAAGGGCTTCACCTCCGAGGAAATAGAAAACTAAACGTCTACACGTGGAAGTGTGTCTGTTTGTCCGGCCCGGAAGTGCGAGGGTACTACAGCATGAAGCTCAGAGAGTAAGCAAGGTGGCCCCAAGTTAACGAGTCAAAAGAAGAAAGCAACTCTGTTGCCAAAGAAAAACCATCGAGAAAAGAGAGAAACTCTTACGCAAGTGAGACAAGCACATCGGCAAAACGAATCCTCTTAGGAGAGAGATGCATAGAGTAATTCCTTTCAATTACCTGACATCTCTATATTTTAGTTTTTTTTCTGACTTTTTCAATAGTTTCTAGGACCCAGGGGCTTCTTACAGCATGGGCTTACACAGCTAGTATATATATATATATATATATATATATATATGTGTGTGTGTGTATTTGTTGCTGGAAATCTACAAAAAGAGAAATTAATCATATATCCTAAAATAGTTTATTATTTTTAAGCTTGCAACTCCTATCAGAAGCCATTATCAGAGGAAAATGACTAGACATACATGAATCCAAGGCAATATATAGCAAATGAGGATGGGAGGGTAGGTGGATATAGGGGGTGGAATTAATGAGGTGTGGTTTGGAGGGTGTTAGTCACACAGTCTTATTTATTATGAGCATGTTCTTTTTTCCAAGCGTGTACATTCTGAATTCACATCCAAATGTCTGTTAGTTTTTTAAACACAAAATAAATGATACTAGAAATAATATAGCACATCCACCCAAAGTTATTCCAATTGAATCCCAGCATTCTCTTTTTAAGCAAGTTAAATTCTTTCACTGGAATAGATCCACTACAATGAATAATTTCTCAACTGAAATCCTCCAACTGTGTTCTTGACTCAATACCAAAAGACTTTTTTAAAGAAGTCTCGGATGTCCTAATTGATCGTGTACTTGACATAGTTAACTCATCATTAAATATGGTGGTCTTCTCTGACTGTATTAAGACTGCAGTTGTTAAACCCCTGCTCAAGAAAAATAATCTCTGCTCCTCTGTTTTTGATAATTTTAGACCAATTTCTAACCTGTTTTTCTTATGTAAAATTCAAGAGACGGCAGTAATTAAGAAGCTTAATGATTACTTAAATAAACATTCTTTTCTTGATAAGGTTCAGTCAGGTTTTAGAGCAAATCATAGTATAGAAACTGTAAATGATTTGTGGGTTATTGCAGACAGAGGCCTTATATCTGTTCTTGTTCTCTTAGACTTCAGTATAGCATTTGACACCACAGACTACAGTAAATTGCCTTAGTCAGTGGGTGGGCCTCTCTGGCAATGTCTTAAATTGGTTTCAGTCTTACTTAACAGGTAGAAAATTCTTTGTTAATTGTGGTGATTGTACTTTGAAGACCCATGATATTGTATGTGGTGTACCTCAAGAAGCTGCTTTTTTCAATCTACTGTACATGCTTCCATTAGGTCAGATTATCTCCAAGCACAAGGTGAGCTACCACATCTATGCCAATTGCACACAGCCGTATTTATCTATAGCTCCTGATAACCCTGATGGTCTTGGCTGTCTGATCCAAAGTCTTAGCAGTATTTCTAATTGGATGAGTAGAAACTTTCTCAAACTAAATAAGGAAAAACAGATTGGCAAACATGGGTATAGCGAGGGCAATAGAAATTAACTTGATACCTTAGGTTTAAAAATCATGGCGGAGGTGAAGAATTTAGGGGTAATCATTGACTCTGACCTAAACTTTAAATCGCATATTAACCAGATTACTAGGACTGCATTTTTTCACTTAAGGAAAATAGCAAAAGTTAGACCTCTTATAACGGTACAAGACACTGAAAAATTAATTCATGCCTTTGTTTTTAGTCGACTAAATTACTGCAGTGCATTCCTAATAGGACTACCTAAGAAAGACATGAATCAGTTGCAATTAGTGCAGAAGGCAGCAGCCAGAATCTTAAGAAAATCTGAGCACATCTCACCATTTTTAGCGTTGTTACATTGGTTAGCCATGTCATTCAGAATTGAATTTAAAATACTACTAATGGGTTACAATGCCTTAAATAACCTTGCACCGTCCTATATTTTGGAATGCCTATCCCCCTACACTCCATGTTGTGAATTTAGATCTTCGAATGGAGGTCTGCTTATAATTCCAAGAGCCAGGCATAAAAGAAGTGTTGAGGCAAACTTTTGCTGTTATGCACCTTGTCACGCACATGCGATTAGGAGACAGTTTATGGACTCAATAAGTGCATGTTCCTGCCGGACCGGGTGTTGGCGCTGTCCTCTAACTCTTTCTCCTCCGCTCCTACAGAAAAACCAATGAACTGTCAACCTAACATCACTTCAGATTCCCAGAAGACAACCTAGCACTACTTCCTGTTCCAGTCCCAAGAACCCAATTATTCATGATGTCATATCCA
Organism: Erpetoichthys calabaricus; assembly: GCF_900747795.2. Taxonomy (NCBI): domain Eukaryota; kingdom Metazoa; phylum Chordata; class Cladistia; order Polypteriformes; family Polypteridae; genus Erpetoichthys; species Erpetoichthys calabaricus. The sequence goes on from NC_041395.2 coordinate 100,708,941, forward strand.
GTCCCAAGATGCCACTCTACTATTACATCACTTACTGTTCTCTGATTATATGTGTTAGCCATTTTGTTAAACTCTTCAGTTCTGTTTCGGACTCCTGTCTGTAAAGACATATATCAGTATCAGCCGTTTCAAGTACACAGGGTTGATTCCCTACTCTTTCACATGGTTTTGTGTCTATTCTTACAACCTAAAATATTGAATACTTTACCTACATAAATTTTCCAAGCTAATACTGTGGAACATTTCAAAAAACTGCTAAAAACTTATTTTAATCTGGCTTTTTCATAGCCATAGTGGGACATGGATGTTTTTTTCCCAGCACCTGTGAAGAATGCTTTGAGCATCTTGTAGCTGAGTTTTTTTATTTCCAAAAAGATGGCTTACACATGAACTAAATACTTAAGCATTATGCTGTGGTCACAGCCATGGATTAATTGGGTTTGAAAATACATAGATAGATGGCATGCAGTCAACAAGTCTGCACTGCAGTTGTGGCAGACAAGATTACAAGGAAACTTTAAAGGTCTTTGAATAGTTTTGAGTTTCATATATATGTAATGACAATATTCCAACCATTGATTTTCACTGTGTATTAGGAGACATAAACTAATTTCGCTTCTGATGTCTACCATTCATTATTATGTGAGCAGAAGCAGAGTCTGGAGTGGAAGTAAAGATTTTTCTTTTCACAACTGCATTGCACACACAACATCTTTACCATCTGGTAAAACTTCACCGCCTATCCCTTAAATTTGTCATGTTTCATCCATATCCTGTTTTTTGATGCTAAAGTTGTATATCTTCTGAATAAGGTGAAATACAAAAGGGAGACTTTTTGAAGCATGAGACAGGGCAGGAAGATTCACTGCACCAGGATTGAACAGTAAATGTGAATAAGATTTGTTATGAGTCCCTAAACTGATGAAATATTGGAAGGTCAGTATATTTGAATAAAATTTGTTATGAGTTCCAAAGCTGATGTAATACTAGAAGGTCTGTTCTAGCTGAAGTGCTTATCTGGGGAATGCAAGACAGCATTAGGTCTGAGCAGAAAGAGAGTGGCTTGGGAAATAACGGTCTTCTTGGCATTAGCTGCTAAAATACAACACTTGCTGTGTTATTTATCTCTCTTGACTTGCGGGGTTTTTCTTTTGCAATTTTAAGTCTCTGAGACCCAGATGCTTTTCCAAAGAGCTTTCAATCTTTGCAACTGCAGGCATGTTATTACGGTTGAATTCTGCCTTTATTACTCTGCACAGAATGCCATGTTTAAGAACATTTGTGTAACTAGAAAAGTGAAAAGAAAAGATCTGTTCATTTTATGTTCAAACATTTAACCTCTGGTGGATACATGCTGTACAGATACTCTTTATACTGGCAGATATCATAGGAAGAAAAGAACATTTCAGAAGATATTGGTTGTCTCCAGCTGGTGCTGTTTACTCCTAAATATTTCTTTTAGTGAAATGAAGCTTTAGGTCCTGACTGCTTGCTCATCTAGGAGCAGGCAGTTTGGAAGGTTGACAAAAATGGCACATAAAAATGGAGAGACATCACATTTTCCTATTATTTTTGTAATAAAATGTTGGAAATTTATGTAAAAATACTTAATGCAGTATTATTATTTATAATTTAAATCATTAAAATAGCAGAAAAACATTTTTTTTTGTCAAAGTCTTATTCACGATGCCTCTTAATAGTTTATTTAACAAAGTTTAGCAAATCAGGGAGAGTCCTAAGTGTTGGGATTCTGTTTTCTGCTGCCTCCAGAGCAATGTTAAAAAAAATAACACTCCTTCTACACAGTACTTCAAATTATTAGTCTAATTACATATTACAATGTTTGACCAATTCTAAAAATACAACACAGTGCCATGCCCATTTAGACATCTGCATCCACTGTACACTCCTCAAAAAATGGTTCTTTATTGGCTCCTTATAGTTCTTTACTGGTTTATATGGTTCCTCATATAACTGATGCTTGAGAAAGCACCGTTTAAATTTGAGACTATTTAATTTCATATGAAGTTGGTTCTTTGTGCTTTGAAAATCCTCCTAATATTTGGAAAAAAGCTGAAATCTTTCATGTACAGTAGGCTACCTACAGGGACGTGCGGTCAGGGGAGGCAGAACCTAACTTATCATCATGAAAAGTAAAAAAAAATAATAATAATGATAACATAAAAAAAATTTGTCCACTGGCATGTGCTATAAATTTGTTTTCTGTATGATTCCAATAATTTTGATCATTTTTATACTCAAAATCGCTGAATTTGAGCATTTCCTGTTCAAGTACAGAGGGGAAACGCGAGGTACGGCAGTAAAGAGCCGAGCCTCACCTTGGACTGCGCTCTCCCACACACACGGGGATGATGCATGCAATTGGTGCATGCCTGTTGCAGTCTCTCTGTATATACACCCTGACTTTCCACAGTCTGGCTAATATCTTTAATGAATGTGTGTGATGTATTTAGTCTTGCTGATCGGACATAAAACTGCAGTGAAAAGGCACAACGTGAGGCAGACAGTACCGTGCTGCCCTGAAGGGGGTCCATGTGAGCCAAACAGGTGTTTGTTGCTGCTCTTCTACACAGAGGCTCTGGGCACCAATACGTTAGCGATATCAGAAAGTCAAGTTCACGCAGCAGTCCGTTTATTTTTATTTTTTGTTCCGACTGACTGCCAAAATAGAAGATTAAGACTTTTAAAAACTAAAGGAAAATAAGGAGGACTTTTACAAGAAAGTTGACTGAGATTTTCGCGTAGAAGGATAGGCGCATGGACTTCATTTATAAATAAATGTAAGACCATAAACGGTTTTCAATTTTGTAAAAAATGGGATCACACTAAGAAAAAAACAATCCAATATTTAAAAATTAAATTTTGTCCTTAAATAAAGTATTATTTTGTTTTTCTTGTTATCCTTTTATTGAACAGTCTATATTAAAATTGCTTAAAGCATCAGAATAAAAGGTTTAAAAAAACCTAAAAATTTCAATTAAGGTCAAAATTGAAATCCGTTGTTTTGTACACTACTCTATACTGTCATTTGTATTGTATGAGTAAGAATTGTGGAATTGCAAAGGCAAATTTAGAATACATGGAGAGTGCAGCACAAACACGCTCTCTCTCAACGCTATAAATGTAATGTTCTTTCTTAGCCAAATATGAACCGTACCTATGTGTGTGTAAAGATTGCTGATGAGATATGAAACATAACCAGTAGTCAATGTCAATTGAGAAGTGAATAAGCTATTCTTTTGGGTTCATATATCTGTAATTCTGACTCTGAAGTAGGCAGCGCCTCACCAGAAGAGACCTGAAAATAGCAGTCTACTGATGGTCTCCATCCAAGGTGACAGAGCTCCAGAGGATTGTCAGTGAAGAACAGTAGAAAATTCCCAAATTCAAGTGTGCATTGCTCATTGTGTCAAACCCAAGAAGACTCTGTGCTGTAATCGCTGCCAAAGGTGCTTCAACTAAATAAAAAGTCTAAATGAGATATTTCATTTTTTATTTTTAATAACTGCAATTCAAAACCCCCATTTTCGAGTTCTCATTCTCATTGAGTGTTGCTTGTTGTGGAGAAAAGCTAATTTATGATTCCTAGCATTATTGTTGAAGTAATCTGGCATTATTGGTGTTCTGTATGTGATGTCATGACTATAATTATTTGGATAGGTTTATATGGATGAATTTAAATCATCATAGAATGTGGTTATGGTTACCAGAGCGTAATTTATCTCCCTTTTTCCTGATCTGAAGGAAGAACTGTGACCCCAACCTGATTCTGTGTAGTAGCACAACCTTTATAGGGTCAGCCCAGGCCGCTGCCTCAGTGATTTCTAGACACAGATGAAAGCAACAAAACTCAATCTTTTCCTCAAACCACATACAATCATCACTGCAGATATGTATAATTGTTTGACATTTCAAAATCATTTTTTTTTCCAGATGTCCCTAACATATGCTTTACATTTTAGGTGTTTGTGGCATATTTTAAAGTATTGGGTTGTTAAAATTACAACATATAAGAACATTCAGAAGCTGTTCTTTGAAAACATATTTATAGACCTTGGCACTTACTGTTTTGTACTTTACGTATTGTGAAATAAACATCTCTGGGATATATGTTGATGTATGGAATATGTATTTATAGAATGAAGAGTATTCTGTCACAACTAGGCAACTGGCCAGGAAAATGATGGGCACAGAGGCCTGGGAAAAGAAATGTTAACCAAAAAACAAAGTGAAAGGTCAAAACCAAAATTACACAGCTCTGCCATTAGCACCCTGATCTCTTTACAAATAAGAGCAGGTTCACACTGAATGCATGTGACAGACGTGGAACAAAATGGAGACTCCATGGTGAACGTTAAGCAGCCTGCAACATAATCCAGCATGACCGGTTTGGCGGTGGGTGAGTGATCGTCTTAGGCTAGGCAACAATACCCTGACTGTTGTTAGGAACCAGAATGACATCCTCAGAGCCATTGTCAGACCTTATCTTGGTGCCATGGGCCATGGGTTCTTCCTGGTGCAGGACAATGCCCAGTCTCATATGACCAGAGTGTAATTGGGTGGTTTCCTGCATGATAATGGCATTTATACCATTGACTGGCCCGCATGTGTCCCAGCTCTCCTTGTGTAATGACCCATCTAGTGGTATCTCCTCCATGCTCTTGAGACTTTGCTAGGAGACATAGCAAACCTTCTTGCGACAGCACGTATGGATGTGCCATCTTGTAGGAGCTGGACTAGCTGCACAACTTGAATCGGCTGTGCATACCACCTCTTGCTACCAGTAGCGGAAAGAACTATAGCAAAATGCAAAAATAGAGAAGAAACAGTCAGTAAGGATAAGGAGAGAACAATTGTCTGTAGCCATCACCTGCAAAGCCATTCCCTTTAAGAAGGTTGTCTTGCTGTTGCCTCTCCACTGTACCTGTTGTCACTTTCATTTGCACCAAAGCAGGAGAAGCTGATTCACAATCGCTTATGCTTTCTAACTGGACAGACTGATATCCCTGAAGCTTCCCTTAATTTTTGTGAGCATATATTGCTGATGAACTGTCTAAATTAAAATTGCAGCACCTCAACTTTAGAACTGAACAGATTTGAGATAAAAAATGCAAATCACTATAATATGGAAAGAATACTAAACACACTCTGAATGACTTGAACTACAAATCCACACTTCCAGTAGCAGCACTAACAACCATGCAGCCACATGCTTACTGTTCAGTACAACCAGTATGATTTTCTTTCCACATCAGGATTCTATGCATCTATGAAAGAGGAGCATCATACTGCTGGATTCTTTTTCACATGATGCATTCCTGATATTGGACTCTTTTTTTTCAAATGAATGTAGTTTTGTGACCATTTCTCTGGCCTGTGCTGCATGGCCAGGACTGGGAAACGCTTAAACATAACAAAAAAACAACAACAACACGTGGTCTTTCTTTTAATACTTCTGCTCGCTTTGCCTGCCAACCCCCCACCATTCCCCCCAAGGCCTGCGCTATGTGCCAGCCACTTTGTGTCTCTACCGCTCGCGTTGTGAAGAGGGGGGCTGAACGCATCTCAAGGAGACACGGTCACTCCTCCAAAACCCCCTTTTATATGGTGATACAATGGGAAACAAATACATTTTTTTACCTCCTCTTTGCTTAATCAGCTGTTGGCTTGCTGCTGCTGCTGTGCTGCGTGATCTGCATCGCGCATGGTGCTTCAAACATTTAAAAGCCTGAACAGCAGCTGTCCTTTTGTCTCACTGCCTTGTCTTGTCCCCCAAACATCCTCAGCTCCTGTTGGGGGTCCTGTTCCTGAGGTGTGCCCCTATGAAGAGGAAGATTTTCTATTCTTTTAATTGAGAGACGGAACTGTCCCCTCTGACTACACACAGAGCTCGATTCACTCATGAAAGAGACTTTTGTTTGTCTGAAGTGTCTGAATAACGTATCTGTCTCTAAAATCTCCTGTGTATCTGTGCAACTCTGTGACCCAAGCGTATGTGGATTTCGCTTTCACCAAACAACAAATCTTTTAATTCTCGCGGATACGTCTCTTCATTGGGAAGAAACACTACTTTCCCTGATGGCAACACGAATTAGACAATCTGCAAGTCTCCAACTTAAAGTTTAAATCCAAACAATATATTCTATCTCGGGCAGCACGGTGGCACAGTGGGTAGCGCTGCTGCCTCGCAGTTGGGAGATCTGGGGACCTGGGTTCGCTTCCTGGGTCCCCCTGCGTGGAGTTTGCATGTTCTCCCCGTGTCTGCGTGGGTTTCCTCCGGGCGCTCCGGTTTCCTCCCACAGTCCAAAGACATGCAGGTTAGGTGGATTTGGCGATTCTAAATTGGCCCTAGTGTGTGCTTGGTGTGTGGGTGTGTTTGTGTGTGTGTCCTGCGGTGGGTTGGCACCCTGCCCAGGATTGGTTCCTGCCTTGTGCCCTGTGTTGGCTGGGATTGGCTCCAGCAGACCCCCGTGACCCTGTAGTTAGGAATATAGCGGGTTGGTAAATGGATGGATGGATATTCGATCTCTTTTCACTATTCCGTTATTTCGTCGATTAATAATTTCCATTTGTTTGCATTAATGCGATCTTTACTATCATTATTTGGAGACTTTCGAATTTTCGCACTTTCATTATCTCTAACCTGCTCTACATGTGTATCACGCCAACGTTTTTGAATTCTTTACGACATTCTACTTTGTCATCTACTCTTTGTCTCACGGGACGTGAAAGTGTCTCTCTGAGAAAGTCACGTCTCATCTCTCTGAAAAAGTCTTGTCTTCTCCCAAGATTTTCTATATAATAGAGAGATGGGTGATGCTCTTCAAGCCTCATCGCTAAACTGAAAAATTCAGGTTGGACATGTGCACATACATACTCAAAGGCATAAGGCATTCTCCCACTGCAGGAACTTTTTTCAGGAATAAGGGGCTTTTTAGAATCACAGGAACTTTCGTAGCATTCCCACTGCAGGAACTTGAGCCATTTGCTGCTCAAGGTAAGTACTTCCTGGTATTTTTTTTAACTCATACTCCTGGGTATGTACTTTTCATTTAACCAGGAACTATCATGGGTGTGGCTCAAGTGATGCACTGTGTTGATTGATTGACCACAAGCACTGACGCTATCTTACAAATCCATTTATATTTGAATTCTTTTGAATATGGAGTGCCACACTTCACACCGCTTCACTCTTCATCTCCACCTTCCAGGTGTGTCGTGGCATGCACCACATCAAAGCAATAATCTCCCCCATGAAGTCACAATCTCTTCATAGCAATAAGGTACGGTGGTCCTCCATAAACTCCTTTGCATCGCATCAGTCTTCATACCCATCTAATTCATTAAAACTATAAGTGTGTGTTACCCTGTGGACTGCTGAATGCACCTCATTTTGCACTGAATTTCTCTTCTTTGCATGTGACATATTTTGCATAACGGTTACAGTTCCAGTTGTGCAGTGTGAACACAACACACTAAAGTGGCCATAGACTATGAATGGCCCTGCCAATACATCATACAGCAACTCACTATTAAAAACAAAGATCCTGCAGCACTAAAGCACCTATAGACAACACTGCAGGGCCAACTAGTCCAGCCCCAGCTGGAAACATGCTTACAGCACCTGGCATGAAGACAATTTCACCTGGCAAGAAGCAGTATTTTTCTAGATAAGTAATTGCATTGAGAATATGTTACAGAAACTGGAGAAAGCTAAGAAAAGCAAGCATTTTATTAATAAATTAACTTACTGAGGGAAGCTTATTACTTATTTTGCAAGACGTCTGGTGGAGCTGTTGAACCGGAAATCATTTAAACATTTAAATGAATTACTTTTCAGTTAGTAGGTGGCACAGTGGCACAGGTGTAGCAGTGCTTTCTTACAGTAAGGAGACCAGGGTCTCCTTACTGCATGGAATTTGCATGTTCTCTCCATGTGGGTTTCCTCCCACAGCCCAAAGAAATGTAGGTTGGGTGGGTTGACGACACGAAATTCGCCATACTGTGTGTGTGTGATATGTGTGTGTTCTTTTGCGATGGACTGACACTCTGTTCAGGAGTTTGTTCCTGCCTTGTACCCTATGGTTGCTGGAATAGGCTCCAGCCCTATGCAATGGTGCTCAGAATTTAGTGGGCTTAGAATATGGTATGGTATCGTGTATTTACATTAATGCTTTAAAGGTACAGTTTTAAAAATGCAAGACATACATTCATAGGTACAGGATATGATTAATACATTTCATCAAATATTTTTTAAACTAATAGTAATGATAATAATTCGTTACATTTATATAACTCTTTTCTCAGTACTCAAAATGCTTCAGTGAATGGGTGAGCCATTTCAACCATCACGATGTTCGGCATCCACATGGATGAATGGACGTCAATCATTGTGCACTAGTATGCTCACCTCAATGACACATTAGCTGTTAGGTGGTGAAGTGGTGAGAGAAAGAGCCAGTTAGAGACAGTGGATGATTATGGGGCCAAAATGACTATGTGGGCAATTTAACCAGGACATTGAGATATACCTAGTCTTTACGAAGGATGCCCAGGGATTCTTTATGACCGCAGAGAGTCAGGACCTTGGTTTTGCCTCTCATCCGAAGGACAGCACTATTTTTTACAGCACAATGCCTTCACTGCTTCGGGAACATTGAAATTCACATTTAGACCACAAGGTACGCACACTCTGCTAGCCTATAAATGTTAGGAAAGAAAAAGATTTACAGAAACCTTAAAATTAGTTAGCATATTGTGACAGTAGATGGCGCTATACCAGCGCTTAACCCAACACAGACAGACGCAGGAGGTACACTTATAAAAACAAAAATGTTTTATTTTTTTTTCTTCGCCTGTGAGCAACACCTTCCTCGTTCCTCACAGGCACAACACAGTCCCAATAAGCACTATCAGAACACACAATACTCTTCTTCTCTTTTGTTTCCTCCACTCCTCCCGGCAAGCTTCATCTCCCTCCTTCTGACTCTGGCTCACCGAGTAGTCTCTACTGGCTCCTTATGTAAGTCACCCGGAAGTGCTCCAGGTGTTTATTGCCCCACTTCCGGCTGCACTTCCAGGTGTGGCAGAAGAACCGCGCACACAGGCTCAGGAACAGCTGCAGCGGCCCCTGGCGGCACCCCCAGATCCCAACAGGGCTGTAGATAACTCCATCTCCCATGAAGCCCTGAGGGAGTCTGGGGCACCACTGCAACCCATGGGGGCTGCCATCTAGTGTCCTGGGGGAGGTACTGTTCTGCCCACACTTGCTTCCCCAGTCCTCTCAGTGAAGAGGCATCCCGGCCGGACAAGAACCCTGGCCGTCTGTGACAATATCTATAAACAGATAATAACTAGTTTGCAAGTCTCTCCACCCACACATTTTAATATACAGTAGTGCAGAAATGTTTGTTTAACAAGAAGAGGAGGTGTCTTATATATTTTTCATTTCATCTAAGTGATCTGGACTTTAACTTTTACCAAGTTCTTTTGGAACCTGAAAGTTTATTTTGTTATGGCATCGATA